>NC_033798.1:28550264-28550764 GCF_001876935.1 Asparagus officinalis
TCCGACTCTAATAATATATCGACCGCTGTAGGCGTATAAAACTGCCTATGGGTCCCTTAGCACAGCTCGGCATGGTGATTCGATAAACCAACGAACCATCGGGTGACATATCTAAACATGATCGTTAGTCCACAACACCGAAGCCAAGTGACACGTGACGAAGCAGACTAACGAGGCAACAAGGCTAACGAACCGCACGCAAACAACAGAATAAATCCACTCGCGTGCAGAATCAAGCTAACGGTTCGGTGAGTCAACGAGTCATCCAACTGTGGAACGAATTCGAACTCGAACACCGAAGCAGATTTACTACCAAATCAGGATCCGGACTGCCAAATCAGAGTTTAGATCAACGACGAAGCTCGGGTAAACCGATAAACTGCGAAACCGGACAACGGACGACACGGCGAACACCCGGGCGACTCGGCCAAAGCCGAACCACCCAGGTGGCTCGGCCAAAGTCGAGCCACCAAGAGGTGGCTCGGCCATGGCCAAGCCAC
>NC_033798.1:28550774-28576349 GCF_001876935.1 Asparagus officinalis
AGCCACCCTAGGGTGGCTCGGCCATGGCCGAGCCACCAGGGGGTGGCTCGGTGGCCGAGCCACCTCCCCGAGCCAGCTGGATCTAGGCCCAGATCTGAGCCCAGATCCGCTTTCAGAAGGCTATAAATAGAGGGGCCATGGTTCATTGTTGGGAGGGTGGAATTTTGGAGCCGAAACTCTGCTGGATTGAGAACTCACCTTCGTATTTTCAAAGCTTAGAAGACTCGACTTTTCAGATCTGGTTCTTGGCGATCATCCACGCCAAATAAAGCAGGAGTTCGAGAGAGATCAGATCTGAGATCTACACGGTAATCCTCCGGATCAAAGCTTGGTCTTTGATCCCGAGAAGAGTCTCGATTTCGCTTGGTCGATTTCGATTACTAAAGGCTATTATTTCCTTGGAGAAATAGTACCCCCCGGCTGTTATTTCCTGACCGGATCAAGATCGCGCGGTGGTCCACGGATTAACCCCGGCACAGGCAAAGAACCCACACAAGCGAGAGACCGCAAAACAGGATCTCGCGATTCGTTCGACAAATAAGGAAAGTTGTAATTTTTATTTCTTTTTGATTTTGTTGTAACCGGATCTTATAAAAAGACCGGATCTTTTGTAATCGAAAAACTATTACTTAAGAAAACAATAGAATCAATGAGTGCAATTTTTCTCGCGAATAATCTGGCGACCACAGTGGGAGCCCGATCTCGCTGCCGAGATCGTTGCGTCGCAGCCGCGGATCTCAATCCCGGTCAAGGAGGAGGTCGAATACGAATTCGACCAACAAAAGTTTGAGGAGTATCTGTCATCCTCGTCTGGATCGACCTCCCCCCGCAAGTCCAAGAAGTTCTCCTCCAGTAGAAAGGTCCGTTGGTACGAAGAAGTCGAGAATACCAACGAAGATTTTACCCCGATTGACGCCAAAGTTGCGTCGGGTGAAGCTCCATCAACCTCCAACCAGGTCAAGCCTGTTCTGGCCAATTTTTTTTATCACTAAGGGCGTAGTGACTCTCTCAAAGAGTGCCCACCAAAGGCGACGCCAACGCTTGGCCAAAGAATTGTCCATGGACAGAATTCGCTACAACGCGGATCTGAAGAACAGGAGAGGCAAATAGCCTCAACAAACGATGAATAGCAGCTCCTCCAAGCCGCTAATGAACGAATGGATCCGTGTGAAGCAAAATCATTCGACCCTTGAAGAGCGCATTCGCAAGCGTCGCGCGCTGTCAGCGCAGGCACGGGCTCAAGTCCAAGAGGCCCGTAGAAGACTGCAGAAGGAAGTGGCCAAGAAGCCGCCACCAACCCGTCAAGTATGGAGGCCGAAGTCTGAAGCGGCGATTCAGACTAAGGAACAATCATTACGGCCTTCGACGCAAGTTCAACCTCCGGTGAACCAATCTAAATCGCCGATAATTCCAGTAGCTACTCCGGGAGATCCCGCGGAATCATCCCGAAGAAGGAGGTCGGTTTTTGAGCACCTCGGTCCGCTTCCCGATGAGCAATGCAAAGTTCCAGTTCAAGAACATTTGGGCCTGATGAAGAAGCCCCGAACGACTCAACATGCTGGGGGTCGCCGCCACCTTCAACATGACAAGGAGTTTATGGCAGCTACGCGCACCAATTTGCGCATTGAAGTCCAGGAGCCCGCTGAGAACTCACGCCCAAAAAGGCATGTTTCGAGGCGCGTGACTCTTGAAGGCCCTAAAAAGGCAGTCCGCCTTCAGAAGCGTTATACCTGAGAAGTCGTGCCGACACACGATAGGTTACTCTGACTGTCAAGCTGACGAGTTGTACTATCGTGATGGGAGTACGAGAAAAACCAGGAAGAGGAGTCCTCGAGGACTAGAGACTCAATGCCCCTGTTCCAAACTCATTCGGGCAGTTTTGTCTGAGTGCAACTGCATCAAGACGGTCCCCGAAAGAATTTTGGTTTTCGAAAGGCTCAGTACCGAAACGCCAAAACCAAGGCCTAAACGTTTCCGACAAAGAAGAAGGGTAGTCGAGGATGGAGAATTTTCGAGGGTCACCACGAATATGACCAGCAAAGGGAAATCGACACGGGATAATCCCAAGTCGATTCCGGAAGCATCCCGGCGTGTAACCCGTCTGCAGTCTGGAGCCATCGTACGAGGAACTTATGGTAGGATTCGGACAAGATTACCTTCAGAAGATGAAGAATCGGATGCCTACTCTGTGGTCGCATCAGATAACACAGTATCCAGCGAGGGACAACCCCGCGAGTCACTTATGATAAGTGCGGAACAAGTGGCCAAGATGCTCGAAGAAGCCATGGCTAAACAACAAGAGAGCTTCAAGTTCGAAATGCAGATGGCCATGCAGAACATGAGAGAAATGCATGACCAACAAATCCAAGCATTAACGAACCAGCAAGGCGAACCAAGTCGTCGTAACCAGGTCAATCAAGAAGATGAGGACACGGGTGCGAATGAAACCCATAACGCCAATAATCCTTCCGTCAATATAGGGGGTGGTAACGAGAATGCTAACGAAGACTCAGGTGAAAGCTTGAAGATTAAAAACCTCGAGAGCAAAATCAATACGTTGATTTCCGCTCAAGAGATGAAAAAGACGGGCATTCCTTGTCCATACCCAAGAGAATGGGAATCAATCCCGTATCCAGCGAAGTTTAATCTAATTAACTTCACGCCGTTTGATGGGGAGGGTTCACCCACTCAGCATTTGATTTACTTCAAATCACCCCTAGGGGTTATCTCTGGTAATGAGCCTGTGATGGTACGGTCCTTCGTTGGCACTCTTCGTGGAGCCGCCTTCGATTGGTATCGCCGCCTCAAGCCAGAAAGTGTGAATAGCTGGGACGACATGGAGACTAAATTACTCACCAACTTCTTCGACGACGACACCGAGATATCCATCGGGTCGTTGCTTGACGAGAAACAGGAAGACGGAGAATTATTTGATACCTTCGTCAAAAGGTTCCGGAACAAGGCGATGAACTATCGGGACCCGATCACTGAGGAGTTCATTCTCCAGACTTGCCACAACAACCTCGCATTGGACGTGTTGGAAGCAATGGGGACAGCACCGTCCAAAACATGGAAGGATTTGAAGGTCCGAGGAGAGCAAGCAGAACGATGAACTCAACCCGCCTCCCGTGGGAAGGGCAAAACACCTGCAGCTACTGGTGGTGCTAATCAAACGTCACAATAGCAATCCCGAAGGCAGCAAAAGACTTCGGGTCCGAGACTCCAAAAAGAGTACTCTTTCAAGGACGAAGACGTTCCAGCCATCTTCGAATCCCTCCTTGAAAATAACAAGATCAAGTTACCACCTATCACAAATCAGGAGGAAGCTGACAACACGACGGATCCAAAGTACTGTGCGTATCATAGGAGGGTCCTTCATCCCACCAAGGATTGCTTTGCTCTCAAGAATAGCATCCAAACCTTGGTTGAAGCCGGCGTTATATCGCTCAATTAAGTCGAATCACACTCTGACAAGTATAAGAGTATAAACTGCTTCTCAATCCTCCGACCGGTGTAAGAGGTTAAACTGCTCCCTGATACTCCAACATGTATATGAGTCTAAACTGTTTCATTTCTTTCACGGGAAGTTCCTGGAGAATTTTTATATGTAATATTCTTAAGGATATCCCGGTCATGTAACTGAGTACAATGTCGTACCCAGTTCCACAAGGGAAGCTGGGGGTGGATTATTCATGTATCGGGAAGTTCCCGAAAGAATACCACGGGTGATATTCTTAGGGATAACCCAATCACTATAAAAGTGATAAGTAAAACATCCACATTTAAACTCTAAAGGTTGGAATGTTTTCCATTATTGTTATCAAATTCACTAATTCTCATGAGTTATCTTGTTGAGACAAGATTTGATCCTTTTGACAGATTAATCTTTCCTCACAAAACTCCCCCACTGATCAAGTCAATTGATGATGGGTCCACTAAATTTTCTGTCCGCCAATTCATGACAATTTCCAAAGCTTGACGTGTTAAGTCCTGATTACTTAACGTCAAAACCCTTCATCGAGTGGCCAGTACAAACTAGTATTTCTACTGCTACTTGTATTCCACTCCCTTTGCTTTTAGGTCAAACCTATAAAATTTAGGGCCAAAACCAAAATCCCCTCTTGATTCCTCCAATGAACAAGAGGTCCACTTTCAAATCGAGTGATCAAACCTTCCTATAGTTAGGATCATCTCAAACTCCCGCTTGGTCAAACCTTCCTACAGTTAGGGCCAAAACCACAATTCACTCTCGATAAACGAGAAATTCATCTTTAGTTCGGTAATCAAACCTTCCGACAGTTAGAGTGGAGATCCCACTTCTAGTTTCTTTTGCACTGGAAATAGAATATAAAATTCTTCCTTTCCAGAATCAAGGAATAGAATATAAAATTCTTCCTTCCCTGTATTCGGGTTCGCCTTCACCCTAATAGAAGATCGGGAAATAGAATATAAAATTCTTCCTTTCCCGCACCAACCTTTTCCAAGAATTTGTCAATTTAGGATTCATCCTAGGAAGTTTATCCCAAATCCTAAGCGGGGATAAGTCTGCGCCTAACACGCGCTACTGGTTTAGTCTTTCTCCGAAGAAGAAGACACCAGAGTTCGATTCTGGGGTATTCTATCCTAAAACCTAAGCAGGGATAAGTCTGCGCTTAACCCGCGCTGCCGGTTAGTTCTTAACCGTTAAAAAGAACACCCGTCCACATATTCAACATTGTGGCAGGTTGTTATTAATAACACCAAAATCCATGCCTTACACGCATGGGGAATTTCATCCTGAATCCTAAGAAAGGATATGCCGACGCCTAACACGCGTCGCCGGTTTAGTCTTTCTCCGTAGAAAAAGACACCAGAGTTCGATTCTGGGGTATACTATCCCGAAGCCTAAGTAGGGATAAGTCAACGTCTAATACACGTTGCTGGGTAGCTTATTAATAACACCAAAATCCATTCCTTACACGCATGGGGAATTTCATCCTGAATCCTAAGAAAGGATATGCCGACGCTTAATACGCGTCGCTGGTTTAGTCTTTCTCCGTAGAAAAATACACCAGAGTCCGATTCTGGGGTATTTTATCCCGAAGCCTAAGTAGGGATAAGTCAGCGTCTAATACACGTTGTCGGGTAGCCTATTCCCGTAACAATGGCGAAGCCTATGTATTCGACGTCATAGCACAAAGTCTCAGAGAATTCACTCTCTTAGCACAATGTTACATGCAGAACGGATTTAGACAATCTGCATGCTAGCCCGACTCAAACGGTAATTTGAAGGCTGGGGGTTAGCAAAAAATCCTAAAGTCAACGCCTAACACGCGTCGCCGGGTAGTCTATTCCCGTGAGAAAGACGAAGTCTGCGTATTCAATAGCGTAGCACTAAGAGCGTTAACTCTCTTAGCACAATGTTACATGCAAGACGGATCTAGACAATCCGTATGCTAGCCCGACTCAAACGGTAGTCGGTAAAGGCTAATCAAATCCGTCTAAGGCTGGGGGTTAGCCAAAAAAAAATCCTAAAGTCAACGCCTAACACGCGTCGCCGGGTAGTCTATTCCCGTGAGAAAAACGAAGTCTACGAATTCAACAGCGTAGCACTAAGAGCGTTAACTCTCTTAGCACAACGTCACATGCGGAACAGATTTAATAATCCGCATGCTAGCTCGACTCAAACGGTAGTCGGTAAAAGCTCATCAAACCCGTTGATGGCTGGGGGTTTGCCAAAAATCCTATAAATGCGAGAGTCACCAACGCATCAACCTCATTAGTTGGTCTCGTGACTTGAGCATCCAACGACTTCAGGATAAGATCTGTATCCGCAGACGAATTAGCTTTCATGGTTGGTCCTGCAGCTCTGACATTTGGGATCACCGCGTTCCAACAACTTAAGAGTTTAAACTGTGTAGACCCAGGGTCAATGCCGGTCAACGCGTTGTGATCAAACAGTCAACGTACGACGTTCGAAACCTTAGGGTCAACGCTGGTCAACGCGTAATCCTAGGTCAATGCCAGTCAATGCGTTGCGATCAAACAGTCAACGTACGACGTTCGAAACCCTAGGGTCAACGCCAGTCAACGCATAACCTTAGGTCAACGCCGGTCAACGCGTTGCGATCAAACAGTCAACATACGACGTTCGAAACCCTAGGGTCAACGCCTTTCAACGTGTAACCCTAGGTCAACGCCAGTCAACGCGTTACGATCAAACAGTCAACGTACGACGTTCGAAACCCTAGGGTCAACGCTGGTCAACGCGTACCCCTAGGTCAACGCCAGTCAACGCGTTGCGACCAAAAGTCAATGAACAGTGATCTGAAACCCTGAGTCAGCACGATGTGACGAAGATAGTCGGTTCTAAGTCAACTCAATGACACCAGACCAAACCAGGATAAATCAGTTCAAAGGAGGCTGAACCAGACCAAACCAGGCTGAACCAGACCAAACCAGGATGAACTAGCCCGAACCAGGCTAAACCAGGCTGAACCAGGGTAAACCAGTCCTGAACCAGTCTTGAACCAGTCTTGAACCAGGGCGGTTCAGTTCGTTCGGACACCAACAATACTCTAATAAGGATAACTCAACAACACTACGCCGGACAACGCGTCGCAAATAAAGACTCAACGGCAACAATCGATGGTCAGTTCTATGTTGAACCAGCAAACACGAGCTAAAGATCAGAAAATCAGGAATCGACTTCAAGTTCAAAATTCCGACAACGGTCAGACAATAAATGCAGCACCGGAACCCTTACAGACATTCGACAAAGCACCGAATAGCCTGAAGGATTGAAGGAATCAAGAACAGAAGCCATTCCAAGGTCCTGTTACACCGACTGAAGGTTGGGACAATCATATCCAAATTATTCCAGACTCTTCTATAAAAGAACGAGGCTAAAATACTTTGGAGGGGGTATCTGTAGGCGTATAAAACTGCCTATGGGTCCCTTAGCACAGCTTGGCACGGTGATTCGACAAACCAACGAACCATCGGGTGACATATCTAAACGCGATCGTTAGTCCACAACACCAAAGCCAAGTGACACGTGACGAAGCAGACTAACGAGGCAACAAGGCTAACGAACCGCACACAAACAACGGAATAAATCCACTCGCGTGCGGAATCAAGCTAACGGTTCGGTGAGTCAACGAGTCATCCAACTGTGGAACGGATTCGAACTCGAACACCGAAGCGGTTTTACTACCAAATCAGGATACGGACTGCCAAATCAGAGTTCAGATCAACAACGAAGCTCGGGTAAACCGATAAATCGCAAAACCGGACAACGGACGACACGGCGAACACCCGGGCGACTCGGCCAAAGCCGAACCACCCAGGTGGCTTGGCCAAAGCCGAGCCACCAAGAGGTGGCTCAGTGAGCCACCTTGTAGACCCTAGAGGGGGGGTGATTACAGGAGGTGGCTCGGTGGCCGAGCCACCTGGTGGCCAAGCCACCTCCCCGAGCCAGCTGGATCTGGGCCCAGATCTGAGCCCAGATCCGCTTTCAGAAGGCTATAAATAGAGGGGGCATGGTTCATTGTTGGGAGGGTGGAATTTTGGAGCCGAAACTCTGCTGGATTGAGAACTCACCATCAGATTTTTAAAGCTTAGAAGACTTGACTTTTCAGATCTGGTTCTTGGCAATCATCCACGCCAAATAAGGCAGGAGTTCGAGAGAGATTAGATCTGAGATCTACACGGTAATCCTCTGGATCAAAGCTTGGTCTTTGATCCCGAGAAGAGTCTCGATTTTGCTTGGTCCATTTCGATTACTACGGGCTATTATTTCCTTGGTGAAATAATCCCCTCGGCTGTTATTTCCTTCGCAAAATAACACCCGTCGTACCGTGTAGATCCGACCGGATCAAGATCACGCAGTGGTCCACGGATTAACCCCTGCACAGGCAAAGAACCCACACAAGCGAGAGACCGCAAAATAGGATCTCGCGATTCGTTCGACAAATAAGGAAAGTTGTAATTTTTATTTCTTTTTGATTTTGTTGTAACCGGATCTTATAAAAAGACCAGATCTTTTGTAATCGAAAAACGATTACTTAAGAAAACAATGGAATCAATGAGTGCAATTTTTCCCGCGAACAACGGCGTTGAGATCTCGACCACAGATCTGACCGTAACCACGGTGGTCACCAAGATAGGTGATGAGGAGATGACCACCTACCGAGTGGATGTTTCCCCTCAGGACAGAGACTCCTGGGCTGATGCTTCATCCCCAACCAACGCTTCTTCAGGAGTGGGAACTTCTCCATGTTGGTCTAACGCTTCTCCATGAGCCGACGCCTCCTCCTCACTCGACATCACCTCATGGATCGATGCATCATCTTCTTCCTCTGATTCATCCCTCTCTCCAATTGATTGGTCCACCCAAGAGGGGGGATCCTCTTTACCATCGGCCTTGAGAGGTAGATCAGCTGTAAATACAGGAAGAAGGTTAATAGTAACTCCTGAGGAGAGTCCCATTGGTAGTTAAGCATGGGCAGACCAACAATGTTCGGCCCTACTCTTACCTGAGTCATCGAGCTTCGCTTCATCTCCAGTCCCCTCCTCTTCGTCGGAAGGAATGGAGATCACTCTCTCAACCGTACCTACATTAAGTCAACGCAAATGTCAGGTAGTGCTGATTCAATATTACACTCGAGTTTACAGTATTAAAGGTCACCTTCTGGTACGGTCGTTGATGTCGTCGAGGCCCCCGCCTGTTGCCCCCACATCAGACGATGGGGGAACATCCTTCGAAGTTATTGGGATTGTCCCTGATGCGGCAAACTGAGCAGGCGTAGCGACCTGAGTCACAAGGACAATTACTCCAAGAATTAGCACAGGAGTAGTATCGTCCCAACCTTCCACCACTCTGGTAGCCTCAACCGCCTCCTCATGACAGACCTTCTTGGCCATCTCCACCTTTGAGCTGATGGTCGTGGCCTCCCGTTTTCGTTTAGAGAGGAGCGAACTACCTGGAGGTAGAACATGCGTCCTCATTCATTCAGCTATTGTTTCCTAAACCTGTTCTAGGTGTTCACCTGCCCGGGCCAACTCATCAGATTCTCTCTGCCCACCGGTAGGGTCCAATGAAGGACCAGGAGACGGAGCTCGAGCCTCAAACACCCCGAATTCACCTAAACCCGCGTAAAGGTCCTTGGTGTCTTCGGCAGGGACTTCCGAAAAGCACTCTCCAATGGTCTGGCGACCCTTCCACCTTGAGGGATTAGGAGCTACCCTTTGGTGGCGCCCATGTTCCGCCAAGCAAGAACTCTGGAATAGGAATCCCTTGAGATTTACACTGGCGCTTCGATACCACCGGTAATATAGGAGCATATGGTGTTGTTCGCGGGAAAAATTGCACTCATTTATTCCATTGTTTTCTTAAGTAATAGTTTTTCGATTACAAAATATCCGGTCTTTTTATAAGATCCGGTTATAACAAAATCAAAAAGAAATAAAAATTACAACTTTCCTTCTATGTCGAACGAATCGCGAAATCCTGTTTTGCAGTCTCTCGCTTTTGTGGGTTCTTCGCCTGCGCCGGGGTTAATCCGTGGACTACCGCGTGATCTAGATCCGGTTGGATCTACACGGTATAGCGGGTGTTATCTCACGAAGGAAATAACAGCCGAGGGGTACTATTTCACCAAGGAAATAATAGCCTTCTCGGGATCAAAGGCCAAGCTTTGATCCAGAGGGTTACCGTGCAGATCTCAGATCTGATCTCTCTCGAACTCCTGCCTTATTTGGCGTGGATGATCGCCAAGAACCAGATCTGGAAGTCGAGTCTTCTAAGCTCCGAAAGTTCAAGTCCAATTCTCAATCCAGCAGAGTTTCGGCTCTAAAAAATCCAACCTTTGAAAAATGAACTATCCCCCTCTATTTATAGGCTTCTGAAAGCGGATCTGGGCTCAGATCTGGGCCCAGATCCGCGGCTCGGGAGGGGGGTGGCTCGGCCAGGTGGCTCGGCCACCGAGCCACCTAGGTGGCTCGGCCGAGCCACCACTTGGTGGCTCGGCCACCGAGCTCTTCCCGGGGTGTGCCGTGTCATCTGTTCCTGCGGTTTCGCGGTTTATCCAAGCTTCATTGTTGATCCGAACTCTGATTTGGTAGTCCGTATCCTGATTTGGCAATAAATTTGCTTCGGTGTTCGAGTTCGAATCCGTTCTACGGTCGGATGACTCGTTGGCTCACCAAACCGTTAGTTTGATTCCGCACACGAGTGGATGTATTCCGTTGTTCGCGTGCGGTTCGTTAACCTCGTCGCCTCGTTAATCCGCTTCGTCGCGTGTCACTTGGCTTCGGTGTTGTGGTCCAATGATCGTGTTTGGATATGTCGCCCGATGGTTCATTGGTTTGTTGAATCACCGTACCGAGCTGTGTTAAGGGACCTATAAGCAGTTTTATACGCCTACAGATACCCCCTCCAAAGTATTTCAGCCTCGTTCTTTTATAGAAGAGTCTGGAATGCTTTGGATATGATTTCCCCAACCTTCAATCGATATGACGGGACTTTTGAATGGCTTCTATTCTTGATTCCTTCAATCCTTCAGGCTATTCGGTGTTTTGTCAAATGTCTGCAAGGGTTCCGGTGCTGCATTTATTGTCTGACCGTTGTCGGAGTTTTGAACTTGAAGTCGATTCCTGATTTTCTGATCTTTAGCTCGTGTTTGTTGGTTCAACATAGAACTGACCATCGATTGTTGGGGTTGAGTCCATATTTGTGACGCGTCATAGATTTTATGGCTGAGTCCATTCTTTAGACAAGCTTTGGTGGACTCGCACGACGAAATACGTCTTAAGCCGATGGAGCGAGGAGTTGCACGCTTGTGGTCTATATGCAGCTATTCATTCCACCATGTATGGCTTACCCATCAGCGCTAAGCATTTCTTTGCTTTGTGCGAGCTCTATAACCCAGATTCGAACACTTTTCTGACTAGGCATGGAGAGTTGGGCTTGGCTCTCCATGAGATGCACAAGATTTCTGGTTTGCCCATGGGTCAGATGTTATATCAGGAGTACTTTCCTTCCAACCATGAATTGAGTCAGCTGAAGGACCGTATGACCGACCGCTATGAGACTTTATGGGATCTCACATGTCGCTACCATATTGCTTTGGCGCAGTATGAGCCTTTAGCGAAGAGGACTAAGTCACATGTCAGCCTGAAGCAGTTTGCATGTTATCTGTTCAAGAATTTAGAGAGCAATTCTGGCGAGGCTATTTGTGAGCTGGCACCACTCACTCCTTCAGGGGTTAATAGTCTACTGAAGAAGATTGACACTCATTCCTATACCTGAGAGTGGCTTTCCTGTAGGGACCAAGTTTAAATCATTCTTATGGCATACGACCGCACCGATTCGGCCGATGATCCTTCTCGCCGGTTACCTCGCTATCTAGTTAAAGAAATGCGTGGTCCCGTATCAGTCTGGTGACATTTTGCCATTGGAAGTGCTCTACCCAGCGGTTCAACTTGCCTACAAAAAGGAACTTTCGCTTCTTCCGGTGATGGTAACTAACATTCATCGAGGGCTTCGACAGATTTCTAGTGCCTTTACACGAAAAGAAAGTGAACCGTCGGCTCAGATTCCTACTATTAAGGTGGATCTTCCATACACTTATTTGATGGCTTGGTTCGTCCTTCATCGTTCTGATATGATGTCGGTACCGAACGCCACAGACCACTCTGTTCCCCTACTACAGTTGCTTGAGAATGGCAAGTGGGAGGGACGAGGATTCCCTGACATCAGAAAGCAGCTACAAGTCCACAAGTGTTGGGCATTTCCACTTGCTTTTCGCAGTTCTACAGCCGATATGGCGAGGGTTTTATTGATGAGGAGAAGCCGAGGGAGTATCAAACTTATTT
Organism: Asparagus officinalis; assembly: GCF_001876935.1. NCBI lineage: Eukaryota > Viridiplantae > Streptophyta > Magnoliopsida > Asparagales > Asparagaceae > Asparagus > Asparagus officinalis. Next base: position 28,562,631 of record NC_033798.1, read on the forward strand.
AGATATCGGCTGCTTTAATTGGCTAGTGAACATTAGGCCGAGTTATCTGACCTTCCGGGTGAGGAATCAGTGTTTTATAGAGCCATATCTCCCCCCCCGCTCCCCCCGCCAGTTTGGTTATGATCAGCTTTATGTCGGGAATCCACGTCAGCAGCTTCGGACTCATGGAGGTTTGGTGGACGGTCTCCAGGCATGGTTGTGGACCGTGACGGGCTGTACTGGTGCAAAGTTCAGTCTCCTGAGTGCTGAGCGGCAGTTGAATCTCACCTTCTTAAGCAGCAGGTGGTTGTTAGCAACTAATAAAACTGTCCCCGTGAAGCCGATTACAGAGCTAGTGGCCGAGGAAGCTTCTCAGGCTCATTCTCGTGTGATTTGGGAGAATGCTCGGTCACAGAGGACACGAAACAAGACTCGTTGGATTGACAAAGAAGGAAAGAAGATCTTCAATTCTGCTGATGAAGCTTCAGGCGGAGATTTTGAAGATTATGAGGACTGTTCTGAGCGAGGTTAACTACTTATTTTTTCCTTCTGTCTTTTAGAATTATTAATCCTGACAATGACTTGATGTTTCAGGGACTGTGGCTGACAAGGATGAAGAATTCTGTCCTTCTTCCCAGGCGAGACCTTCAATTGTTGTCCCACCTGCTAGGCGGAAGAGATTAGCCCATAAGCCGCATGCAGATTCGCGAGAATCTGAGATGGATTTGGCTGGTGATGATCCTGCTAGCGACGGAGGTAACATCTACCCTATAGATCATCCTTTTGATCATTTAGAACTTCGACTCGTGCTTTTGCATTTCTATATAGGAGAGCGTGTGGATAGTGAGATGAGTCCTGATCCTGCTCCTCATGATTGTGTATTTTATGGTGAGCCTGACTCACCATACCAGGTAGAAAAGCATGCAGAAGCTGCCGACGTTAGGGAGACCATCAATGTAGGACCCGATTCAGCGAATCCAGGTACATCTACCACTGACAATGTATCATTTAGATGGTACACAAAGGAGTTGAACGATTCAGAATTCGTGCATTCCCTAATTGTCTCTATGCTTCTTGTTCTTTTAGACAAATTGCAGGAGGCAAACATGGATCTTGGGAATAGAGAGGCTAACACACCCATAAGAGGTAACTCATTTCCATTGGTCGTAGTCTCTTTATTCTTCTTTTGCACTTATATTCTCTTGTGTCAGATTTCTCGACTGATGATTTTGACGAGGAAGGTTTGCTCGTGGACACTCCTATGCTCCACTTCATGTATGGCTCTCCTCAAATTGATGACCAGATGCCTGAAGATATGTTTCTTGAGTCTACACTCCCTAGGAATCCCGAGGATGGTCCTTCTGAAGGTACGTGCCTCTTCTCAAATTAATTATAGGACTAGCCAATTTTTGACTAATGCAGCTATAATGTGATGCATTTGAGTGTTCCGTTTTGTGTTTAACAGGAGCTTTTGTCGAGACTGATCCTGTTGAGCTGGCTGTGAGACCAACTACACCAGCTGATACATCCACAGCCGTTACACCTCCACTACCCCCAGTGACTCAAGGGGAAGGAGGTATAAATTAAGCAACTGAGAAATGTCATTTATTTCCTCATTAAGGCTTTTGACGGATTTCTCCTTTTTGTGTAGGGCTTTCTTCTAGGCTTCATGTCCTTGTGAAGGAGTTATTATCAGATAGCAACCCAGAGAAGATCGTCATCTGCATAGAAGTCTGCTCCTACTTCTCCTTTGTGAATGCTATGATTGGCAAACTCTTCCACGGCGGACTTTTCCTTCACCAGTTTAAGCCTTTCCTTGATTCTAGGATAAATTCAATAAGGGATGCAGGATGCCCGTATCTAGCGAAGGCTATAGTTGATGACCTTGACCGCCTAGAGCATGAGCTTCAGATGTTTCGCGAGCTTCGGGATGCAGGTGCCTCTTCATTCATTGCTGCCGAGTTGGATACTCGCTTACAGACATGGCGTGATACTCGAATTTTTGCTGAGTTCGAGATTCAGGTGCAGCGGGATTGGGTAGATCGAGTTGAGGCCAACCTTGCTATTAGAACATCTTCACTCGACAAGCTTGCTTTTTCCATTACCTCTTGTGAGACCAAGATAGACCAGCTCAGAAGAGAACTCCGTGGAGAAGAGGAGAATTTGAGTATTCTTCAGATGACGAAGATACAGGATCAACAAGCCCACACTGCTTTATCTGATGAGTTGAAGTCCTTGAAGCAGAGGCTGGTCGAGACAGAGGAGGTTGTTGTGAAGACTTTAGCCGCGACTGAAGAGTCCATCAGAGCCGAGTTGCAGGATGAGCTTAGGCAAGCTTATGATGAGAAGCTGTCTAAGTTTAGTCAGCAGATCTTTAGCCATAGGCTTGATGTATGATTTCATTTGCTGAATACTTTGACTTTTGATTCTCTTAGTGAAACTGGTTTTTATCTTTATCTTTATTATGATTTCTCATTCCGTTTGAAATGATTGACCATAATACTTTTAGGATTTTTGGCAAACCCTCAGCCCTCAATGGGTTTGATAAGCCTTTACCGATTACCGTTTGAATCGGGCTAGCATGCGGATTGTCTAAATCCGTTCCGTATGTAATGTTGTGCTAAGAGAGTGAATTCTCTGAGACTTTGTGCTATGATGTTGAATACATAGGCTTTACCATTTGTTACGGGAATAGGCTACCCGACGACACGTGTTAGGTATTGACTTTAGGATTTTTGGCCAACCCCCAGCCTTCAACGGGTTTGATAAGCCTTTACCGATTACCGTTTGAATCGGGCTAGCATGCAGATTGTCTAAATTCGTTCCGCATGTAACGTTGTGCTAAGAGGGTGAATTCTCTGAGACTTTGTGCTATGACGTCGAATACATAGGCTTCACCATTATTACGGGGATAGGCTACCCAGCAACGTGTGTTAGACGCTGACTTATCCCTACTTAGACTTCGGGATAAAATACCCCAGAATCGAACTCTGGTGTCTTTCTCTATGGAAAAAGACTAAACCGGCGACGCGTATTAGGCGTCGACATATCCTTTCTTAGGATTCATGATGAAATTCCCCATGCGTGTAAGGCATGGATTTTGGTGTTATTAATAACAACCTGCGACAATGTTGAATATGTGGGCGGATGTTCTTTTTAACGGTTAAGAACTAACCAGCAGCGCGGGTTAGGCGCAGACTTATCCCTGCTTAGGTTTCGGGATAGAATACCCCAGAATCGAACTCTGGTGTCTTTTTCTTCTGAGAAAGACTAAACCGGCAGCGCGTGTTAGGCACAGACTTATCCCTGCTTAGGATTCGGGATAAACTTCCTAGGATGAATCCTAATTTGACAAATTATTGGAAAGGGTTGGTGCGGGAAAGGAAGAATTTTATATTCTATTTCCCGGTCTTCTTTTAGGGTGAAGGCGAACCCGAATACAAGGAAGGAAGAATTTTATATTCTATACCTTGATTCTGGAAAGGAAGAATTTTATATTCTATTTCCAGCGCAAAAGAAACTAGAAGTGGGATCTTCACTCCGAGAATCTGGAAAATCTAGATAAACTTACCTTTTATAGGATTGGTTATCTAATCTGAAAAATGAGTTCTTCATTTATCGAAGTGAAATTTTAACTTCGGTTATAACCATGAGAAGGCTTAACCAAAGAGAAAAAGAAGAGAGTTCTTTCGTTTATCGAAAGGGGACTCTGAACTGAAAGTGGAACTCTTGTTCATGGAAAGAGTCAAGAGGGCCAGAACGATACTTTTGGTGGACTCACTGTCAATTGAAATTGATCAGTGAGGGATTTTAGTGGTGAAAATGATTTTGGGTTATCCTCTAGAATATTAAGTGTAATATTCTTCAAGGAACTTCCCGGTAAATGGGTTATCCTGAATGTACTAAGGATAGTACTTTTTCAGGAACTTCCCATTTATTGGCATTAATTGCCTGGCGCCCTCTTGAGTAATCAGGCGATATGCGCCGTTTGAGTAGACTGTGTCTACCACAAACGGTCTTTCTCATTTGGGTTCAAATTTACCTTTCTTCTTGGAGTTGAGGATTATCGGTCGGCGGGCAGCGAGGACCAGATCTCCTTCCTTGAAACTTCTTTGTCGGACTCTTTTGTTAAAAGCCCTAGATATTCTGGCTTGATAAAACTCAATGTGTTGTTGAGATTCCAAGCGCTTTTCATCCAATCTTTCGAGTTCTTCGAGACGTTTTTGATGTTGCTCTTCTGTTGTCATCTCAGTCGCGAGGGCAATCCGAAGGGATGGAATTTGGATCTCCAATGGTAGCACAGCTTCACATCCGTATACCAACGAATATGGGGTAGCTCCTGTAGGTGTGCGTATGGTGGTACGATAAGCCCAGAGTGCTTCACCGAGTTTATCATCCCAGTCTCGTTTATTGGTCTTCACGAGCTTTGATAGGATCTTAATGATCGTCTTGTTAAACGCCTCAGCTAAACCATTCGCAGCAGGATAATAAGCTGTTGACGAAACATCTTAAATTTTGAACTTGTCACAAAACCTGACGAAGGCGTTGCTTATGAATTGTGGACCGTTGTCATGAATGATCCGTCTTGGCACGCCGTGTCAGTATATAACATGATGTTTGATAAAATTGATGATGTTGTTCATCTTCACTTCTCTAAGCGGAATTGCTTCAGCCCACTTTGAAAAGTAATCCGTGATTGCGAGAATGAATCGATCACCTTTGACTAAAGGGGAGAAAATAGGACCGACAATGTCCATACCCCATGTCTCGAACGACCAAGACGTGGTTGACGTGTGTAAACGCTCTGGTGGTTGGTGCATATAATTTGCATGTATTTGACAAGCGTGGCACTCTCGGGTGTATTCGATTGCGTCACGAACCATTGTTGGCCAAAAATATCCCATTCTCCTGATGCGATCATACAGTTTGCGACCGGGCTGATGCGCACCACATTCTCCTTCGTGTGCTTCCTTAAGAACTTCTTCTGCTTCTTTGTTCGAAAGACATCGGAGTAACAAACCATCGTACCCTCTACGGTATAAAGTATGGGTCTCGGTGTTATAGAAGAATCTTGGTGCTCTTCGGCGGATTGATTCCCTTTCTTTTACATCCTCTGGCAAAATACCATATTGGACGTAGTCAATGATAGGAAAACGCCAATCTCGGGACTCAGACCCAATTCGAGTTGAATTCACCTCTTTAGCGCTCATGTTTCTATCATCTTCTTCTTCAATATCCATATCGTATATGGGTATGCAGAGCTGATGCGTCCTTACTGTGACTAATAGTTCAGTTTCGGGCTGCGCAAGTGATACCGCTAGTGCTGCCAATGCATCCGCATAAGCGTTCTGGAGGCGAGGGATGTATTCGATAAAGAATTCTTCAAAAGAATCTGCCATTTTGAAGGCCTCCTGGTGGTACGGGATTAGGTCTCGGTTCCTGACTTCATACTCTCCACGGACTTGGTTAACTATCAATTGAGAATCCCCAAAAGCTTCGAGATATTCGACCCCCAGCTCTTTGGCGAAACTGAGTCCAATGAGAAGCGCGTTGTATTTGACTACGTTATTGGAACAGGGACTAGTCAGTGAATAAGCCTGAGGCATCACATGCTTCCCCGGGGAAACTAAGACAACTCCAACTCCGGAGGAGACTGTAGAACATCCGGGGGTTATTGCCCTATTAACTGCTCTCGAAGCACCATAGAAGTATAATTGCCATACTTGTTGGTACGACGTAGCGTTAACCTCGTGGGTTTCATCCGGCAAGTCATCATATACTTCTGCCGTATCCGTTGTCGGGTTTGCCGCCAAAAGATCACAAATTGCTTGTCCTTTGATCGACTTCTGCTGTTTGAAGTGCAAATCATATTGGGACAAGAGAAGGGCCCACTTCGCTAACCGCCAATTTATAGAGGCCGGTTGCGTCATATATACCCGTGCTGGATTAACGTTAGAAATGACGTAAATCGTCTGTCCAACCAGGTAATGCTGAATCTTTTGCATCGCGAATACCAATGCGAGGCATTCCTTCTCAATCATCGGATATCGAGACTCGGCGCCTACCAAGGTCCGACTTAGGTAATAGACCGCCTGTTCGTGACCATTATCATCGTCTTGTGCTAGTAAAGCACTTATCGAATGGTTCATCGCCTTGAGGTAAATCAAGAACAGTTTACCTGATTTTGGTGCAACTAGAACAGGAGGATTCGTCAGATATGTTTTGATATCTTCGAATGCTTTTTGGCAGGCGTCATCCCAGATAAATGACACCCCTTTCTTGTTTAGTTTAGAGAATGGTTGGCACTTCCCAGAAAGATTCGAGATGAACCGCCGGATGTAAGCTAAACGCCATTGCAATCCTCTGAGTTCTCTTAGATTTCTAAAGGGTTGCAGTTCATGTATCGCCTTCACTTTATCAGGATCGATATGTATACCTTTAGTGGTGACGACGAATCCAAGGAATTTTCCGCTGGACATTCCAAGGAAGGATTTAGTGGGGTTCATCTTCAATTGATGACTCCGCATGACTGGAACAATATTGGCTAGCCAGTCTGGATGTTGTTCCTCTCGGATAAATCCTGATTCGATCAATTTCTTAACCTCTGCTTCAATGGCTTCCATAATCTGCGGACGAAACTGTCTTTGCTGTTGCTTGACAGGTTTGGCATCCGATTTGATATCGAGGCGGTGCATCGCCACATTGGGGTCGAGCCCTGGCATATCTTCATAGTTCCAAGCGAAGACATCAATGTATTCCCTGATGAGAGCAATTAATTCCTCCTTCTCATTTGAAGGAAGACTACCGCTGATGAATATCGGCTTTGGGTTGGCCTCGTCGCCCATGTTAACTTGGACTATTTTATCTTCAGTGGGGGGTTCTCTCTGTTCAAACCTATCACCATACTGCATGTTCAGGTGATGAACCCACGAGTCTTCCCAAGTTGACATTTGATCGTCGTTCTCCATTGTGGACGAATCAGCTGTAGCCATGTTCACCATTAGGGCTTTGAATGCTTCCCCCAGACTTGTATCGGAATCCCATTCCGAGGAATCTGGTGAGTACCCATTTTTGTATCGCCCAGATGGTTGGTCATTAATTAACCAGCAACATTCGTCTTCTGAAGAGGATTCATACCCTAACCCTCGTCTGTATTTATAATAATCATCGGGTTTCTCTTTTGGTACATATGCCGCTTTGGCTGGAATCCGAGGACCTCGATCGAAGTATAGACCTTCTCCGAGTGTGAAATCATATCCCTGTTTTTCCATGAGCTTGCGCGCTTCCGGACTATACTTAGATAAATACTGACCAGGTTTGTCATCATTCTCATCTTCCCTTAAGAAATGATCTGGTAATGGAAAACCCTCTCCTTTACCGTAAATCACTTCTCTTTCGCCTCCTATTTTGGTAGGAATGACCAAGGTTGTTCCGAAAGAATGCTGGAGGCGTTTCTTTATTACATAAGACGATCGAAGCGGCCCATATAAATCGGGATTATCATACAATTCTTTTATCACATCATCAAGAGACAGGGAGTACTCTAAATCGTTATTTATTTCATTATTGGTAAGCTGCCAGTTACAACTGCCCTCTGACGATTGTTCATCGTTAAGGTTGATTACAAAGGGTACAATGTCGTTTAAAACATAACCTCCATTGTAATCAAATCCGGCTTCGGTATCAGCTTCTTCTCCGTTGTCCGTGCCATGGGCCGATGATTCCGTATCGGATTCGTTACCATAAAGGAGAGAATCAGTGAAATAATTCTCATACCCTTTGAATGGTTGCTTATCCACGACCACCGTCCTAACCTTATTATCAGTGTCGACATATTTCAAACACTAATGGAGAGTGGAGGGGATTATAACGTTACTATGGATCCAAGGCCGACCCAATAGTAAGTTATATGAAGTCTCGGCATCGATCACATAACATGTGACTTCTGTCTTCAAATCTCCCATTTGACACTTTACCCGGATCTTACCCAAGGGTCTTGACCCGCTAGTATTGAATCCATAGATAACAGTGCCTGTGGATGCCAACTTACTAACTGGATATGCATCAAGCGAAGCGGCATAATACTCACAGCAGAACCCGGATCCACTTGGATTCGGTTGACTTTGCTGGAGCCAATGTACCCAATGAAATATAGGGGTCGATCATGGTTTGAATTCTTCATCTGCATATCCTCTTTGGTGAAGGTAATGCAGGGAAGGTTTTTGGCCGCTATGTTGCAGTGTTGAATTAACGGTCCTGACTCTTCAAGTACCGGCTTGATCCGAGTAAGGAACACTTCTGAATTGGCCAAGGTTTCTTGCAAGGCTTCCCTTGTTTCTTTGGAGAACCGTAGCAACTCATACAATGTTATCCGTGCTGGAATGTTAGCCAGTTGAGCCATAATATCGAAGACGTGCGGAGTGTTCGAGCTTTCCGGTTTATCTCTTCTAATCGGGCGATTGAAACGAGCCTGCTTCGGATTCTGAACCTCCTGGGGCCTCTTTTCTTTCTGTTTATTAACCGGTTGTCATCGAGCTTCTTCAACCGGTTTAGGAGTCGCAATCACACCTAGCTCCGTGTGAGTTTTGGCTGGTCCTTGCTTAGTCACCCCCTGCTCAGCTAACTAATCACTAGGTGATGGATAGTTGAAGTGATACTCATTTTCGTTTCTAGTGGCAAAGATTTCTTGTTCTTCTTCGGAGAGCGGAAAGGTAGGAGCTTCATTACCATCCTCTTCGAAGATCGCGGAGGTAGCATTGCAAGACTTGCCTTTACCCTTTTTGGTCAAGGAAATCATCCACTGATCGTCTTCAATTAGATCGGGATGAACCCAGAGGATTTTGCCGTTTGGGGCTGTGTGTGGCACAAGTCCTTTTTTGCGCTGTCCATGTGGGTCATCATTCACCATCTTCATTCCTACTTTGGTAATGCGTTTTGGTTCAAACCATGATGTGGGCACTGATCCAAAGCTGATTGATACTGCATTTGCTCCGACATTCTTGGACGGCTTCAGGGTTATGACGCCTACATCAATTAACGTCTGGATTTTATCCTTGAGATGGTAGCATGACTTTGTAGGGTGATGGACCGCTCTATAGTATGCACAATACTTCGGATCCGTCACTTTGCTAGCCCCTTCTTGATCCATGATCGATGGCAGCTGGATTTTGTTATTCTCTAACAGGTACTTAAAGATGCCGGGAACTTCGTCATCTTTGAAGGAGTACACTTTAGGAAATCTTGGCTCCGAAGATTTCTGCTTCTGAGGCCGTTGTTGCCATTGCGACCGAGATTGCAGCGGTGCTTGTTGCTGCGGCTGTTGCTGAGGTTGCAATTGGAAAGTTTGATTAGCATCAACTGCATTAGCATGTGCCTTACCTTTCCCTCGTGGGATGAAATTCTGTTGCGGAGCATTCGTCGCCTGTTGGCCCCTTTACGTCTTCTTCCTTCTGAGGAATCGCTCGGCTTGCTCTCCTCGGACTTTCAAATCCTTCCATGTTTTGAACGGAGCTGTCCCCATTGCTTCTAACACGTCCAATGCGAGGTTGTTGTGGCAAGTCTGGAGAATGAACTCCTCAGTGATCGGGTCCCGATAGTTCATCACCTTGTTCCGGAACCTCTTGACGAAGGTATCAACTAATTCCCCATCTTTTTGTTTCTCATCAAGCAACGACCCGATGGATATCTCGGTGTCGTCGTCAAAGAAGTTAGTGAGGAATTTAGTCTCCATGTCGTCCCAGCTATTCACGCTTCCTGGCTTGAGACGGCGATACCAATCGAAGGCGGCTCCACGAAGAGTGCCAACGAAGGACCGTACCATCAGAGGCTCATTACCAGAGATAACCCTTAGGTGTGATTTGAAGTAAATCAAATGCTAAGTGGGTGAACCCATCCCATTAAACGGCGTGAAGTTGATTAGATTGAACTTCGTCGGATACGGGATTGATTCCCATTCTCTTGGGTATGGACAAGGAATACCCGTCTTCTTCATCTCTTGAGCAGAAATCAACGTATTGATTTTGCTCTCGAGGTTTTTAATCTTCAAACTTTCACCTGTGTTTTCGCTAGCATTCTCGTTACCACCCCCTGCATTGACGGGAGGATTACGGAGCATTTGTGTCCTCATCTTCCTGATTAACCTGGTTGCGACGACTTGGTTCGCCTTGCTGGTTCATCAGTGCTTGGATTTGTTGGTCATGCATTTCTCTCATGTTCTGCATGGCCATCTACATTTCAAACTTGAAGCTCTCTTGTTGTTTAGCCATGGCTTCCTCAAGCATCTTGGCCACTTGTTCCGCACTTATCATGAGTGACTCGTGGGGTTGTCCCTCGCTGGATACTGTGTTATCTGATGCGACCGCAGAGTAAGCATCCAATTCTTCATCTTCTGAAGGTAATCTTGTCCGAATCCTACCATAAGTTGCTCGTATGATGGCTCCGGACTGCAGACGGGTTACACACCGGGGTACTTTCGGAATCAACTCGGGATTATCCTGTGTCGATGTCCCTTTGCTGGTCATATTCGTGGTGACCCTCGGAAATTCTCGGCGGCTCCTGGACTTCAATGCGCAAATTGGTGCGCTTAGCTGCCCTGATCTCATGTTGAGGGTGGCGGCGACCCCCAGCATGTTGAGTCGTTCGGGGCTTCTTTATCGGGCCCAAACGTTCTTGAACTGGGGCTTTGCATCGTCCATCAGGAAGTGGACCGAGGCGCTCCAAAACTGACTTCTTTCTTCGGGATGATTCTGCGTGATCTCCCGGAGTAGCCATAGGAATTATCGGCGATTTAGAGTGGTTCGCCGGAGGTTGAACTTTTGCTGAAGGCTGCAAAGGTTGCTCTTTAGTCGGCTTCCATACTTGACGGGTTGGTGGCGGCTTCTTGGCCACGTCCTTCTGCAGTCTTCTACGGACTTCCTGGACTTGAGCCCGTGCTTGCGCTGACAGTGCGCGGCGCTTGCGAATGCGCTCATCAAGTGTTGAACGATTCTGTTTGACACGGATCCATTCGTTCGTTGGCAGCTTGGAGGAGCTGCCATTCATTGTTTGTTGAGGCTGTTTGCCTCTCCTGTTCTTCAGATCCGCGTTGTAACGGATTCCGTCAGTGGACTCCATCGCCTTTGCGAGTTGTCGCGCCAGGCGTTGACGTCGCCTCTGGCGGGCTCTCTTTGAGAGAGTCACAATGCCCTCAATGGTGGAGGAATTGGCAGGAACAGATTTGACCTGGTTGGAGGTCGGCAGAGCTTCACCCGATGCGACTTTGGCATCAGTTGGGGTGAGAGCTTCGTTGGCATTCTGTACTTCTTCGTACCAACGAACTTTTCTCCTGGAGGACAACTTCTTGGACTTGCGGGGGGAGGTGGATCCGGACGAGGATGACAGATACTCCTCGAACTTTTGTTGGTCGAATTCATACTCGACCTCCTCCTCGATCGGGATTGAGATCCGCGGCTGCGACGCAACGATCTCGGCAGCGAGATTGGTGGCTCCCACTGTGGTAGCTAGATTGTTCGCGGGAAAAATTGTTTTCATTGATGTCATTGTTTTCTTGAGTAATAGTTTATCGATTACAGAAGATCCGGTCTTTTTATAAGATCCGGTTACAATAAAATCAAAAAGAAATAAAAAATTACAACTTTCCTTTTATGTCGAACAAATCGCGATATCCTGTTTTGTGGTCTCTCGCTTTTGTGGGTTCTTTGCCTGCGCCGGGGTTAATCCGTGGACCACAGCGCGATCTTGATCCGGACGGATCTACACGGTATAGCAGGTGTTATCTCACGAAGGAAATAACAGCCGAGGGGATTATTTCGCCAAGGAAATAATAGCCCTAGTTATCGAAATCGACCAAGCGAAATCGAGACTCTTCTCGGGATCAAAGGCCAAGCTTTGATCCGGAGGAAAACCGTGTAGATCTCAGATCTGATCTCTCTCGAACTCCTACCTTATTTGGCATGGATGATCGCCAAGAACCAGATCTGAGAGTCCGAGTCTTCTAAGTTTGAAAATCCGAAGGTGAGTTCTCAATCCAGCAGAGTTTCGGCTCCAAAAAACCAACCTCCAAAACAATGAGCCACCAAGCCTATTTATAGGCATTTCTGATTTGGCAGTCCGGATCCTGATTTGGCAGTCCGGATCCTGATTTGGCAGTCCGGATCCTGATTTGGCAGTCCGGATCCTGATTTGGCAGTCCGGATCCTGATTTGGCAGTAAATCCGCTTCGGTGTTCGAGTTCGAATCTGTTCTACTGTTGGATGACTCGTTGACTCACCGAACCGTTAGCTTGATTCCGCATGCGAGTGGATTTATTCCGTTGTTCGCGTGTGGTTCGTTAACCTCGTCGCCTCATTAATCCGCTTCGTCGCGTGTTACTTGGCTTCGGTGTTGTGGACTAACGATCGTGTTTAGATACATCACCCGATGGTTCGTTGGTTTGTCGATGTTGTGGACTAACGATCGTGTTTAGATACATCACCCGATGGTTCGTTGGTTTGTCGAATCACCATGCCGAGCTGTGTTAAGGGACCTATAGGCCGTTGGTTTGTCGAATCACCATGCCGAGCTGTGTTAAGGGACCTATAGGCAGTTTTATACGCCTACAGAGGCAACCCAACCCTAGTTAGTTGATGTGCTACCGAGGGCTAATGTAGCTTCGGTCCTAGGAGGTGGCTCTCGGTGGCCTTTCCACCATCGCATTAATGAGCTCAACCCCTAAGTGTAAGGGGAACTTAGGGATACACTGATTGGCGTGTCGGAGGAAGGCTTCATGTACAGAGAGGATCTTTTGGAGTATGACAAGTTCATCGCCAAGAAGCCTCTCGATAAGGAGAGTTCAGTCCTAGAGTCTCGGATGGCTCAGTTTCAAGTGCTGAAGCAATTCTCTCTTCCAAGGGATGAGGAGATCCTAAGAGTGATGACCAGCGTTGGCCTCCACCAAGACCTTAAGGGCTATTTGCTTCGAGTGGCTCTAATCAAGCAAGAACTATTCTCTCAACTCGACTATGTGCAGAGACTCCCCGCTAACTTTGAAAAGGCTGGAAGTTGAGGGAATTTCTAGGGAAGCTACTAAGAGGAGAGTCGCCGCCATGGATACCAAGTGGGAGGTTTGGATCTGTAGTGAAGGCAAATGGCACCATGAGTTGGAGATGAGGGAAAAATGTGATCAAGGGGTTCTAGGGGCACCGTATCAAGCAATCGGCCACTATTAAGAAGCTAAAGTAGGAGATGAGCCATTACCAGTACGAGATCATTGAGCGGGATGGTGAAATTAAATATTTTGCTGAAGAGGTCAAGGATGAGAAGCGTGAAAGACTAGATGCTTAGGAATGTGCTCGCTAAGATCGTTTGGCTGCCCAGAATCTGAAGCTTGATCTTGAGGATGAGTGGTCGGCCCATAAGGCATCTCTAGACACCATTCGATCCTTAGAAGCTTGACTTTATTTTTTAGAGTCAAAGATTTATAGGCCGGAGGTTGTGGAAAAATACCGCACTGGCCCCTTAGGTAGAGTAGAAGTGTTGTTAGTCTGCAAGGCAAACTTCGACTATCTTCTGGCTTTACTCCCTCCCGAGTCTCAACCTGCCCCATGCCACATTTATTACCCCTCCTGCATCACTAATTGCCTTGATATTTTAACGGATATAGAGATGAGACGAGGGGGAATAATGTTGGACATAGGTGATGGGGACGAGGGGGATGAGTCGGGAGATGACCAAGGCTAGACTGCCACTGCTGTTGATCATCCA
>NC_033798.1:28577349-28605823 GCF_001876935.1 Asparagus officinalis
GGCCACTTATTCCGCACTTATCATAAGTGCCTCGCGGGGTTGTCCCTCGCTGGATACCGTATTATCTGACGCGACCGCAGAGCCGGCATCCGATTCTTCATCTTCCGAAGGTAATCTTGTCCGAACCCTACCATAAGTTGCTCGTTTGATGGTTCCAGACTGCAGGCGGGTTATACGTCGGAGTGCTTTCAGAATCGACTCGAGATTATCGTCTTCAACCACCGTTCTTCTTCGTCGGAAACGCCTAGGCCTTGGTTTTGGCGTTTCGGTACTGAGCCTTTCGAAGACCGAAATTCTCTCAGGGACTGTCTTGATGCAGTTGCACTCGGACAATACTGCCCGAATGAGTTTAGAACAGGGGCATTGAGTCTCTAGTTCTTGAGGACTCCTTTTTCTGGTTTTACTCGTACCCCCAACACGATAGTACAACTTGTCTGCTTGAAGGTCGGAGTAATCCATCGCGTGTTGGCACGACTTCTTAGGTATAACATTATCACTATCAGATGACAATGTTTCCTTCTGAGGGCGAACTGCCTTCTTTGGGCCTTCAAGAGTCACGCGCCTCGAAACATGCCTTTTTAGGCGTGAGTTCTCAGCGGACTCCTGGACTTCGATGCGCAAATTAGTGTGCGCAGCTGCCCTGATTTCTTTGTCATGTTGGAGGTGACGACGACCCCCAGCGTGTTGAGTCGTTCGGGGCTTCTTCATCGGGCCCAAACGTTCTTGGACTGGAGCTTTGCCTCTCTCGTCGGGAATTGGACCGAGGTGCTCCAAAACTGACTTCTTTCTTCGGGATGATTCTGCGTGATCTCCCGGAGTAGCCATGGGAATTATTGGCGATTTGGAGTGGTTCGCCGGAGGTTGAACTTTTACTGAAGGCTGCAAAGGTTGCTCTTTAGCCTGAATCGCCGCTTCAGACTTTGGCCTCCAGACTTGGCGGGTTGGTGGTGGCTTTTTGGCCACTTCCTTCTACAGTCTTCTACGGGCTTCCTGGACTTGAGCCCGTGCTTGCGCTGACAGTGCGCGGCGCTTGCGATTGCACTCATCAAGCGTTGAACGATTCCGTTTGACACGGATCCATTCATTAGTTGGCGGCTTGGAAGAGCTGCCATTCGTCGATGGTTGAGGCTGTTTGCCTCTCCTGTTCTTCAGATCCGCGTTATAGCGGACTCCGTCAGTAGACTCCATCGCCTTTGCGAGTTACCGCGCCAGGAGTTGACGTCGCCTCTGGCGGGCTCTCTTCAAGAGAGTCACAACGCCCTCAACGGTGGAGGCATCAGCGAGAACAGGGTTGACCTGGTTGGAGGTCGGCGGAACTTCCCCCGACGCAACTTTGGCGTCAATTGGGGTGAGAGCTTCGTTGGCGTTCTGTACTTCTTCATACCAACGAACTTTTCTCCTGGAGGAGAACTTCTTGGACTTGCGGGGGGAGGTGGATCCGGATGAGGATGACAGATACTCCTCGAACTTTTGCTAGTCGAATTCATACTCGACCTCCTCCTCGACCGGGATTGAGATCCGTGGCTGCGACGCAACGATCTCGGCAGCGAGATCGGTGGATCCCACTGTGGTCGCTAGATTGTTCGCGGGAAAAATTACACTCATTAATTCCATTATTTTCTTAAGTAATAGTTTTTCGATTACAAAAGATCTGGTCTTTTTATAAGATCTGGTTACAACAAAATCAAAAAGAAATAAAAATTACAACTTTCCTTCTATGTCGAACGAATCGCGAAATCCTGCTTTGCGGTCTCTCGCTTTTGTGGGTTCTTCGCCTGTGCCGGGGTTAATCCGTGGACTACCGCGCGATCTAGATCCGGTTGGATCTATACGGTATAGCGGGTGTTATCTCACGAAGGAAATAACAGTCGGGGTTACTATTTCACCAAGGAAATAATAGCCTTCTCGGGATCAAAGGCCAAGCTTTGATCCGGAGGGTTACCGTGCAGATCTCAGATCTGATCTCTCTCGAACTCCTGCCTTATTTGACGTGGATGATCGCCAAGAACCAGATCTGGAAGTCGAGTCTTCTAAGCTCCGAAAGTTCAAGTCCAATTCTCAATCCAGTAGAGTTTCGGCTCTAAAAAATCCAACCTTTGAAAAATGAGCCATCCCCCTCTATTTATAGGCTTCTGAAAGCAGATCTGGGCTCAGATCTGGGCCCAGATCCGTGGCTCGGGAGGGGGGTGGCTCGGGCACGCGAAGCCACCAAAAGGGTGTTCTTGGCCGGCCACCTTGTGGCTCGGTGTGGCGAGCCACCTCGGTGGCCGCCGAGCCACCTAGAGGTGGCTCAGCACCGAGCACCAGATGGTGGCTCGGTGGTGGCCGAACCACCTCGGTGGCCGCCGAGCCACCTAGAGGTGGCTCGGCCACCGAGCCACCAGATGGTGGCTCGGTGGTGGCCGAGCACCTCGCGTGGCCGCCGAGCCACCACCAAGGTCGCTCGCTCGACGCACCAATAGGGAGCTCGGTTACCCGAGCACTAGTGGCTCGGCCGAGCACCACTTGGTGGCTCGGCCACGAGCTCTTCCCGGGGTGTGCCGTGTCGTCCGTTTCTGCGGTTTCGCGGTTTATCCAAGCTTCGTTGTTGATCCGAACTCTGATTTGGTAGTCTGTATCCTGATTTGGCAATAAATCCGCTTCGGTGTTTGAGTTCGAATCCGTTCTACGGTTGGATGACTCGTTGGCTCACCGAACCGTTAGTTTGATTCCGCACGCGAGTGGATGTATTCCGTTGTTCGCGTGTGGTTCGTTAACCTCGTCGCCTCGTTAATCCACTTCGTCGCGTGTCACTTGGCTTTGGTGTTGTGGTCCAACGATCGTGTTTGGATATGTCGCCCGATGGTTCGTTGGTTTGTTGAATCACCGTGCCGAGCTGTGTTAAGAGACCTATAAGAAGTTTTATACGCCTACAGGTGCAGGTCACGATCCTTTGTAGGTAGTTCAAAATGTGCATTAGTGCCGCCGGCATGGGTCCAAAACCACCCCCGCGCGCCATCCACTAAACCTCCCTCATAATGCAAGTAAGGGTTAATGTTCCCTATGTACAGCTGGTCATGCCCAAACTGATGGGCAAACCTGCAAGGAATGTAAGGCTCGAGGTAGCACATGGTGCCTATTCGTAGGATGTGATACCCTGACCGGATATTCACCAGCCATCGAAAGGCACTGCAGGAGAGGACGGTGTGGTGGTCTGCCTTCGATACGTCCCGAAGAGATTCGCCATACCCTCCGCCACTGAAGTAGGGGAAGAAACGTTGAAAATTATAGTGAACAAAGTGGGATAGGGTCTTCCTCATGTCAGGATTGCCTCTGCACTTCCAGGAGCATTTCTTCAGACGTTGGACGAACAGAACGAACCCTCCCTCCTGGAGAGCCGCTGGGGCTCTCATCAAGCACTCGCAGTGGTAAACAAACCACGTCATCAAATTGGTATACGGCAGCCCTACTCTGGGATTAGGAGTCTTAGCGACTTTGCCTTTCCCCTCGTCGGGATACGACACTCGACAAAATTGAGCCATCAACATACGAAGTCCCCGATGGATGCATACCACCATCACCGAAACCAACGAATAAGGCTTCCCATAGGCCAAGCAAACCGTGGGATAAATGACCTCCACTGGAAGCGTTTCGAAGGAATGAGTGAGAATCATGCACCTCTTCAACTACAGCATGAGGTATCCCGTGAGCAGAGCCTTTCTGGATATGGGGGACCTAGCCTGATGATGGAACGAGTGGAAAGTCATCCCAAACTTGAACCCACCCTCATCATGCTCGAGGGTTTCTGTAGCTCCCCCTTCAGCCATCCGCCTCTCCACTTCTGCCTGGTCACACTCGCCCAGTGGTAGAATAGGCCTTCCCTTGACATCATTTTCCGGGAACAAGTAGTCAGCCCAGTTCTTATGGCTGATCCCCGGAGCCCTCTTCTTCTTGCCTTTATGGTCCACCGCCCCTAGGGTGTTGAGGCATATGTAGTAGTGGCCGAGCAGCTCCCATAGAGTATCCACCATCAGAGGGAACCGGGTCGAAAGGTGGTCAATCTCATCTTGACCCGGTACGTACTCTTCATAGGGAAAAGTCCTCAAAGGTAGCCCGGACACGTCGTACATCTCATGGAGAGTTATGCCAAGCTCACCGTTAGGGGTGAAGAACGTACCGCTGTCCGGACAATAAAGTTCTAGCATACTGTGCTACCAGGCCCTAAAATCCTTTGAAGGAAACTATCCCTCGGCCCAAAAAATGGTGACGGAAAGTCTCCCCTACCACAGTCGTCTCCCCGACGGCCAACTCATTGTAGGCCGGGACGCAGAGCGGTCACACGCTTGTAGGAATTGTAGACCCCGTACCCAGCCGTCGAGCCTGTGATGACATCGTAGGTCACCCTATCTTGGGTTGGAGTCAGATCCCAGTTCATCGTTCTCGGAACCGCAAGCGACCGTAACTCGACGATTGAAAACCCCCTCGGCATACTGGGAAGGTAGTAGTGGACTCCACCCACAACACGGAGCTACCTACCCTCCCAAAGCAATAGAGCTGAAGGGTCAATAGTGGCGTCACCAAATAAGTGTTAGACCCTAGGGGGGTGATTAAGGTCTTATGGTAATCTAGTTTGATTTTATGCCAAATTAAAGACTTTGTTGATTATTTAATTCTTGCAAGAGATATATATAAGCTAGAATGTAAAATACAAGCACAAGATAAAAGTACACAAGGCAAACTCAAGCACAAGATATGATCACAGAGTTCGGTCCCCACGACCTACGTCTCCACTCCTTACCTTGAGGAGAACTCCACTATCACGACACACCCGGTTTGGAAGCCGGAACTTCTCTACACACTTGGTTATCAAGTCAACCGATAACTCTCACAAAATCTCACAATGTACATACACAAGCTACAACCTCAAGTGTTGGTCCTCACTTATCGACTCCCTCAAGTGCTTAGAATTATCACCTCTCACTAGGCCACTGATGCCACTCCTCTCGGTATCGACTCCGTCCTCACCACACACTCCTATCGGTGTACAAGTGTATTACAAGTGATCTCTCAATTAGAACAATATAATAATGGTTGTTCTCTACACTTGGCGAGAACTCAATTAAGCTCACTCTCACTAAATCACACACAACTACCCAATAATATATTATATGAGATATAACAAGCTCAATGAGGTGCGTGATAAATGAGTTTAAATAAATTCTAACCCAATAAGAACTAGAAATAAAATTAATAAAAAATAATTGCTAGAAAGTTGAGTTAGGAAAACTTCTCTACAAAGAGAGGATGATTTGGATATTGAGGATGAACTCCTCAATAAATGATGCAAGCTTCTCTTTGTAAAATAAACTCTTCTTCAAACCAAACTTGAAACAAGGCTAAAACACCTCTTAAACACAAACTAAACTCATTTAAATTTAGATTAAGGAATCTTCTTGGTTAACTGAAGAATTCAGAGCATATGGGTATATATAGCATCTCAATACATCAGCTAAAGCCGAAAGAAAAAGACCAAAAAGCCAAAAACACACAAAACAGAAAACTAACCGTTACTGCGCAACGACTCTCTAATAAGTCGACTTATGAGTCAACTCATGATTCGACTAATGAGTCGACTTATATGAGTCGACTCAGCAGATAAAAATAGCTATTTCGCTACACTTCGTAAGTCGACTTATAAGTCGACTTATGAGTCGACTAATGAGTCGACTATACGTGCACAGAACAGAATTTGCACAAAAAAACTGAATTTTAGGCTCTGTTAAAAATATCAAATAAATTCCAAAAAATGTAAAATTTGAAGAATAGTTTATAAACATATAAATGAACATGTTCCAAAAGGAATTTTCTAAATGTGATTCTTGGTTTGTAAAATCTCTTAGTTTTGCAAAAGCATGTAAAAATGAATGTATAATATTCTTAGTTTTGGTCAATTGAGATAAACAAGGATATGAAACCTTTTCAAATGAATTTATAAACTAAACAATAGTTGTATAAAGTAAATTTTAAGTGTATACACTAATATCTCAGTATATTGTCAAAAACACATTGAAACCAAAAGTGTGTGTTATGTGGATATGAGACTAATATCTCAGTATATTGTCAAAAACACATTGAAACCAAAAGTGTGTGTTATGTGGATATGAGCTTGAGATATATTCACACAAAACACATTGAAACCAAAAGTGTGTGTTATGTGGATATGAGCTTGAGATATATTCACACAATATAAAGTCTTATTCTAGTTGTACCAAGTTGATATGCATGAGAAGCTAAATCTTGGAACTGACTTGAATTGAATGAGCTTCGTTATAAAAGTGGCTCTTGAGATACTCAACCTGGAACAAAACAAATACTGAAAAACATATTATAAATTGTTTGCAAAATCATCAAAACAAGATTCAAAAGTAGGTTCATATACATAAGTCCTAACAATAAGAACCGGGGCTTTTTCAGGTCTGCCCTAGCCTCGTCCATCAACACTGTGTCCGTAGTCAACTCGTGCAACGTCAAGTGGTGACCGTCAGTTACTCTCTTGATCAATTCATCCGGCTTGTCGGCATCGAACGCGGACACAAGATCAAGGAAAGGGAATCGGGGAGGCGCAGCATAGCCCGTACCTCTAACAAGACCAATGGCCACGCCCTACGGGAGGGCCTCGTCTGGCTGCAAGGCAAAGTCAAAGAGTTAGAACAGAATCCACTCTCGGGGTCAGAAACTCTCTCAATTCCCCCAAACAGGCGAATCTCTCCCGGTGAGACCAATTTTGCCTGACAAGCGTTGTATTCGCCTAACAAAGGGCAAATCCACTTGACCTATGCAAAGCTCGCCTGTCAAGGCCGAATCCCCCTTCACCTGATGAAATTCGATTTTGCCTGTCAAAGAAGAAGTCATCTTCACCCAATGAAAGCAGAATCTGCCTGAAAAAAGGCTAGTTTCACCAAAATCGGGAAAATTGCCAAAAATGGCAAAATCCACTAAAGAAGACGAGCAACGCTCATCTTCCCGACCCAGCATCGGGTCGTCAATGCAAAGTCATTAGACTTACCCAAGTGCATCCCAGGAGCGCTGGCGGCCGTACCGGTGGCGACGCCACCAGGATAACGACTGGGACCCTTTCCCTTCGAGACTCATTTCTTAGCTTTCGGCACCATGTCGAAAAGTCGGAAACGAAATTGGAGTTCTTTCTTTCTAAAAAATCTCGAGCAAGCAGAAATTCCTAAGCACAGTAATCCTCAAAGGAAGAATACGAAGCCTATTTAAAGGCGAGATGCTTGCGGTTGAGGGGCGTGGCCACGATCGAAATCGACTGCCCAGATCGCTCTCGAGAGACGAGACGTTGGCGGTTGAGAGACGTGGCCACGATTGAAATTAACGGCCCAGATCTCTCTCAACAGTTCGGTTTTCAGCGGTTATAGAGGAACCGTCAAAACAGGGAACGGGTCGGGCAAGTCGAAGCCCAGAACCCGAACCAAAATACATGATTGAGTCCAACGGTCGGATTTAGAAACTATGGTCACGATTTGTCATTGAGCCAGGCACATGGAAATGACGCCGCTTTGTCGAATAGCATTTAATGCGACCTGAGGAGCCCACGCAGCCTTAGGTGGAAAGCATGACATTTCGCCAACGAACACAACAGACTTAAACAATCCGCATGCTAGCCCGACTCAAATGGTAGTCGGTAAAGGATCGTCAAACCTGTTTATGACTGAGGGTTTGCCAAAAATCCTATAAGTATTATGGTTATTTATTCTAAACATAATGAGTAATTGTAATAAGGTATAAAAGTCATTGACGCACTAACTTCACCAGTCGGTCTCGTGACTCAAACTCCTAGAAGTATACGAGTAAAAACTAGACCTCCCCGCTTCAACACCTTAAGAGCTTAAACTATGTAGACTCCACTTAACGTGTGAGTATAAACTGTGTTCACACCGGTCAACACGTTATGACGAAGGTTGAATGCAAGTCCACGTGTTGCAATGAAGGTCAACACAGGTCAACTCGTTGCCATAAAGGTTAGCACTAACCAATGCATTGATAATTACACCGAAACAAGGCTCAGATCAATTCTAGGTTAAAAGATAATCCCCAGAGAGCTCAACCGCGATTCAGATATAAACTCTCAATGAAGATAACCAGTTCAACGTCGATTACACGATACAAGCTAAGTCAGATATCAACACGCTAGTCTTAGTTCAAGATTTCAACACGGTCAAAAGATAAATGCACCACATGAAGAATTTCGGCTATTCGACAAAATACTGAATAGATTAAAAGCTGAAGAAGTCGACGAATTAAAGGATGGGCGTATCATATCCAAAGTATTATAGGCTTCTCTATAAAAGAATGAGACTGAAACACTTTGGAGAGGGTATCCGTAGGCATCAAAAATCTCCTATAGGTCCCCAAACACAGCTCGAGATGATGAGTTGTGAGTGTCAAACTGTCAGATGATGTGGCGACGAGCCGTCGAAATAACAAAGCGGTGAACCATTAATGACATAGCAACAAGCCACCTCCAAGTAGCCCGTGTGCTCATCAGCCACTTCCAAATGGCCCAAATGCTCATCGGTCACCTCCAAGTGGCCCGCGCGCTTATCAGCCACCTCCAAGTGGCCCACGTGCTCATCAGCCACCTCCAAGTGGCCCGCGCGCTCATCAGTCACCTCCAAGTGGCCCGCGTACTCATCAGCCACCTCCAAGTGGCCCGCGCGCTCATCAGCCACCTCAAAGTGGCCCGCGCACTTACTAGCCACCTCCAAATGGTCCGTACGCTCATCAGCCACCTCCAAGTTAATGAAATGCATGAAGCGAATCGGTGAAGCGTACGAGTCAACAGAACGACGAAATACACAAAACGGCAAAACATGAACAAACTGAAAAAGCCCCTAGCGGTCGAGTTGTATCGAAATAACTCAGCCAAGGCCAAGCCACCCCAAGGTGGCTCAGTTAAGGCATAAGGTAGCTCAGCCTAGGCCAAGCCACCATGTGGTGGCTTGCACACAGATCCGAGCCACTGTTGTGTGGCTCGCACCCAGAAATGCTGAAAACGTATTTTTTGATAGTTTTCTCAGGATTCTTTCATTCTAGAGCCTTCCCAACTATTTTGAAGATATCCCTAAACATGGTTAAGCGGTTATAAACTGAGGATAAGGTCAAATCATCAACTCCTATCCTAAAACGCTGCATCTGAAGCCTATAAATACAAAACTAGGGTCCTACACGTAGGGGATCTAAAATTTAGCCGAGGTACAGTCTCTATGAAGAGTGAATCACAAATTTTAGAGAGGCTAGCAGATCTTAGAGAAGTTCTTTAGCATAAAGAGGGAGGGTTCGAGAGATTTGAGGCCCATTCCCCTTTCCTCTGGATCAAACTTGGTTTTGATCTCGAGAAGAGTCGTAATCTCGCTTGGTCGAGATTATCACTTCTGCGATTATTTCCTTTATGAAGCAAGAGCATTAAATTTTCATTTTGTTAACCGAATCTAATTCGGAACGATCCACAGACTAACATGTCCCCAGCACAGGCAAAGATCCCACACAAGCAGCGGGTGATAAACGTCCTTTGCGTGTGTTTGAAGAGAGTTATAATTTTCATTTTATTTGTGTAAGTGAGTAATATTATAAAAAGATTAACTCTTTTGAATCTCTAAGTAATAAACAATTATAATGGATTCTACAAATAAAATAACTTTCGACGCGAACAACTTTGTATAGGATGTTAAGCTAACCTCGTAGTTGATTTTAGAATGTGACTCATTATTAGATAATCAAGTTATCTTCTACTTTGCCATCTATTGTGAATTAAAATTGGATCTAATTTATGGTATTGTGGACTAGGTCATATTAGAGGATACACATGGGCTTGCTAGGAGTGACCTCCTAGGTACGTCTACGAAGATGTATCTGTCCACTTATTGAAATAGTCTCATTGATAAAATTACTAACTTTTCATAAGTCTAAGAGTATATCCATTGCAATTAGTACACTTTGATATATGCAAGATGATATTTATGAAGGTACAAAGTGGATCACCTTAATTCCTCTTGGATATAGGTTATTACTCTTTTTATAGTGATGTGTATTTGATTTTGTGCCTAGTTGAGAGCTTGAATTTATTTCAAGCGTAAAATTAGCAAGGTGGATAATCAATTAAGTAAAAGTATTAGAGCTTTACACACTAGTAACGAGATGAGTAGACATTTAGCTAGTTTGAGGAATTGTGTCAATAGAAGAGGAAAGTCAAATGTCTACCCATCTGGGTTTAGGGAGGTGTGCTATTGGTAGTGGCATATATTTTAAACCGTGTACCTTCTAGATAATACAGTTGATTCCCTACGAGTCATGGATTACCGATGGTTGGTGATTGGATCACCTATGTGCATGTGGGTGCGTTGCTTACACATGCATATTGCTTCTCATTGGTATGAGAAGTTAGACACTAGAGGAGAAAAGTGTGTTTTCATACAATATTCTAGATACTATGTGGGATGTATTTACAGGTGAGCACTGCTGCGAGACTGTGACTACGAGAGTTGTGGGATATTGGTTTCTCAGGGAGAATTTCTCATAAAAGGAAAAATAGATCAAGATTTGGGATCATATAAGATTGAGGGGACTATCATAGAGCTAGTGATGGAAGAGGATGACTCCTCTACTAGCTGGAAATAGTGAGAGTGAGATACCTTTAGATGATTTAGAGTCATCAACAAAATCTCATTTGCATTGATGATTATTATATAAACAAGTAACTACATGATATTTTGATATTAATAGGAAACATTCATGGCATCATCGTATCTTATTGTGGAGCCCAAACCATTTGAGGGTGCTATTTGATTTGCAATGAAAGATTGTAAGGCAATGATAGATGAGGAGCTTGAGTTCATGTGGAAGAATCAAGTCAGTGACATGATAGATCTTGGAGTGGAATGAAAGACCATTGAGAAAAAACGAGCTTTTAAGGTCAAGTAGAATGGGATAATCAATAAATGCAGGGCATGCTTGGTTGCGAAAAGGTACACTTGAATGTTTCGGTGGAAAGTTGGTTTTTTTATTAGTGGACTCATTATAACTTCAGTCGTTACATTGAACTCAACAAAATAAAAATCAAAAGATTACAACTCTCATTAAAACACACACAACGGATGTTTATCACCCGCTGCTTACGTAAGATCTTAGCCTATGTCGGGGTTTATCCGTGGACCACCGACTGATCAGATCAAAATATAGATTTCGTTGTCTCTCAAAGGAGACAAGAAATTGAAGTAACTATCTCGACAAAGTGAGATAATCACTCTTCTCGAGAATCACAGCTAGGTACAATCTCAAAGAAATGGATGAACGGATACATATATCTCAAACTCTTCCTCTTTATGCTGAATAACTCACCGAGATCTCTTTCTCCTTCCTGAAATTCGTGCTCCTCGCTCTTCAGTTCGACAGGGCTTTACCGATGCTCTAGAATTCTAGATCTGGCGAATGAAGGGCCTAGGGCTGTATTTATAGGCTTTGGGAGCTTAGTTTTTGGATAAGAATGGATGATTCCCTCTTATCTTCAGTTATAACCACTTAACCACGTCTCAAGATAGCTTCAAATCAGTTGGAGAGGCTTTGAATCAGAATCGTGGTAGTTAACATCGAAAAAAGGTGAAAAATAGTAAAAACAACATTTTTAGGGCCTGAGACAACTTCTATGTCTCAGCTGCCTGAGACACAAATTGTGTCTCGACAGGCCGAGACACTCTATGTGTTTCGGCCAACAGAGACATAACTAGTATTGCTCTACTGTTTTACCTCTAACTCTCTCATCTGATCTTAGAATGAAGTGATTCAAGATAAGGTGGAAAGATGATAAAGAGATGTACAACTTTTGTCTTTTAAGCTTCTTTAAATTCGAACCACATCATGGCCAAAATGTGTGAGACATCACTGATATCCTGCAGGTGTGAAACAGCCTGGACCATCTCGGTTGTTTTGGCTCTAACTTTCACGTCCCATCTCGGAATGAGGTGATCCAAAGTATGCTGGAAAGCCGAAGAGGAGATGTACAATCTTACACGGGTGAATAACATGTGGACTAGATGACACATGAGTAGTTCTTCATCTTTTTTGAGTAAAATGTAACTCCAGATCGGATTGTTTCTTCGTTATTCTGTCGTTCTGTTTATTCGTACGTTTTGTCGACTCGCTTCATATGCTTGTCAGTGTCAGATAATACTCCTTGACTCAGATAATGATATTCATCGTATTCTCTCCATCTCGAGCTGCGTGTGGGAACTATTAGGTAATTTTTGACGCCTACAGATGCCCCTTCCAAAGTGTTTCAGTCTCGTTTTTTTATAAAAGAGCCTAAAATACTTTGGATGTGATAGGCCCAACCTTCAATTGGTATAAAAAGACCTGTGATTGGTTTCAGTTCTTGACTTCTATGATTTTCAGTCTATTCAATATTTTATTGAATAACTAAAATTCTTACGGTGCTGCATTTATCGTTTGACCATTGTCGAAGTCTCGAATTGAAACTAGTGTGTTGATTTATGATTTTAGCTCATGTTGTTGAGTCGATGCTTGAACTAACTATCTTCGTCAGGAATTTATATCTGAAATACGGTTGAAATCCTTAGGATCATCGTTTGTTCTGGGGTCGATCTGAGCCTTGTTTTGCCTAAAAATTTTTGACGCATTGACCTTCATCGCAATGTGTTGACTAGCATTGACTCTTCCTCGTAACGAGTTGACTGGCATTAACCTTCATTGTAATGTGTTGACCAGTATTGACTTATGGCTACGCTTTGACTAGCATTGACCTTTATTGCAACGTGTTAACCGACGTTGACTTTCATCGCAATACGCTGACCGACGTTGACCCGAGGCTACGCATTGATCGACGTTGACTTACGGCTACACGTTAACCGACGTTGACCTTTATCACAATGCGTTGACCAACGTTAGCCCAAGGCTATGCATTGATCGGTATTGACCTTCATCACAACGCGTTGACCGATGTTGATCCAAGGCTACACGTTGATCGACGTTGATTTACGGCTACGCGTTGACTGGTATTTATCTCAAGGCTATGCGTTGACCATCATTGACCTTCATCGTAATGCGTTGACCGGCGTTGACCTAAGGCTACATGTTGATCGGCGTTGAGTACCGGCTACGCTTTGACTGGCGTTGAACTATATTGCAACGCGTTGACCGGTGTTGACCCAAAGCTACCCGTTGACCGGAGTTGGCATTCATCGCAACACGTTAACCGGCATTAACCCAAGGCTACGCGTTGATCGGTGTTGACCCAAGGCTACGTGTTGATCGGCGTTGACCTAAGGCTACGCGTTGACCGGCGTAAACACAATTTATACTTGTGACGCCCCTGTTTTCTTACATGGCTGCAGCCTAAGATGAACCCAGAGATGTCAAACCTGCCATGCACTCACACTTTGCTACAATAAGTTTTACCAATCACAACAATATCTTTTAGTGGAATCAAAATAAAGTGCATGTACAAAACAGGCAAAAGAAAGGAAATAACTATAATAGACATGATATAGAAAGAAGTATCTTATAAATAAATCATGTCTCAATGAACCACCTGGAATACATCTGATATCCAAAATGAATAAATATGTCTCAACAAGAAAAAACTGGAAATCGTACTAAGGCACATTGCCTTTACACTATAAAATAAACTCTAAAGTCTGAATAAAAATATAAAACTACGGTGGAGACTCTAATAAATCTCATGTGATAGCAACTATGCAAGAACTACGTCATCCTGTGACTCTCCGGTACTCTAATTACCTGAAAGAATATTAGAAGAAAAAGAGCAACAACAAGAATGTCAGAGCGTTATAGCAAGATCACCTCCATCCGCCCCCAAGAGAAGGGCTGCTAGATAGAGTGGAGACTCTATCTATTAAGCATAGTCTACCTAGATCATTTTCCCTCTAATTGAATTAATATTTATACATCTACAATACGACACGTAGTACATCGAGTGAAATAATCTAAACAATGAAACCCTCATGTATATACCATATGTCCCGAATTGTAAACATCTAAATATTAATACTGAACTAAAGATAAACAATCTAAATAAAATCAATAATTAGAAATCCACAACACAAGACTGGTATGTCGAGCGAAATAATCCAAACAAGGAAATTGTCATGTAATACCATATGTCTCAAATTATAAATCGCTAATTATTGATCCTAACTAAGTAAATAAAGAAAGAAAAGCAGTAAAGCAAGTAAAGATATTAACATATCGTATTCATAATGTCTTCCACTGTCACTGGGAAGATAGAATGAATACCGACACAAATCTCATGTACTTTCAAATGCAAAGCACTCTGGGTCATATATTTCAATAGCGAGTCAAAAACATAACTAGCATCCGCCAATGACTCATGCTATCATTTAACTATCTCAATACAACTATGTGTAAGATTCTGATTCATCGTATCATCATGCGGGACGGACTACCCGATGGGTATCCTAACAGTGTACATGGCTCATTAGTCTCATCGCATCTCTGTACGTAACATGAGTGCGGGACAGACTACCAAGTAGGCATCCTAGAAATATGGCTCACAAGCCTCATCGTACCCTAGTGCGGAACAGACTACTAGATAAAGCATCCTAAACCCGACTCAATGGCCTGTACAAATGGAATATCGTCGTAATACCCCTATAGTACCGAACTGAGCTCATCAGCAATATCCAGAAGGTGTATGTATAATATGTACTAAACTTTTTCTCAAAGTAATCGTGTCAAAACCAATCATAATTCCTTTTAGCATACCCATATGTGTGCTACTATACTATTCATGAATTTATGTATAAAGAAGTGCGGCTCGAAGCTCACAAACATATCTAAAACAAATGCAAAACAAAAATTCAGGTAACAACCTTAGTAGTCGACTACTAGGCTTAGTAGTCGACTACACTGAGTCCATCCATAGTCTGTAATAACATATATCAGTATCAGTAGTCGACTATTAAGAACATTAGTCGACTACTCTATAAACACAAGTTTTTGTTATACTCAACTGAGCACTAGTAGCCGACTACTAAGCATAGTAGTTGACTACTCTGTTGAAACACACATTCTTTCATGCACAAACAATGCTTATATCAATTGTATATATCATGACGTTAAAACGAGATTTTATACTTGGCATATGCAACAGGAATTATCTGGATCATCAAATTAAATTATTATATCTTCCAAATTAGGGTTTAACATCCTAATTAAACAATTTCTTTAATTATCTCATATGTAAACAAAGTGATTATCAATACATGATAAAAACTACTCATGAACAGAGGTAAAATTTACTTAAACATGTTTATCTTACTTAGGTATCACAAACCTAGGTTTTCAGCATGATTAATTAACATGAAAACTCAAAGAAACCTTCACGTAATATATCACTTATTTCAAATCAACATATCTGATGTTTTCTGAAGAACATATCATTATTAAATTGAGAATATCTTTCTCTAGACAAACTATTTTTAAGAATGGTTTTTCGTTTTGGAAAATAGGTTCACATAGCTTTTATTTGAAACTGATTTTGTTCAGTTTGGAGTTTATATGATATCTTAAACTTTTAGTTAAATATTATACATATGCAAATGTTTTCAACAATCTATGATGAAAACATATATATTATTAGAAAACTTATTTGATATTCTTTAAGGATCTCTAATTAAGTATTAAGAACTTAAGTAGAAAATGTAAGTGGATTGGAGATATAACATCATATGCATAATAATACAAATTATGAGCAACTTTTAAATGAATATTTGATATGCAAATGAATCGAGTATACATCTGGTTAAATTATATTCGTTAATGTACTTGAATACTAAAATATTACTTGTTTGTCTTAAATAAAATTCTAAATCAAATATGACCAAATAGTTAGTCAAACTATTTGTTAATTATTTGATTTTTTCCACCCTTGTTATAGCCTGATAATAACTTGAGTGTCAACCTCCCTTGGGAAACTAACACGTGTCCAGCACCACACCTAATCAAACTTACATGCAACTCGAATGACTCGAGCTGCCCATGCGACTGACAACCTGCGTAGGCTAGTAAAAAAGTGGTACTTATTTTCCAACCCAAACAATTGCCTCTGTGAATAAACCACACTCGAACTACTATTCAGCCGTCAAACTGCGTAGCCGAGTAAAAAGGCGGTGTTAGTCAGCCCTCCATTAGATGACTGAAGAGGAGGTAATTTTCTCGAACTCCGCCTGCCCTTGTATTAATTGCTCTGACAAAGTCGTCGTTGCTCTAGTCCCCAAAATCTTTATGACTTATTGATAATCACATTTTATTACAATTTTATACCATCATTATCTATTTTATATGAATAAATATACCACTAATAATTGTTTTTATCTTTTAATTGCAGATTAATGAAGAATAAATCTCAACTTCCCATCTCTCAACAAAAACCCATTGATTAAATAAAGAAATGATTCAAGAAGCCTAAGTGTAATTTTCGACTTTTTGAAGGCCCAAAGCGAAAAGATTACACCAAGGGTTTTAACATATAGGCCATTATGTCGCGAGTATCGAGAGGTCGTTTTCCTGCTGCATCGGCTGATGGCGCGCTTCCCTCAAATGCTGGTGAGCAATTTTTTTTTTTTTACCTTTTTTGAAAATTTACAAATTAGTCCTCTTTTTTCTGGATATTTGCAAATTGGTCCGAAGCCTAAGTGTAATTTTCGACTTTTTGAAGGCCCAAAGCGAAAAGATTACACCAAGGGTTTTAACATAAAATGGACTGGACTTCATTGCTAGGCTGGGGATTTAATTTTATGCATAGGGCCGAATTTGCTTGTGTGCTGCAAACATCAAGTGGGCTGGACAACATGACCAGACTGTGCAGATTTTAAATCAAAACTTCATGAAGATGGACCGGATTACATTGATTTGCTGCAGACTTCATTAATTTGGCCGAAATCAAAAGCTCTCAAGTGGGCCGGCTTGCTTGGACCTTTGCTTTGGAAATGAAATGAAATATGGACTTGGTTAATGGAGATGGGCCAGACTTGTTTTGCTGAAAATTTGATTGCTGAGGAAGTGCTGACTTGGGCTAGACATTAGCTTTGATTGAGAGATTTACATTTTTATTTTTTAACATTGGACCGAACTTGGACTTTGGGCTGCTCAAATAAATGAATGCATGTGCTGTAGATTTTCAAGATGGACCGGACTTTGCCTTAACAATCAAATGAAGACAAGCTGCTACAAATTGGACTTTGATTTTCTTTTGAAAATCAAATAAATCAAAGGTGGAGATTGTTGCTTGGGGCTCAAGACAAATCCAATGGCTCATATTCGTTGAAGATTACTATAAATAGGGGTAGAGAGTAAGGGGTTAAGGGGGTAAAAATTTTGTAAACTCCTTTTGGAGAGGAGGGCTACTCTTAATTATGAAGGCCTTCCAAAAATTATAACTTTAGTTGCAATTAATAATAATAATTTTTCCTCTTTAAATTTGTTCTTTCTCCTCTTTGTTGAATGATGAGGATGGAGATGAAGAGCAATTTGATGGTTTGCATTTCTTTTCTCTTTTATTTCTTTTTAGTAATTTCTTTATTATTGTTTGTTAGATAGATTTAAATTCATGCTTGTAGTGTAGATTTACTTTCTTGTCTTTTTAATTTCTTTTTGCACTTTAAATTGTAGAGTAGATTTATTTTTCTTGCATTTAATTTCTGCAATTTATTTTGTAGTTTAGATTTTTATTTTCTTTGTAATTAGATTTATTTCTTGTTCATAGTTTAGATTTTTCTTTTCTTTTTAATTTTGTAATTAGTCTTCTTTTTCTTGTTTTTATTTCTTAAGATGTGAATTTAATTCTTGTAAGAATCTTAGAATTGTATGAAACTAGTCTAATTTCTTTTATATTGTATGAATTATTCTCTTGTACTTAAAATGTTCATGTTAGGATAATCAACTAGAGAACTAATCGGTAGAAGAAGAATTTGATAATCTATGCTTATCTTAAATGGTTTGATAGGTTATGCTTATGAATTCTAGGATTATTATCATGTTGTTGTTCTTATCATGAATAGTAATTTTAGCTTAGATGATAATTTGATAGGTTACACTTTCCTTAAATGGTTTGATAATCTATGCTTAATAAATCTAAGTTGAAATATGATAAAAAGAGAATAGTTTATATTTTGTAATTGAAATTGGTTAGTGGATTATATTCTAGATTTCTTACCTCTTTTGAATCCTCCATCTTGACTTTCTTAAATTTTCTTTTCATTCTTAGTTTTATTTCTTGATTTTATTAATTCATATTTCTTGCCTTATGATTTCATTTATTCTTTAATTCTTCCTTCTCTCCTCTAAAATTCAATTTATTACCTCTTGCATATAAATCAAAACAACCACTCATACAATCACACTTATTCTTTATTCCTAATTGTCACGCACAAAATATAAGAACCAAGTTTAATAATCTCTTAAAATCACCTTCTTCGTGGGATCGATATCTTTTTATACTATAACTTGATAAATTGTGCACTTGCAATTTTGGTACATAATTATGCCGCATCAAGTTTTTGGCGCCGTTGCCGGGGAAGGTGCTAAAATAGGATTTTATTAACTTGATTCTTTAACTTGTGTATTTTTCTTGTAAAGGAACCGCTTGGAGCTTGAAAATCTTGGATTGAAGATCAAGAATTTGGAGCATTGCTTTCGGGTAAGTCTTCTTTCTAGTTTTTAATTCCACCCTTTTTAGCTAGCTTCACAATTAGAGACAATTAGGATTTAAAAAAAAGATTTTATTTTTGTTGACCATAATAAAATTCATCTTCTCACATTTGATTATTGTTGACCATAATTAAAAAAAAAATTCTTTTTATCATCCTTTTTAGTCGCTTTTAATTTCTAGGGTTGCATTTCATATAGTGTAGGAATTCACCAAAGTGATTGTTGCACTTAATTTGGCACACACTTAAAACATTCTTAAGGGCAAAACCCCAATCAAGATAAGGTAAGGGATTTCATCACCCTTTCCTTTGCCCACAAATCACTAATTCCTCACTTCACAAATCCAAGCCTTCTAAAACTCATTAGATGTTGGCCCCTAAGGATTCGAGCTTAATAAGGAACAAGAAATCCTTAAGTGAACGGTTTAAGTTTTCTCAGAATAGTTGGTGTCTAAGGCAAGGTTTAGGGGTTGCGTAAAGCGCTCCGCAAGGAAAGAGGTACTTAATTGATCTTTGATCACCCTCTAGTACTATCCTTACCTGGCTAACTACCTGGGTAAAACTTTGATCTTTTCACTGTAGGAATTTTTGGTTAGGAGCTGGTCTAGTGGAGTTAGGCTAAACCCTAGAGTTAGAGTTGATTGAAAAGTGATTGCCTTGATTTGTTTTAGTTAGGATTTTTCTTTTTCTTTATCTTCTCATATTAAAAAAAAAACTAATTTTCTTTCTTTCCTTAAAAGAAAAAAAAACTAATTTTCTTTCTTTTCTTAAAAAAAACTAATTTTCTTTCTTTCCTTAAAAAAAAAATTTGGTGTATGCAAATTTGGGTTCGGGATAATTTTCATCGCTTAATCCGTGTTGAACCAATTCAAGAAATGGCAAATCAACCAGTTCTTCAGGATATGTGTTACCCCACCAGAAATGCAATTCCATCTTGCATAAGACTCCCCGAAGTAAATGGAGCAAATTTCGAGCTTAGACCGCATTTCATTAACATGCTTCCCAAATTCCTAGGTAATGAAACAGAAGATGCATATATATTTATCTCGGAATTTGAGGAAGTATGTATTATGATTAAAATGAGAGAATTAACCGAAGATGCGATTAAGCTTAGATTTATTCCATTTGCTCTTAAGGACAAAGCTAAAAATGGTTGTACAGCTTACCGACAAATTCCATCTCAACTTGGGAGGAATTTGTCACCGTTTTTCTCAAGAAATTTTTCCCTATTCACAAAACGGTAAAGCTTAGGAATAGCATTCAGAATTTCAAAATTGTCCCGGGAGAGCCATTCTGGAAATACTTTGACCGATTTAAAGATCTTTTAATCCAATGTCCTCATCATGGTCTAGAAAAATGGCGATTGTGCCAAGTCATATATGAAGGATTGGACTATTCTTCAAAAACATCTTTAGAATCGATGTGTCAGGGAGATTTTATGAGAAAAAACGCCGATGAAGCTTGGGAATTCCTAGAGAGTCTATCCGAGAAAACAATGTAGTGGGAAAACTGTGATGACAGGGTTTCATCTGTTTCCCAATCTAAGTCTAGTGGTTTTTCCTTAGAGTCAAACATTGCGTCTGAAGCGAAGATGGCGACAATTATGCGGAGGTTAGAAGCCTTAGAAGTTAAGGAACGAGCTCCGGCTCAAATCAATCATATTTCTGCCCCGGGATGTCATAACTGTCAGTCTCCTACCCACGTTTCAGAGGAATGTCCTCTTCTAGGAAACAACCATGCATTAGAACAGATGAACGCTGCATTTCAGCGCCCTAGAAATGATCCATTTTCTCCAACCTACAATCCAGGTTGGAGAAATCATCCCAATTTTGCTTGGAACCAAGGAAACTCTCCCGGAAATCAAAACTTTATTCCCGCATCAAACCCACAATTTCCGAGGGGAAACACTGTCCCTTTCAATACACCGCACAATTTTTCTAACCCACCTTTTCCAAACCAACATCCTCATCCTCACCAGCCTACAAATCAATCAAATTCCGATCATGACAAACGTTTGAGTGTCTTAGAAAAGGGTTTAGAAGCTATGATCAAAGCTTCTACACAAACTACCAACATGTTGACCCAATCATCCACCACTCTAAATTCATTCATGCAAACCACCGGCCAAGTGCTCAACTCGAACACACAAGCCATAGCCCGGTTAGAAACCCAACTTCTCCCATTCAAAACACTCCTTCCGATGAAACAAATCCTTACAATGACCAAAATGCTGAACTTGAGATTGAGCCTGATCTAGATAGGTATAGGCCCGTTGCCCCCTTTCCAGATAGACTCAAACCTAGGAAAAACTCCCCGCAGGTTGAGAACATTCTAGAAACGTTCAAACAGGTCAAGATCAACATCCCTCTCTTAGATGCAATCGAACAAATCCCTTCTTATGCAAAGTTCTTGAAAGACTTATGCACTAAGAAAAGAACCACCAATGTCCCTAAGAAAGTCTTCTTAGCTGCCAACCTGATAGATCTGTAAAAATTCCCAAAGGAGAGGTAGAGGATGTTCTGATCAAAGTTGGAGAGTTCATTTTCCCTGTTGATTTTATTGTCTTGGAAACGCAGCCCGTTTCCAATCTCAAAAGTCAAATCCCCGTCATTCTAGGAAGACCGTTCTTAGCCACCTCAAATGCTTTGATAAACTGTAGAACCGGTCAGATGAAACTATCTTTTGGGAATATGACTGTTGACCTCAATATCTTCAACTTAGGGAGACAGCCTAGTGATCCATCTGATGAACCCATGGAAGTGAATTTCATTCAAGGAATATCCAGTGAACAACAAGAGGGAGAGTGTGAGTCTGATTCAAATGCATCTGATTTAATGATTGAGGAGCTTTCTGATGACGAACTTGAGATAGAACCGCTGGTCAATCATGTTTTTGCTGTTGGCTGGCAACGAGAACCTTTAGAGATAGAACCCCGAGTCCAGCTTCGCCCATCTGTGGAGGAACCCCCTAAGTTAGAGCTCAAACCTCTACCCGAAAATCTAGAGTATGCCTACTTAGGGGAGAACGAGTCTTTACCAGTTATCATTTCTTCTGAGTTGACTACCGGTCAAAAGGAAGCTCTCTTAGCTGTTTTAAGAGAGAATAGGGAAGCCATTGGATGGACCATGGCTGATATCAAAGGGATTAGTCCAACCATTGTTCAACACCGAATCCATTTGATAGATGATGCCAAACCTACTAGAGATGCTCAACGTAGGTTAAACCCAGTGATGAAAGAAGCCGTTAGGAAAGACATTCTGAAATGTCTCGATCATGGGATCATTTATCCCATTTCTGATAGTTCATGGGTGAGTCCAGTCCAAGTTGTTCCAAAGAAATCTGGGATCACCGTGATCCAAAATGAGGCTAATGAGCTGATTCCCACTCGAATCCAAACCGGATGGCGAGTTTGCATTGACTACCGAAAGCTCAACTTAGCCACTCGGAAAGATCACTTCCCTCTTCCTTTCATTGACCAAATGTTAGAGCGTTTAGCAGGACACGAGTTCTACTGTTTCCTGGATGGATATTCAGGTTACAATCAAATCCCTATCGCTCCAGAAGATCAGGAGAAAACCACCTTCACTTGCCCGTATGGAACATTCGCATACCGACGCATGCCTTTTGGCCTGTGCAATGCACCGGCCACATTCCAACGTTGCATGATCAGTATTTTTTCCGACATGGTAGAGCGATTTCTCGAAATTTTCATGGATGACTTTTCCATTTTTGGTGACACATTTTCCCAATGTTTGCATCATCTTGAACTGGTCCTAGAACGGTGTAGGGAGAAAAATCTGACTCTCAATTGGGAGAAATGTCATTTCATGGTCAAACAAGGCATTGTCTTAGGACATGTAGTTTCCAATAGGGGAATCGAAGTGGACAAAGCTAAGGTAGATCTCATTTCCAATCTCCCTCCTCCCAAAACAATCAAAGATGTCAGATCGTTTCTTGGTCATGCTGGTTTTTACCGACGTTTTATCAAGGATTTCAGCAAATTTGCTAGACCCTTGACCAATCTTTTAGCCAAGGATATATCATTTGTCTTCTCTCCCGACTGCCTCAAAGCTTTCGAATATCTGAAAAAGGAGCTAACCACAGCTCCTATCATTCATGCACCAGACTGGACCTTACCATTCGAACTGATGTGATGCATCTGATTCTGCGATTGGTGCTGTTTTAGGACAACGGTTTGATGGAAAACCGCATGTGATCTACTACGCCAGTAGGACTCTGAATGATGCCCAGCAAAACTACTCTGTCACAGAGAAAGAGTTTTTAGCTGTAGTCTTTGCCTTAGAAAAATTCAGGTCCTACCTCATCGGTTCCTTAACCAAAGTTTTCACAGATCATGCCGCACTAAAGTATCTTTTGACCAAAAAGGATGCTAAAGCACGGCTCATTAGATGGATTCTCCTTCTTCAAGAGTTTGACATTCAAATTCTTGACAGAAGGGGAACAGAGAACCCCGTAGCAGATCACCTCTCTCGACTCCCAAATGCACCAACATCAACCGTTCCTATCAATGAGCATTTCCCTGATGAACAACTCCTAGAAATCCAGTCTGTTCCCTGGTTCGCCGACATTGTGAACTACATAGTCATGAACCAGATCCCTTCTCATTGGTCCAAAAAGGATAGATCCCGTTTTCTCTCCCAAGTAAAATACTTTTACTGGGATGATCCATATCTGTTCAAATACTGTCCTGATCAGATCTTTAGGAGGTGTGTTCCCACGGAAGAAACTAGGAGTGTTCTATCATTTTGTCATGAGCAAGCCTGTGGGGGCCACTTTGGCCCGAGAAAAACAGCTGAAAAAGTTCTCCAATCTGGGCTGTATTGGCCCACTCTCTTCAAGGATTCATTCGAGTTTTGCAAAACCTGTAACCGCTGTCAGCTTTTAGGAAAGGTCACTAGAAGAAATATGATGCCCCTACAACCTATCTTATCTGTTGAACTTTTTGATCTGTGGGGTATCGATTTCATGGGACCATTTCCAAATTCCTTTGGAAATGTCTACATTCTAGTAGCCGTTGAATACATGTCAAAATGGGTTGAGGCGGTAGCTTGCAAAACTAATGATAACAAGGTCGTTGTTAAGTTTTTGAAAGAGAACATCTTTGCCCGGTTTGGAGTACCTCGAGCGATCATCAGTGATAACGGTACACATTTCTGTAACCGTTCTTTCGAGGCTCTGATGAGGAAATATTCAATCACACACAAATTGTCAACTCCTTATCACCCCCAAACCAATGGACAAGTAGAAGTCACAAACAGGCAGATCAAACAAATTTTAGAAAAAACAGTTAATCATAACAGAAAAGATTGGTCTGTAAAATTGTGTGATGCTCTGTGGGCGTATAGAACAGCTTTCAAGGCCAATTTGGGGATGTCACCATACAGATTAATATTCGGAAAAGCTTGTCACCTACTAGTGGAGTTGGAACATCGAGCAATGTGGGCAATAAAACAGTTAAATTTTAACTCAGACTCAGCAGGTAAGAACAGATTGCTCCAAATAAATGAGTTGGAAGAAATTAGAAATGATGCATACATAAACTCAAAAATTTACAAAGAGAAAACAAAGATTTTTCATGACAAATCAATTTTGCGAAAAAATTTCTCTCCAGGACAGAAAGTTTTATTGTACAATTCGAAATTGCATCTTTTTCCGGGAAAATTAAGATCAAGATGGACTGGTCCATTTTTTGTTAAACAAGTTTTTCCACATGGAGCTGTCGAGATAGAAAATCCTAAAAATGGTAATATTTTTAAAATAAATGGTCAACGTCTGAAACCATTTTTAGAATTTTCTACGCTCGGAGAGGAAGAGGTGTTGGTTCTTCATGAATCTCATTATCTATAAAAAAAAAACTAATTTTTCTTTTGTTTCTTAAAAAAAAACTACTTTTTCTTTTGTTTCTTAAAAAAAAGTTCTTTTGTTTCTTATAAAGAAAAGAAAAATAAATAAATAAATAAATAAAATAATTACTTACAATTTTCCTCTTATTTGATTTCTTCATCCTCATACTAACAGTAATTGCAGATCCTTATCATCATTGTCAACCGAACAACTGTAAGTTCTTTAATTTTATCTGCTTTACTTTGTGCTTCAGTGAATTTGCATTGAGGACAATGCAAAATTTAGGTGTGGGGGTGAGAAATACATATTTTCCTCTTTATTTTACCTTTTTAGTTATATTTTTCTTTCTTTTTGTTAAAAAAAATTATAAAAATATTGTCACTTGCCAAATTAATAGAGTTAAGTAATAATTGATCAAATTGATAGATTTTAAATTTTCTAATTCTTAGTTAGTGACATATTCAAGTTCACCTTTTATGATAACTCCAAATAAAATTCTTAAGAAATGATTTTTCAACTAGTATACTTTACTTAAGTCTTACCTTAGATTTTTAATTAAAAATAATGAAATTTTTGCATGCTTAACTTAGAGTTGAAAATATTTTTTTCAAGTTATCTTGATTTACACATTTTTTTAAGACTATATATACTTACACATATATATATTAAAAAAAAACTAACCTTATAAAAGAAGAGTGCGAAAAATGGGCACCACCAAAAAAAAAACTCTTAAATTCAAGGTGATTCTATCTTATAAAGCCTAAGTTGACTGAGCAATTAAGCCCAAGGAGTATCTCTATACTTAATGACCTAAGCCCAATTGGGTTGGGATTCATTGGCCCAAAACTCGTTAAATGGTCACTTAGAAAGCCCGTTAAAATAGAAAACAATCACCAAGAATTAGAGAGTGAAAAAAAAAATATATACATATATATAACACTAACCATTGTTTTTATATATTGTTGTTTTGTATATATGGTCTTGAAAAATAATTTTTGATCAAGAGACTTGAAAGTTATTTAAAACAAAGAGTTGGCATGTTCTTTTCAAAAAATTTTAATTAAATTTCTAAGATTTGACTTGGTTTTGTGTTGCTATAATGAAAAAGATTTTCTAGGGGATTTACATTGGAGTTATATATAAAAACGTTTTCTTGATTATTAACTAGCTTCAATTAGAATGTTTAAATATATCAAGGAAAATCTGTTATTTACTGACTTATTTAACTTGGCAAGTTGACCGAATTTTGTGGGTATATTCACTGCAAACCCTCACGAGACTACAACTCGTCCACTAGGGTAACCTAGGGGTTTAAAGGCTTGTTGTATACGCTAAATACAACTGTGATTCCTGCGAAAGTGAGTTAGGATTTTCTTTTTATTTTCTTTGCTAGAGGATAGCAAGAGTTTAGGTATGGGGGTATTTCATAATCACATTTTATTACAATTTTATACCCTCATTATCTATTTTATATGAATAAATATACCTGCCATAAAGACCAAAAGTTCCATAATGTTCATCACCATGATCTGTTTAAAATATATTGATAATCACATTTTATTACAGTTTTATACCCTCATTATCTATTTTATATGAATAAATATACCACTAATAATTGTTTTTATCTTTTAATTGCAGATTAATGAAGAATAAATCTCAACTTCCCATCTCTCAACAAAAACCCATTGATTAAATAAAGAAATGATTCAAGAAGCCTAAGTGTAATTTTTGACTTTTTGAAGGCCCAAAGCGAAAAGATTACACCAAGGGTTTTAACATAAAATGGACCGGACTTCATTGCTAAGCTGGGGATTTAATTTTATGCATAGGGCCGGATTTGCTTGTGTGCTGCAAACATCAAGTGGGCTGGACAACATGACCGGACTGTGCAGATTTTAAATCAAAACTTCATGAAGATGGACCGGATTACATTGATTTGCTGCAGACTTCATTAATTTGGCCGAAATCAAAAGCTCTCAAGTGGGCCGGCTTGCTTGGACCTTTGCTTTGGAAATGAAATGAAATATGGACTTGGTTAATGGAGATGGGCCAGACTTGTTTTGCTGAAAATTTGATTGCTGAGGAAGTGCTGACTTGGGCTAGACATTAGCTTTGATTGAGAGATTTACATTTTCATTTTTTAACATTGGACCAAACTTGGACTTTGGGCTGCTCAAATAAATGAATGCATGTGCTGCAGATTTTCAAGATGGACCGGACTTTGCCTTAACAATCAAATGAAGACAAGCTGCTACAAATTGGACTTTGATTTTCTTTTGAAAATCAAATAAATCAAATGTGGAGATTGTTGCTTGGGGCTCAAGACAAATCCAATGGCTCATATTCATTGAAGATTACTATAAATAGGGGTAGAGAGTGAGGGGTTAAGGGTGTGAAAATTTTGTAAACTCCTTTTGGAGAGGAGGGCTACTCTTAATTGAGAAGGCCTTCCAAAAATTGTAACTTTAGTTGCAATTAATAAAAATAATTTTTTCCTCTTTAAATTTGTTCTTTCTCCTCTTTGTTGAATGATGAGGATGGAGATGAAGAGCAATTTGAAGGTTTGCATTTCTTTTCTCTTTTATTTCTTTTTAGTAATTTCTTTATTATTGCTTATTAGTTAGATTTAAATTCATGCTTGTAGTGTAGATTTATTTTCTTGTCTTTTTATTTCTTTTTGCACTTTAATTTGTAGAATAGATTTATTTTCTCGCATTTAATTTTTGTAATATATTTTGTAGTGTAGATTTTTATTTTCTTTGTAGTTAGATTTATTTCTTGTTCATAGTTTAGATTTTTCTTTTCTTTTTATTTTTGTAATTAGTTCCTTTTCTTCTTTCTTTTATTTATTAAGATGTGAATTTAATTCTTGTAGGAAATTTAGAATTATATGAAACTAGTCTAATTTCCTTTATATTGTATGAATTATTCTCTTGTACTTAAAATGTTCATGTTTAGGATAATCAACTAGAGAACTAATCGGTAGAAGAAGAATTTGATAATCTATGCTTTCCTTAAATGGTTTGATAGGTTATGCTTATGAATTCTAGGATTATTATCATGTTGTTGTTCTTGTCATGAATAGTAATTTTAACTTAGATGATAATTTGATAGGTTACACTTTCCTTAAATGGTTTGATAATCTATGCTTAATAAATCTAAGTTGAAATATGATAAAAAGAGAATAGTTTGTATTTTGTAATTGAAATTGGTTAGTGGATTATATTCTAGATTTCTTACCTCTTTTGAATCCTCCATCTTAACTTTCTTAAATTTTCTTTTCATTCTTGGTTTATTTCTTGATTTTATTCATTCTTCTTTCTTGCCTTGTGATTTCATTTATTCTTTGATTCTTTCTTCTCTAAAATTCAATTTATTATCTCTTGCACATAAATCAAAACAACCACTCATCACAATCACACTTATTCTTTATTCCTAATTGTCATGCAAAAAAATATAAGAATCATTTCTAATAATCTCTTAAAATCACCTTCCTCGTGGGATCGATATTTTTTATATTATAACTTGATAAATTATGCACTTGCAATTTTGGTACATAATTATGCTGCATCACTTATTAAGCTCCGTCAGCTCTAAGCAGTTGTTGTCCCTTGGCACTAACCACCTGTCAGTTGTTTGTCGAGTCAACAGCCTTCCTTGACTCGGCTCAAGTTGCCTATATGCTCTTCTGATCCTCTATAAGAGGAAGCCATGCAGCTTAAGGTAACTATTTGGTCTTTTGATATAA
This sequence comes from Asparagus officinalis, assembly GCF_001876935.1. Taxonomy (NCBI): domain Eukaryota; kingdom Viridiplantae; phylum Streptophyta; class Magnoliopsida; order Asparagales; family Asparagaceae; genus Asparagus; species Asparagus officinalis. The sequence continues at coordinate 28,605,721 of NC_033798.1, forward strand.
TTTTGAAACTTTTTTCATCATCTCACCTTTTCCTACTCAAGTTCATATATTGACTTGATCATTGGAGGAACAACGGTAGAACTCAACTCCGACGTCTTACGAG
>NC_033798.1:28605837-28606533 GCF_001876935.1 Asparagus officinalis
AGAACCAGTCATATGAAGGAGTGTGAGGAACCTAACTCTACATTAATCCACAAATAAACCTCATGTTAGATAACTGACATTAACAACCCCTAATCCACATCAAAAGGTGGGCAATAGTTATTGATACCCATTTATTAGTGACGCAATTCCTACAGTCTTGATTATGACTAAGACTAATTCTAATGCAAATTTTATTAAAGAAGACAATTGAATTCCGATAAAATATACAACATCCAATATTGTTCATTGACTGTAGATAATGACAAACACGAAGTAAACAGTTAATAAATATTAAAGAGAAAAGAAAAGCCTGCACTTCTCCCGCCAGAGTCCCGTGAAGCAACTTGGAGGCTTTTTCTTGGCATAATCTCTTCCACTTGGCAATTCCCAACAAATTAATGCAGCCTCAATTCATTTTTTTCCTTTTTCTTTTTTAGTCAGGCTAAAGTATATATTTTTGTTTTATACGTTGTAAAGAATTGAAGCAAGTTCTTTGTTTTATGAAACTAGAAATTTGGCACATACAAATGCCCCATGATACGGACAAATCTTTTTATTTTTCATATTTTAAATTTTATTAAATTACAAAAAATAATTTCACTCTATTTTTTGTAAGACTATGTTCTTTCAATGGATAGAAGAGTGTGAGGATAAAATGATTTTCTAGATAAAATTGCATGTTTACCTTTCATATTA
>NC_033798.1:28606543-28610423 GCF_001876935.1 Asparagus officinalis
ACCTTTTAAAAAATTATCACTTTTTATTTGTGTATTATAAACTTGCTAAAATATAATGGACACTAGCACTATTGCACGTGCAGAGCAACCGGCATTGAAAGATAATTATTTAAGTTATTATACGAATAAGTCACTTTAAAACCATAAAGTAACATAGATATTCTTAAGATTTTTTATAATACTTGTTTACTTAATATGCCAACTTTATCTTACCGTTTTCTAAATTGTCTATGTCATATACTTCAACTTAATTAGTAACATAATTTCCTAGATATAACATTAAGAAGAGTATTTTCATATTTCATCTTTAGATTATTTTATTTGATTATTTTTAAGCTGAGATTTTAGATATGCACTTTCAATATTTATATTGAAATTCTAATTGTTATTTTTGCCGTATTTTTTATATGGAAAAAGAATTTTATCATTCGTATTTATATATTCTTGTAATATATAATACAATAAATATTTAAGTGGTAAGCTCTATATGTTTTAGAAAGTTCTAGATTAAACAAAGAGAAAAGTAAGAAAAGAAATTTTGTGTGAAATGACAAATTGCCCCATGTCCTTAGTGAAATGAAAGATAATTTTCTAACATTCTTCAAACTTTTTCTACCTTCATAGGATTTTAATATAGTAGTATAGATGTGGGCTATGACATTATTTTTGTGTCATTCAATATGATATATAATGTTCTTTATGATAGAGAGAGAAGGAAAAAAGGGAAGAAAGGAAAAAAAATCTAATTATGATTTTACTCTTTGAAGTACAATGACAAAAAGGAAATTTCCTCTACTCTTTTTATGTTTTGATTGCCTCCACTAGGTTTATATAGAAGTGTAGATATAGATTCTCCAAACAATAGTAATCCTAAAATATGGGCATTGATTCTTTACACTCTCTATTATAGAGAACTTCTACAATTGATTATGTAGATTAGCATTGGCTTATTCAACATGACCCATAATTTAAAAAAGCTTTTTATATGACTTATATAATCCATTTAAAAGAGGAAATGTGATTGTTGAGTTATAGAGACTTTCTACAAGCAACAATGCAGACGATTTCTATCCCTAAAATATCATGTTTTTGCAAAGAATATAAACTACCACCATCTTTCAAGGGAAAAGATTATAAGCCATACTAATGTTAATTGAGGTAATAATTCTTGTTCTTAGAATAATTATTTAGAAAATTATATTATAGGAAAAAAAGGAAAGCTTAACTAACTTCTTTGGGGTGAGAATCTTAAGTAATATATCTTATAGATTATCTACAAAATTTAAAAGAAAACATGTGACCGATCTAATCTTCCTTTTGCTAACGCACGCCTGTGAAGAAGGGGGATTACATATTTTTTATTGCAATGAGGAACGCCTCTCTAGGCACTTGGACTAATGGTTGTATAAAAAATCCTCATCACATATTGGCGTGACTCAATAAATCATTGCAGAGAGATCGGGGAAAAAGTGTTTATAATCTCAGAATTTGCTACAAAACTCTTTATTCTATTTTATGTTTTTGCTTGAACAAAAGTCGTTACGATACAAGAGAACCTTTTGCAAATTATATAATAAAAGCTTTGAGAATTGTAGCCATAAAAGATATAAAGTGGAAGTAACCATAACAATTAGGAGATGCTGAACATTCCTATCTGGAAGATTCAATGGAGTTCCGGTTGCATTCAGATTTCAAAATTAATGAGAAATTTATTCACGAATTCAAATTGAAAGCTTTTTCAAAAGCAAATGTTGAAATTACGGCAACACAATATAAATGCGTTCGCAGCTGTATAACTATTTCTAATCAGAAAAGGAAAAAAAGGGGGAAAAAAAGAAGGAAAGAAAAGGAATTGCTGCCAAACTCCTGCATGCTACAACAAGAGAGTTTTATCCAAGATCGAAGGTCAATTCTAACAACAAGATAGAGCAACATATCAACCACACAAATTAATTTCCTAGACAAATGACCCTCCCATGAACAAGTCGGAGAAGGCTTTGACAATCACAGGATGATGCTGGGGAGGGTTCAGTGTAAGGTAGCACCGAAGAAGGCGATGGAGATCGCCAGAGCACAACCTCCGGCGAGCCATAATCATCTCAACCATTGACCGTCGAAAATCCCCGTAGGGATCCCTTGACTGCTCCACCACCGCAACTCCTCGCTCCACCTTCACTTCTTTAATGTTATCCCTGCAACGCCTCAAGGATTCTGCAGAAGAGAAGCTGCTCGATGACGAAGGAGAAGGAGGAGTGCTGAGCTCGAAGAAGTGGGACAATGACTGCCGATTCTCGATTGACTTGTTGCATCTCTTGACATCGTTTTGGCTGAGTCGCTGTTCTTTTTCGATCCTGATCTTCTCTTTCTTGAGCGGGAGAGGGGTGACTTTCTTGGGCGGAAGAGGGGAGAGGTCGGAGGAGTCGGAGGTGAGGGTGGCCTTGCAGCCGCCAGCCGCTGCACTCGATGGAGAGCCTCCTCATGGTGAGCCTAACGATATCAGCGCCTTTGCACATCTGGTTCATGCAATCAGGGGGTTACTAGTTGGACAAATTGGGGCTAAATAGGGTAATTGTTCCAATGAAACAATTTTATCTATTTGGGATATTTTGAGTGCTGTAAAGTGGGACAATTTAGGATAATGAGACAATTTGAAGTTTTGATTTAACAATTCAAATGAGATAATTGATGATGTGACACCTTATTAAAGTACAATATTTATCTTTCAATTATAATATTATAATTACCATAATATTGCAATATATTTAAGACTATTAATTAATATAATAAATTATAATAGAATATAGTAAATTATTATCTACTAAATTATATTATCATATAATTATTATATTATTATATTAAATTTATAAACACTATATTCTAATACAATATTTTATATCATAAAAATACTACAATAATATTTTTATTCTAACTAATAAATTATATACTAAATAATATAAAGTAATATTATAACAATATAATACTAACATTATAATATATGAAATATTATTAACCAATATGTAATAATGATATATAATAATATTATAAAATATTTCATTATCTTACGTTATAATAAATTTTTATAATTAAGATATATTATATATTATAATACAATTAACATTTATTAGATATTTAGTAAATTAGTGCTTCAAAATTTTCCTACTTTCTGTTGGAAATTCGAGCTAAATACATGCAAAATACCCAACGGAAGATTGTATGTATAATAATACTAAGCATGTAGAGAGCATGAAAAACAAGCTAGGACCATCCTAATTAAACCTAACATGATCCCTATAAAAAAAGAGTAACCAAAAGCTTTGAAGGCTTACTTTCGTAGCGTGATTCGATGGTAGACCGAACAACCCCTAGCTTGTTCTCCTTGTTGTTGTAAACCCTCTTTTAGTGGTTCTCCAAGTCTTCAAATGATCTTGATAAAATCGGACTCTTCTTGAGACACAAGGCAAGATATCGACCCCGGGGTACTATAAAATCCTACTACTTCCTCTTACTCAAAAATTGCTAGAGTTTAGTAAGAGGATAGCTCTCTTTTATTCTCTTATGTAAAAAACTACTTAGCCAATTTTTCATTAACCTTTCCATAAGAAAGAAAGCTCATATATATAGAGTGAGATATGTCATGACTTATCTCATGAGTAATGCCATGAGTCATCTAAAAATAATGATTCCTTACATTAGTCATGCAATGACTCATCTCATGAGTCATGCAAAGAGTCATGAAGAATCAAAACTATGTGCTAAAACCATGTGCCCAAACCATACCACCTTAATGACTCATCTCATGACTCATTAATCAAGGTATAATAAAGTGTGTTTTATAAAAAAAAACGCATCATGGTGTTTCATAAATATGATATTACGTAAT
>NC_033798.1:28610436-28630928 GCF_001876935.1 Asparagus officinalis
CATCATATGACTAGAAAAATCAATGAGTTGACCAAAAATCAACTGTTAAAAAAAAGTCAACCAGTTGACTAAAAGTCACGTTATAGGAAAAATACTAGAATTAATTTCTTAAGCACATAGCATTCTGATTTTACCGATACATATAACCGTTTATGTGTATCCGGTGAAAATCGTATATGCGTATCAATCATACGCATTAAATCTATAAATTGTATTTTATAGGATTCAAGTACACACTTGGTATGACTCTAGGGCCCAACTTAAGACTCGGTAGTGGATCATATCCACAAGTACAACAGAGGTGCTAGCTACACATAAAGACTACCTGGGAATAAGTTGTGATAAATGTCTACAAGATGCTTACACAATTTTATCAGGTCCACTTAGTAATAATACCATACAGTCCGGTCTCTTCGTCAAACCATGAAACTATAGAACCTAGGGTATGGAAAACTGTCAAACCCTAATAGCTTGATTAGTGTTTGTTGATATTAAACTCATAACCTTTAAGATCAAACTAGCACTCATGTTATCTTATTTACCTTGGCCAAGGATTTTTAGGCTATAGTTATATCAAATAATTTTATGACATTAACTCCCTTATACTAGGAGAGACGAATCCTATCTTGGCATCTCAATATCTACTTATGTCTCAGGATGCACCCAACAAGACCTATTATGCACAACTCAATGAGAAATTTGGTTAGGTAAAAGTCTAAGTACACCTGTACTGACATGTAAGATATTGCACTGATGCCTCAGGTCAAGAGACTACTATGTACTATATCACTTTAGAACTTCTATTTGACAGTTAAGTATAATTACCAACTATACGTTCTCAGTGAGTCGTTTAGTCAACTCATTCACTAATGAGTCACCTATATACTATATCTTGATGTATCACATCAATGATCCAAGAGATAGATCATCATCCTACCAAAGGAGAAATAGAGTATACACTAGTCTTCCCAAAGCGATGAAGTCCCATTTCAACACTTCATCAACTAGGAACATTTTAGAATATACGTTTGCGACAAATCAGATCTCTTCATTAAGATCATATCCGAAATGTCTGATAGTCTAGTATTATTTTAAGGACTTTATCTATATTAAAATATCTAATAAATACTGACAAAACTAGTATACTATCATTTTGTACAAGGATGTTATATTCATATAGGTCCTATTACAATATACAATTATTACCTTCAGGGCACCTATATCTAACAAACTCCCACTTGCACTAAGGCCAATCATAGTAGTATCTAATACCCAATAGATCAACAAGTTTTTTCAAATTGTGTATGAGCAATAGCCTTTGTGAATGGATCTGCTATATTATCTTTTGTGTATACTCTTTCAAACTTGATCTCTTGGCGATCAACTATCTCCCTGATCAAGTGATACTTCCTCAGAATATGTCTAGACTTATGGTGAGACCGGGGTTCCTTTGTCAGAGCTATTACAGCATTACTATCACAGTATAAAGGTACTAGATTTTTAATGGTGAGAACAACTTCCATCTCTGAAAGGAATTTTCTCATCTAGACAGCTTCTTGGACTGCATCATTAGCCGCAATGTATGCGGCTTCCATAGTAGAGTCTGCTATTATGTCCTGCTTGGAACTTTTCCAACTAATAGCCCCTCTATTAAGGGTAAAAACATATCCTGAAGTAGATCTAGAGTCATAAAAAACCTTCATTTGGAGGTCACTTTTACCATTTATAAAAAATAACTCTTTAGTCCTTTTCAGGTACTTAAGTATATTTTTAACCGCTTTCTAGTGTTTTTCTCCATGATTAGATTGGTATCTACCTACCAAACTGAGTGAATAAGCGATATCTGATCTAGTACATAACATGACATACATGATCGATCCTACTGCCGAGACATAAGGAATTAGACTCCTGCATTTCCTCTCTTTATTGGGCTGGGGAGATATATTTTTAGAGAGCAAGATTCCAAGAGATGCAGGTATGAAAACTTTCTTGGAATTCTCCATGCTAAATCGCTTTAGCACTTTGTTAATGTATCCAGATTGGGATAATCCTAATATCCTTTTAGATCTATCTCTATAGATCTGAATACCCAGTATACATGATGCTTCACCCAAATCTGTCATGGAAAATCTTTTTGATAGTCAAATTTTAACCGCTTGTAATGACGGTATGTCATTACCAATTAAGAGTATATCATCTATATACAAAATAAGAAATGATACTATACTCGCAGTTATCCTTTTATACACGCATGGTTCATCTGGATTTTTGATGAAACCAAACTTTTTGATAGCATCATCAAAACATATGTTCTATCTCCGTGATGTTTGCTTCAGGCCATAAATGGCTTTAAGCAACCTACATGTTTTTTCACTACTCTCACTGACTACAAATCCCTCTGGTTGAGACATATATATGTACTTTTCCAAATCACCATTTAGAAATACAGTTTCAACGTCCATTTGCCAGATCTCTTAGTCATAGTGAGCAGCTATAGCAAGTAGGATCCGAATATACTTTAGCATAGCCACTGGAGAAAATGTTTCATCGTAGTCCAAAACAGGTCTTTAACAAAAACCTTTAGCTACCAGTCTAGCTTTAAAAGTCTCTACTTTCCCATCTACACCCAACTTTTTATTAAACAACCATTTGCAACCTATGGGTATCACCCCTTTAGGAGCATTGTCTAAGATCCTACTTTGTTGGTGTACATAAATTCTATTCAGATTTTCATTGTATCATGCCAAGCAATAAAGTCCCTACTCTGAGATGCTTGCTGATAAGTTAAAGGTTCGTCATTATCTATGACGTGGTCTAACATTCTACCTTCAATTAGAAAATCATATTATCTCTTAGGTGCATGAGATCGCCTTGGATATCTACGGAGTGGTTGAGATTCTTCTAGTATAACTAAATTTGCTGGTTCTACTAAATTATCAGTATTAATTTATATCTCTAAAATTTCCTCTAGTTCTACCATGCTCCCTCTTAATTTTTTTAAGAAATTCCTTTTCTAAGAAGTTAGCAAACCGAGAAACAATTATCTTTTATTTATCTATGTGGTAGAATTGATATCTGATGGAATTCTTTGGATATCCTACAAATTTACACAACACTGAGCTTGCCTCTAACTTTTTGGGATCTTACTTTTTTTCATAAGCATGACATCCCCAAATCTTAACATAATTAAGATGTGGTTTCTTCCCACTCCATATCTCATACAGAGGTTTAGGCACTGCTTTAGTTGGAACCCTATTAAGTAAGTGTGTTGCTGTTTCCAACACATACCCCAGAATGAAAAAGGTAACTCAACGTTATTCATCATGGAATGTACCATATCGAATAGGGTACGATTCCTTCTTTCTTACACGCCATTAAGTTGTGGTGTAAAGGGTGGAGTAACCTAAGAGAGAATCTCATTCTCTTTTAAAAAACCTAAGAATTTCGAGCTTAAGTATTCACCTCCTCGATCTGATTGAAGAATTTTAACTTTCTTGCTCGTTTGGTTCTCTATTTCATTTTTATACTCAATAAATTTCTCAAATGCTTCAGACTTGTGTTTCATCAAAAACACATATCGAAATCTTAAAAAATCATCGGTAAAAGTAATAAAGTAGGAGTAGCCACCTCATGCCATTGTAGATATAGGACCACATACATCACTATGTATCAGTCCTAAGAGTTCTATAACTTTTGATTCAGTTCCCGTAAATGGAGTCTTGGTCATTTTGCCTTTAAGACAAGACTTGCAAGTATCATAAGACTCAAAGTCAAATGGATCTAAATATACATGCTTATGTAGCTCGTCAAGTCTTTCTTTATTAATATGACCAAGTCTACAATGTCATAAGAAAGCATCGTTCATAACCGAGTGCTTTCTTTTATTAGTGTGATGAGTATTCAGAATTGTGTTTTGATTAAGAATATAGATACCATTACACAATGTTCCATAAGCAATCAACTTTTGATTAAATATGATATTCATAATATTGTTCTCCAACTTGAATATATATCCATCTTTATCTAATAAAGGTATGGATATTATATTACACATCATAGTTGGTACGAAATAGCAGCTTTTCAAAATAAAAACATTTCCATTTGGTAAAGCTAGATGAAAATCCCCTACTGCAAGTGCTACAACTATTGCACCATTGCCAACATGTAGGGTCATCTCTCCAGCTCCATGTTTCCTATAACTTCTCAACCCCTATAACAAATTACAGATATGAGATCCTGATCCGATATCTTATACCTAAGATATAGGATTTATAGAAAAACAATTCTGATTAACAAACACATCTAAAGATGAAGCAACATCTTGCTTCTTCTTGATGAGTGAGGCTAAGAATTCTAGATAGATGCTCTTAACATTTCTTAACCAGTCTATGTAATTAGGATCGGTTAACTTATTCTGTTCTAATATGATTTTTAAGCTAGACATAATGGTCTGAAAGAGAGAGGAAAAAAATATTTTAGCAGATGTTCAATATATAAAATAGATTTGCATCATTTTCATCTAAGTTATGCCTCACACTATTTTTCGAGTCCCTCAAAACCTTATAAGAGGTGACCAAAAAACAACCCCTTGTTTTTAGTGGGATCAAGATCCAATTATCATTGAATGCATCAACCTTAATGTATGCTAACAAATTGATACACTCAATAATTGGTAGAAAACTTTTGTCTTTTACACTCTTATAATTCTTGATATGATTTTACCCCTAGTCTTTTATAACCTTGACGTATACCAACAAATCACAAAATGCTAGTCATGTTTGGATCCATCATTTCTTAACTGGCTTAAATTAAACTTATACGAACTCTTGATGTATGCCAACAAAGTCGCATAACCAACTTAAGCTATCCTTATATCTAATGTACAGATGAATACTACTTAGCCATAGAATAGTTATGCCTTGACGTATGCCAACAAACATGGTATTTATAAGCTCAATAGTATTCAACTGAAATAATTGAGGGCTATGGACGATTTCACAAATCTTTTACCGTAATCAAACTTGATATAGTTAAAAGATGCTTTATATTTATACTTGCAACAATTAAACTAGCCAAGTAAGCACAAGATTGGTGGGAGGGTTCCGAGCTATTCACCGGAAATATTCATTAGACCTTAAATAAGTAACCACCTCTCTTTTAAGACTATAGCGCGAAAGATTGGGCATCACCCCTAATCTTAAGTTGGACATCACCCCATGAGCTATATCTCATAATTACTTTCCTTGACACTAGTTAAAAGTTCGTTCTAAATACATTTTTTTAACTGATTTAGGTTTATTTATCTTTCACACTAAAGCTATGTTAATATCGGTCTCACCACTCTATGGTCAATAAACTCTTATTGCCATGTCTTACAAAGTTTAAAAATACGTTTTTATAATAAAAACTATTCTCTAGTGAGATAGAGATATAAACTTTATAGAATATAACACCTAATTGTATTGACATCTACAATTAGGGCACAACCAACATATCAACATATGTAAAAGCAATATGGAATGGTAGTGTATAACTAAAGGAATAAAATACAACTACACTAATTATATTTTGGCAAGCAATTTGTAACTCCTTGAAGTGCTTGCTCACTTACAAATCCTATATTATTACAATTACATATTCATAGGACGTGTAAGCCCCATTTATAATGGAAAAAACCATCTCATAGGATGGGTAATAATATTGCATTGAATATAAAATAAGAGCTATAAATGAAATAACTAATCTAAACAACCATACCCCCCCACACCCGAACAAGGACCTATACCCATAGGCATAGCCCATGACCAGTGAGCAAGTGTCTAAACCCATAGGCGTAGCCCGTGCTCGAAGAGGGAAGAGGTCGTAAATAATATTATATTTCTAGCTATATTATATCAATACAATAAATGCAAGAGAATCGTTGTCTACTACCATCCATAAACATAACATCCATGAAAGATGATATAAAACATATAACTTAATCAACATTAAGAAATATGCATCTATTTAGTTATGCAACAAATTAAAAAACTAGATAACATAGGGATTATCCTAACTCAAATAGGACTATCATGCTTCTAACATACAACTACACTAGTTGTAAATAAGTTTTTTGCAATTTATACAAGTGTTTTTACTCCTAAAAACTTATGAACCAAAAATCATATTTTTGAATCAATGACTAGTATAACTCATTACAAAGAATATACAACTATATTAGTTGTAATCAAGTGTTTTACAATTTATGCAAGTGTTTTTACTCTTAAAACTTATGAACCAAAAATCACATTTTTTTAGAATCAACGGCTAGTATAACTCATTACAAAACAACTTGAAGAAATTAACTAGTTTCATTAAAACATCTTTTAATTAAAGTAATAATTAGAAACAAGTACAAAGTCCTCTATGAGATAGATATGCATGCAAAGATTCAATTAGATAGAACCATGGCTCTGATACCATGTTGGAAATTCGAGCTAAATACATGCAAAATACGTAACAGAAGACTGTATGTATAATAATACTAAGCATGTAGAGAGCATAAAAACAAGCTAGGACCATCCTAATTAAATCTAACATGATCCCTATAAAAAGAGAACAACCAAGAGCTTTGAAGGCTTATTTTCATAGCGTGATTCGATGGTAGATCGAACAACCCCTAGCTCGTTCTCCTTGTTGTTATAAACCCCCTTGTAGTGGATCTCCAAGTCTTCAAATGAGCTTGATAAAATTGGAGTCTTCTTGAGACACAAGGCAAGATATCCACCCTATGGTACTATAAAATCCTACTACTTCATTTTACTCAAAAATTGCTAGAGTTTAGTAAGAGTAAGAGGATAACTTTCTTTTATTCTCTTATGGAAAAAAACCACTTAGCTAAATTTTCATTAACCTTTCCATAAGAAGAGAGCTCATTTATATAGAGTGAGATATGCCTTGACTCATCTCCTTAGTCATGCCATGAGTCATCTAAATATAATGATTCCTTACATGAGTCATGCAATGACTCATCTCAAGAGTTATGCAAAGAGTCATGAAGAATCAAAACTACGTGCTAAAACCATGTGCTCAAACCATACCATCTTAATGACTCATTAATCAAGGTATAATAAAGTATGTATTTTATAAATAAAAATACCACATCATGGTATTTCATAAATACGGTATTGCATAATCTTTCCAATCATTAACTAATAAGCCTTCATATGACCAAAAAATTCAATGAGTTGATCAAAAGTCAACTATTGACCAAAAAGTCAACCGGTTGACTAAAACATAACTTTATGGAAAAAATACTGGAATTCATTTCTTAAGCACATAGCATTCTGATTTTACCGATGCAAATAACTGTTTATGTGTATCCGGTGAAAATCATATAGGCATATCAATAATACGCATTAACTATATAAATTATATTTCATAGGATTCAAGTACGCGCTTAGTGTGACTCTAGGGCCCAACTTAAGACTCGGCAGTGGATCATATCGACAAGTACAAAAGAGGTGCTAGCTACACATGAAGACTACCCGGGTATAAGTTGTGATAAATGTCTGTAAGATGCTTACATAATTTTATCACGACCACTGAGTAATAATATCGTACAGTCCGGTCTCTTCGTCAAACCATGTCAAACTATAGAGCCTAGGGTATGGAAAACTGTCAAACCCTAATAGCTCGATTAGTGTTTGTTGATATTAAACTCATAACCTTTAAGATTAAAGTGACACTCAGTTTATCTTATTTACCTTGGCCAAGGATTTCTAGGCTATAGTTATATCAAATAATCTTATGACATCGCCCCCCTTATACTGGGAGAGACGAATCACATCTTGGCATCTCAATATCTACTTATGTCTCGGGATGCACCTAACAAGAACCGTTATGCACAACTCAATGAGAATTGTGGTTAGGTAAAAGTCTACGTACACACCTATACTGACATGTAAGATATTGCACTGATGCCTCAGGTCAAGAGACTACTGTGTACTATATCACTTTACAACTTTTATTTGACAGTTAAGTATAATTACCAACTAAACGTTCTTAGTGAGTTGTTCAGTCAACTCATTCCCTAATGAATCACTTGTATACTATATCTTGATGTATCACATCAATGATTCAAGAGATGGATCATCATCCTACCAAAGAAGAAATAGTGTATACACTAATCTTCCCAAAGTGATGAAGTCTTATTTCAACACTTCATCGACTAGGAATATTTTAGAATATACGTTTGCGACAAATCAGATCTCTTCATTACGATCATATCTGAAATGTCTGATAGTCTAGTATCATTCTAAGGACTATCAGATCTCTTCATTACGATCATATCTGAAATGTCTGATAGTCTAGTATCATTCTAAGGACTTTATCTATATTAAAATATTCATTACGATCATATCTGAAATGTCTGATAGTCTAGTATCATTCTAAGGACTTTATCTATATTAAAATATCAGATAATTACTGAACAAAATAGTATATTATCATTTTGAACAATGATGTTATATTAATATAGGTCCTATTATAATATACAATTATTGTCTGCAGGGCACCTATATCTAACACTTTCCTCATGATTGTCCCAAAGTTAAAAATAAGGTAATTTTTGGAGGTTGGGACAAAAAAATTAGTATAGAAGTGGGATAATTTTGGAAAAAGTAGGGGTAATTGTCCCATTCTTATTGTCCCAATAAATAACATTTTAAAGTGAAATTCCAATATCATTATCCTATTGAATAACACCATAAAACAATGTCCCAAAAATTATCCCACTTAGCCCAAAATTACACCAACTAATAACCCCCAACCCCGCCCCCCCAGAGTGCAGTAGAGAAATTATTATTTTCAATTGTAATTGTTAAATGTGTATATCATAGATGATACAATAATTGTTAAATTTTAAATACGTTATATCGACCATAGAATGGATGGTTGTGATAAAAATATGAGCAAATTGTGCATAGACTAGCAATATAATATCGCAGTTTTGAACTTACTACTTCATTGTTGCAGATTGATCCCCAAGATTAGATTTTTCTACTCTTTGATAAACTTACTAATTTGACCATGGGGCAGTATGTGCCAAAATCTCACCGAGGGTGAGGGGAAAAAAGGTTTATCCTACCGTGTTTGTCTACAACAATGAAACTTCACGAACAGTAGGTTTAAAACACAAATTACAATAGATAGATTACTTTAATTATAATCTCTAATATAAGCTACTTATAGGTAGTCATATTTCAATTTTAAGATAACAGTACTCTCCCAATTCACTCGAAATAAATTAAATAGTATATTAAATGTTAGACTACTATTATTGATAAAGTGGTCTTTAACGTCTGCTGCTCTGATCATCAGTCTATTGCATGAGATACAAGAGTTTTTAAGTGGATGGGGATTTGTAACCATGACCATCCATTAGTATCTATATAATGTAATAATACTTGATCCGATCTACGGATCAAACTTATTCTTATTTATTTTTTATAAAATATTATAACTGTCTATTAAACGATAGAGGATTATGATTACGAAAGTAATCTCGATATGCTTAACTCCGCATAAGAAGACAAGTACATCTATCACCATGTGATTTGTAAATGTGCTAGTGGGACACAAACTACAAAATTGTGATGATAAATAAGTACATGATTCATCTGTATCTCGATTCATCTGTATCTCTCTCTCTCTCTCTCTCTCTCTCTCTCTCTCTCTCTCAAACTACAAAGGTTTCATGACTTCTCTCTCTATAGATCTCTCTCTTTCTCTCTCTCTCAAACTACAAAGGTTTGATGACTTCTCTCTCTCTCTCTCCTCTCAAACGACAAAGGTTTTTTATGACAAATAAGTTCATGATTCATCTGTCTCCCTCTCTCTCTCTCTGAATCACTATATGATATAAAAGAGAAATTATTTGAACTGTGTTAATCTTGTGTGCTGCCGCCAGTATATTCAGCAAGATTGGAGGCAAGTGGGTTTGAATATCTCCAAGCATAACACATGGATGCAATGCAGAGAGGTAGACACATATAAACACTCAGAGAGTGCCAAAAACTACACAGTATGTTGTCTTTAAGATGGTACTGAAGAGCAATTTTTCTAGATAAAGGAATCGTTTACAATTTGTACAACGTGTCGACAAAATAGGATTCTTGATTTCTTGTAATGTGTATAAGGGGTTCTTTAGTAAACGATTACAAAAGATAAATTTCATAAAACTATCATGAAATTCGAGGGGCTTTACAGAACTATCAATATCATAAATTACTTATTAGAGAAAACCATTATAAATTATTTTTACTAAACTATCGTGGCCAGTAATTGGTGGGAGTTGATCGAATAATTATCAAATAGTTTGATTATTATTTGTCTGATTATTTGTTGGGATCCATTTTGAGAGATCAATTAAGAGACATCGAAGAATTTTTAGTATTAAGATGTTAAAGGAATCAACTATGGGTAGGGGTTGAGGAAGCTAGATGGGTAATTTGTTTAATATTAGAGAGGATTGAGAATGGAGCAAGCAGAAGAGGAAATGCTAATTAGTTAGAAGCGATGAGACAAGTTTGAAGAAATTTTATAGTGAACTGTTTTGATCTTGATTACAAATCTTATATTCATGACCTATGAGGTCTAAGGAGTTCTCTCACTAGTAGAAAAACAATCAACCTAGACGGAAATTTCCGTCTAGGTTGATTGCAATTCCGTCTAGATTAGGTCATCTAGACGGAATTCCGTCTAGTTTGAGTGGTTTATTTTGCTTTTGTCTAGATTGCTTCAAACTAGACGGAATTCCGTCTAGGTTGATCAATCTAGACGGAAGTCAACCTAGACGGAATAAAGAATTCCGTCTAGGTTAACAACCCAGACGGAATTCCGTCTGGGTTGTCAACCTAGACGGAATTCCGTCTGGGTTATCAACCTAGACGGAATTTCCGTCTAGGTTGACAACCCAGACGGAATTCCGTCTGGGTTGTTAACCTAGACGGAATTTCCGTCTAGGTTGGTTTTTTACAACCTAGACGGAAATTCCGTCTAGGTTGATTCAATCTAGACGAAATTCCGTCTAGATTGCCTTTTTTCAGGAAAAAAAATTTAATTAAAATTTGTATTTCCCTGTACAATTACATTAATATTTGAATACATCCAGAAAATACTGTACACGCCACATTCAACCATCCAATCATAATCAAAATTCATAACAATTCCATTCAAAAACATCTATATAACCAAATCCAACACATTGTACAAATCCAACCATCCACCTCAAAATATACATCAATCAGTTCCGTCTAATACACATCCAACAACATATATACTAACAATGCCAGTGACTAAGATATGATACACGACATGAATAAATGTAGTGTTATAACAAATAAAACTGTTTATTGCATTAAAAATAAAAAAACCTCATCCATCGTCGTCGGCGGGGGTATCTCTATCCCGATTACGAGAACGGGTGATGCTCCCTCCAATATCTCCACTCTGAATGTTTAATTGAATAATCATTATGTGGTGTTTGATAACATATTAGATAAAAATGAATTTATAAATATAAGAAAAAATAAGGTACCTGAGCACTACTCTGTCTAGCGCCAGAATTATCGCCAATCGAGCTAATGATCCGTATGACACCACCATACGCGCTATAAGGAATAGCACCGCCTAAATATTGTATAACATACCCCATGAGATCGTCCATCGAGTTCGCCGTCAGCGCAACTCTAGTCATCTCACTAGTCACCTGAATATGCAGCTCCGGGTCAATTTTGTCAATCAGATACGCAGAGATACGTGCGACAAATGGCATAGCCTGGAAACTGCTTGTGGCTGCTCTCGTCGATGTAGATGGTGTGGAGGATGCTGTGGACGATCTGATGCTTATACCAGATGAAGCTCTGACACCATGCAGAGGATATCTTCCTCTCCTATTATTAGGGAGAAATAAATATTAAACTTTGCTCTCAAATTCAATAATGGTAAACAAATATAAATAGTATGTAGTATTCAAATTGATTCGATTTTTCACCATCCTTACCTATTATGACCCATCAGGTTCTGTGTGAGATTGATGTTCTCCTCTGCAGAAAGCATGTGAGGGTCTGGCTCGGTTTGTTCCTCCTCCTGCGAAATGTACACAGATGCAGCCTCCTTGGATGCAGTCTCAAATCCCTCCTAAAGCACAAATTTATAGTTAATTCAAGATAATGACCATATTATTTGTGTTCTCGTTTCCTCGTAATGTTAACAAAATAGAATTAATAATACTACTCAAGATATGTATAAATCTCACCACTAACTCGAGATTTTTTGTGATCTTATCCCGATTCCTCTCATCACCCCTATATTGTTCACGAAAAGTACCATATGCCGCTCTGGCCCTCAAGTGTATCGGCATTAATGATTTCCCCTGTCATATTATAAATTATGAGATTTCATAATCATACTAAACATTAAGATCTTTTAAATCTTTAAATGACATATACCGTATCTTGACAATAAACATCCTCCAGATTGGCGTAGGAGTGTGAGCCCAAGTGATGGTCATGCAGCTTCTTTCTTCTATTTTCTGACCCCTTCGTGGATTTATTCTTTAAAAAAAATTCTGTAAATATAAAATGAAATAATATCTTAAAATTATAAACTAAATTTCATGAAACTAACATTGGCGGCATCGCTGTCCCAATACATGAGGAGAGCCGTGAAATGAATCTCATCAACTCGGTCATCGAGGTTTAAAAATCTCTGCCAGTCCTCCTCATGCTGTCCCAATACATGAGGAGAGCCGTGAAATGAATCTCATCAACTCGGTCATCGAGGTTTAAAAATCTCTGCCAGTCCTCCTCATACCTGTCATAGGTTTCATGTTTGATCTCATGTCTCCATTGTTTGAGGACTGCTTCAACCTTGACATTAAACACATAATTCCAAGCCCCCTCAAAGTCCTCAAGACAGAAGCAGTCCTGTAGATTTACATACACATTTAGTAAGGATAACTTAATATCAATTACTAATTATTAATAAATAAAAATCTAAAACAATATGCACTTACCATAAGCGCAGTCCATATCGCCTCGTATGCGGTCCATGGTAATTCTCGAAAATGAAAATAAGGGTTGACAATGGTCGCTCTACGCACGAGAACCCCAATATATGCATTCAATCGGGTCGACCAAGGACCAACGGGCAAATTAGAACTATTCCACCTAATAATGCCCCTCATTCCTCTTGGCGGTTGTTTAGAATCAGGCTTACCTCCGCCACGTCGTCCCTCTATGCGATCCTTCTTAGCACCTACAATAATGACAACATGATAATATATCATATAATATACAAATGTGAAAATTAAAAGTATTTATATAATTTACCATTCGCTATCTCTCTTTCTTTTGCTGCGATTGCATCAGCTTTCCTAGTCTCCAACGTAGGAATCATTTCCTGATACCTTCTCGCAGCACGTGGGTGGTACTTCCTTGAGTCAGCCTTGGACTTATGAGAGTCTGAAGGTAAAGGTAAACTGAGAAAGTCCTGGGTCTTTGGCCGCAAATCAGTATGGAATGTATATGATGGATATATCGGGGTCCAAGTAGCACCTACATAAGAAAGAAGAATCAATAATATTAAATTTTAATTGACCATTATCAATTATTAAATATTTAATACCTGTGTCGGAGGATTGTTCTGGTGCTGCATTAGAACCGTCGGGTGATGAATATCCCGCTTCTGCAACAAATGAACACTATGAGCTAGATAACTAAAAATTTATAAAATATATTAAAGTATTAATTAATTTTTATATCTGCATCTGGAGAAGGTAGTGGATCATCAGCACCACTACCTGGCGTGATACTCCGTGATCGATCAGCCGGCTGGTCAAAGAGCCTCCTAATCCTCCTCATCTGCAAATATAATAAAGACAATTGTTAAGAAAAAATTGTATACATGCTCATGAGATATGTTGTTATGAAATGCATTATTGTTTTTATTATGATAAGATAAAAATCGATAATGTGGTGTAAGAGAATTCTTGCCAAACATCATCAGATGAACCGATTGGTTCACTATAATTATCTTCACTTTCTTCAATATTTTTTTCATTGTTATTAGGAAGAACAACAGATCTTGGCTCCTTGTACAAAACCACCCAATCATACATGACATTCGGATCTTTCACATAGAAGCACTGATCAGCTTGTTCTGCGAAAATGAATTTCTCATCCGTATATACTTCTCGGTGAAGATTGACTAGTGTAAATCCATAATGATCCTTTTGCTTTTTTGCAGGACACCACCGAACCTTGAACATCGTGTAAGTACATTGTTTTGGTTTACCAAACCCGTAAATTACCTCAACGATATCTTCTAATTGGCCATAATATAATATGTCAGCTAGAATTGGATTCTGATCTCTTATACTTGAAAAACATTCTTGGGCAAACAAGCCCATGACCCCACTGTTCTGAGTTACCCTCCTATCATCGGTCTCTAATGTTCGAAATTTATATCCATTCACCAAATGCTCATTATAACGTCTCACTTCGTGATAAGGACGTTGTGCATGGATAATAATTTCATCTGGTAATGTAGTATCATCAAGAAGTGATTTTTCAACCTAAGACAAACAATTTGAGAATATTTAGGCGATGTTATATTATGAATGTTCAATAATTAATTGTAAAACACTTACATCAAATCTTAACCAATCAGAAAATTCTTTCCTATGTCTTTTCTGAATATTATGCGCTGCATTCCTAGGGACGAGCTCGATTGCGAACATTGTTTTTCATGCAGCCCAAGTATCTTATAATCATAAAAGTTAATTATTAGCACGGTAATTTGAAAAACGCGTATACAATTAATAAATATAAGAAAAATCGTAAATTACCTTTCAATCGGATACATCCAACGATAAGTAACAGGACCGGCGATTCTAGCCTCTCTTGCAAGATGCTGGGTAAGATGGACCATAATTGTAAAAAATGAAGGAGGGAATATTACTTCCATATTGCATAGAGTAACTCGGACATCGGCTTCAAGTTTCTTAAAGTCATCTACATCTATGACTTTAGAGCATAATTTTCTGAAAAATCCACAATACTCAATAATAATCTTCGACGCTTCTTTATCCATATTGTTACGGATTGCAACAGGGAGCAATTGATGGAGAAGAACGTGATAATCATGTGTCTTCAGACCTAAGAGTTTTCTCTCTTGCACCTGGACATTATTTGAAATGTTAGCAGAGTAACCATCCGGTGACTTTACCGATTTAAGAATTTCACAAACTCGTTGCATCTGCTCATTTGACATTGTAACACGAGACGGATGCAACTTTAATTTTTTAAGGTTAACGTCTTGAGCTTGCAAATCATTTCGGATATTCAAAGCAGTCAGATCTTGGCGCACCCGTAGATCATCCTTCGACTTGTTTGCATCTTGTAGGAGAGTTGATACTATGTTATCACATATATTTTTCTCAATATGCATAACATCTAAGTTGTGTCAGATTTTTAGATTCTGCCAGTAAGGTAGCTGAAAGAAGATACTAAATTTAATCCATCCTCTAGGTAATGTTTGGGCTTCGTCCTCAACTTGCATTTTACGGACCTTTCGCTTACGCTTCAATGGCTTTTTTAACTTTAAGTAATCTTTTACTCCGAGCATGTTAAATTTAGAATATCGTTTTTCCCAAACACAACTTTTGGAAACCCCTCAAGTAATTGAATGATCTCAGTACCTGTCAGTTAACGCGGCTTCATTCTTTTCTCAACTGTCCCATCAAACTTAGCTGATAATTTTCTGTACTTATGACTCAAGGGCAACCACATTCGATTAAACCAATAACAACTCTTTCGGCTATGTGGTAATTGAATAGCTTCAAATTCTGGACCATATACAGGACAAGCACACTTGCCCTTCGTAGAGTACCCTGACAGATTAGCATAAGCTGGAAAATCATTAATCGTCCATAGTAGAATAGCACGTAATCTAAACGACTCTTTTAAATGGGCATCATATGCTAAAATACCCTCAGACCATAATTATTTTAGCTCATCAATTAGAGGCTCTAAGTAGACATCAATATCATTTCCCGGAGCATGCTTACCGGGTATCAGTAATGAAAGTATCATAAACGGCTGTTTCATACAAAGCAATGGAGGTAAATTATATGGTATTAATACAACTGGCCACGTAGACCAGCCAGAGCTCATTACCCTAAATGGATTGAATCCGTCGCTTGATAGACTCAGTCTTACATTTCTGCAATCTTCGGCAAAACGAGGATAAATTTTATCAACATGCTTCCAAGCTAAAGCATCAGCAGGATGTCTCAATTTACCATCGTCTACTCGATCATCCTTATGCCACCTCATATTCTTTGCCGTTTCCTTGTTCATGTATAATCGTCGCAATCTAGGAGCCAATGGAAAATGTCGAAGCACTTTGACTGGAATTTTCTTCTGTGTTATCCCTGTCTCCGTTGTAATCCTTGTTGAAGAATTTGTGCGCTGTTTCCACCTAGAAACTCCACATGTCGGACACTCTTGAAGGTCTTTATTGGCTTTGTGGTACAAAATACAATCATTCGGACATGCATCAATCTTATTATAATCAAGACCCAGAGCAGAGACAATCTTCTCAGCTTG
Organism: Asparagus officinalis; assembly: GCF_001876935.1. Lineage (NCBI taxonomy): Eukaryota > Viridiplantae > Streptophyta > Magnoliopsida > Asparagales > Asparagaceae > Asparagus > Asparagus officinalis. The sequence goes on from NC_033798.1 coordinate 28,627,089, forward strand.
ATAAGTTGTTTGGGGTATGCTATTCTCTCCTCCAGGGATTACAGTCCGAAGCAAATCAAGAAGCATTTCAAAATAATTATCTGACATACCGCTAAGTGTCTTAATATGAAGGAGTTTCAGCATAAATGAAAATCTGGAGTACTCGGTACATCCCTCATATAAGTCCTTTTCACTATCTTCTAGTAGCTCCATTATTCGCTTTATTTCTGCGGAGGAATGCATATCATCAATATTTTCGACACTCGCGACACCTCCTACCTCTTCAACTTCAACTTCGTTATCATCTTCACTTTTGTCTCCAATATCATCCTCGACATTATCATCAACATCATATTCTGTAGGTCGAGGAAAAATATCATTCAACAATGTTTCTGTGTCATCTATTCGTTGGCCACCGGACGTACCAACATGCATATTTGGATCCTCATCTTCAGTGATACCCTCCCCATGCCAGTTCCAGTATTTATATTTCTCATCAAAACCTGATTTTATTAGGTGAATCCGTATATCATTTCTATTCAGCAGCTTCAAATTCCTACACCTACAACAAGGACAGTACATAGCACCGCTTCTTAAATTTCTCGGATTCATTTCCGCATAACGCATGAAGGCTTCACATCCCTCCTTGTATCGTGTGTCGTGAAATCTACGATACCTAGGGATATCTATCCATGACTTGTCAGGAATTATCCTCATCTGTAAATTATATATAAATATTAAATACGATTAGTCTCACAACTACTAATACATCCATTACTCTTATACATTCAACACACATCAAACATACGTTCATATATCATTTAACAATATGAATATTTATCTACATAAAATATATATAAAACATACGTAAAAACTAATTACACTAATCTTGCGGCTGTCATAGGAAGACTTCTATCCATTAAGAATATAGTAGTGCCTACATCCAACTTCATATACTTTGTATATTTTCATTTCTTGAAAATTTCGGCAGCACCTACCCGCTGTTCTCCCTGTACACTGTGCGGATGTTATTATGCGTATCAGTAATAACCCAAAACGCAGAACAACATACGCTTATTGTACATGGAGAACAACGAATAGGTGCTGCCAAAACTTTCAAGAATGAAAATATACAAAGTATACAAAGTTGGATGCATGCACTACTATATTCCTAACCCGTCCGAGAAGGACAGATCTAATAATTATGAATTTCAGTACCAATTTTTTATTCCTATAATATAAAATAAACGCTCATTTTTGGGAGAAAACTTCGTCTCCTACCCAAATCTGAGTCGTATATCATATATTATAAGTCCAAATAATTGGATGTAATTATTGGACGGAAGTCTAGGAATAACGTTATTTTTTTATTCACCTAAATTGGATTATAACACATTATAAAAATTTATAATGTGTTATATATCACTCTATTTTTTACAAAAAATTATTTCACATATTTTCACATCACAAACTTAAATAATCACACATACTTATAGCACGAATGAAACTTAAATGAGTTAGGGTTTATAAGTGTTTATACAAAATATGATTACTGGTGTTGTTCAAATGAATTAACATGTAATTAAGTTAGGGTTTTCAGAATTGAACTCGTTTATTTTTTTATCATAAATTAGGGTTTCTAAACTAAATTCAACAATAAATAATAATAATTTAAAAATTCTAAAGCTCGGTAGAAAAAACATACCTTTTAGGCAAATGAAAGACCGGACACTGTGCGGAGGAGGAGGGGCTGCCGAGGGGGGGGGAAAGGGCTCGGGTGGGTGGTGTCGGCGGAGGGGGGGGGGGCGGGGGGGGCGGGGCAGGGAGAATCGGGGAGGCGGGCTGCCGAGGGGAGGGGAGAGGAAAGGGGGGCCTCGGGGGTGGGTGGTGTCAGGACAATGGGAGGGAGGAATGGGGAGGGCTTGGCACGAGGGGGAGGGAAGGGGAGAAGGGGTGGTCGGTAGAAGGGGGGGTGGTGGTCGGCAGGGGGAGGAGGGAGGGAAGGAAGGAGGCCCGGGGGGAGGAGGAAGGGGGGGCTGCCGAGGGGGAGGGAGAAGGGGAAAGGGCGGTGTCGGCAAGAGGGGGCTGGTCGGAAGGGGGAGTGGGAGGGGGAAGGGGGGAAGGGGGGAGGGGGGCTGGGCTGGCAAGGGGCGGGGGGCAAGGGGGTGGTTACGGAATGGGGGAGTGGGCCGGGAGGTGCCGGAGGCAGGGGGGAGGCCGGTCGGGAGGTGCCGGAGGAGGGGGTCGGAGGGGGTCGGGGAGGGGGGCGAGACGGGGCGGGGGGCGTTGGGAGGGGGGTCGCAAGCGGGGGTCTCGAGGAGGGGACGGAAGATGGGGGGGGAAGCTGGGGGGAAAATGAAAATTAAATTTGGGGGGCGGGGGGGGGGGGCGCTGCAAGAGGGGTTTAATTTGCCCTAGGCAACCTAAGACGGAAAATTCTCGTCTAGGTTCCTGCACGGTAGACGGAATTCCGTCTAGGTTGACAATGTCAACCTACTGACGGAAATTCTGTCTAGGTTGACCGTAGTCAACCTAGACGGAAATTGTTCCGTCTAGGTTGGAGAACCCTATGACGGAAATTGCCGTCTAGTTGATCTGTCGTCTAGATCTAACACAACTATGACGGAACATTCACGTCTAAGTTTGATGTCAACCCTAGACGGAACAAAACTAGACGGATATTCATTCGCGTCTAGTTTGAATCAAACTAACGAATACATAATTCCGTCTAGGTGTTCCGTCCTAGGTTGCTAGTTTTTCTACTAGTCGATGACACCTAGAATCACAAGGCTGACCGTAGAGTCTCACAGAATACTAGAATAACAGAAGAGCTAAAATGGATGGAGATAGTAATACGTAAAGCCTAATAATAACTACAATACACATTAGTACATTCGTCCGATAAGTCAAATAGCCACTACATACATAAAATACATAATAACTCCTTCTATGGTTGCTACGCAGAGCTAATCTTCTATACCGGGGGTTGTGAATGCACTTTGCCCATGCGGCCACCATAGAATCTACGAGAGCATAAATAATCAGGAGTGAGCACTCAGTCGCCAAATAGCAACCATAAAAATTAAGGGTACAACAAAGAGAGATAATGAGAGAATAATCGTTGATATTTGAACTTGAATGAATGGATCTCAATATTAAGTTACGCATACTCATATCATGATCATGATCGAAATAAAATGACACCACTATGCAACATGAATAATCAACCTCCACGTCCTCAAGATTCAAAACTCTGCAATCATGGGATAATTAATAACTCACGAAAAAAAAAATGGTGCCTTTTATAGACACCATCGTGAAGTGTCCTCACATAGGGAATTGGTCCGCTATAGGGACCTCAATTTCTATTACTAACTATCGGTGAAGCTTAACTTCACTTAGAGTATGCAACCATCAACAAAGAAAAGAATAACTATCACTCTTAATAATGGAAATCATCGAACCATGTTTGAATTGCCAATAATATAAATAAGTTTGAAGAATATGCAATGAAATAGAAGCAAATAAACCATATTGGAATAACAATGGTTAAGGAATAAACAATGAGCCGACGCATGTGAATGGTTAAAATTAGAATATTAATGATAGTGATAAGAACAAGATCATGAAAAAATTAACATTCGTAGGAGATTTTAACGAAAGTAATCAATCGAATCCCACAAGAATCAGAGGAAAGCATGAAAGTTTACCTACCATATTGTGTCGGTTCCTCTGGACTGACTCAACGAATCCAAGATGCTTTCTCCCTATATACACATACATGTATACTCATGAAGCTTCTGGAGCCACTAGGCTACTTTTATTATTTCTAACTTATAAGCTTATATTATGATATAATGC
>NC_033798.1:28630953-28665808 GCF_001876935.1 Asparagus officinalis
CACAGAGAGAGACCTCACCTACAAGCAAGGCCAGTACATAGCACCGCTTCTTAAATTTCTCGGATTTATTTCGCGATAACGCATGAAGGCTTCACATCCTGCTTGTATCGTATGTCATGAAATCTACGAGGCCTAGGGATATCTATCCATGACTTGTCAGGAATTTCCTCATCTGTAAATTATATATAAATATGATTAGTCTCACAACTACTAATACATCCATTACTCTTATACATTCAACACACATCAAACATACGTTCATAATCATTTAACAATATGAATATATCTACATAAAATATATATAAACATATGTAAAATCTAATTACACTAATCTTGCGGCTGTCATAGGAAAGCTTCTATCCATTAAGAATATAGTAGTGCTTACATCCAACTTCATATACTTTGTATATTTTCATTTCTTGAAAATTTCGGCAGCACTACCCGCTGTTCTCCTGTACACGTGTGCGATGTTATTATGCGTATCAGTAATAACGCCAAAACGCAGAACAACATACGCTTATTGTAGCATGGAGAACAACGAATTAGGTGCTGCAAAACTTTCAAGAATGAAAATATCCAAAAGTTACAAAGTTGGATGCATTGCAACTACTATATTCCTAACCCGTCCGAGAAGGACAGATCTAATAATTATGAATTTCAGTACCAATTTTTTATTCCTATAATATAAAATAACCTCATTTTTTGGGAGAAACACTTCGTCTCCTACCCAAATCTGAGTCGTATATCATATTATAAGTCCAAATAATTGGATGTAATTATTGGACGGAGTCTAGGAATAACGTATTTTTGTATTCACTCTAAATTGGATTATAAGCACTTATAAAAATTTATAAATGTGTATATATATCACTCTATTTTTAAAAAAAAAATATTTCACGATATTTTCACATCACAAACTTAAATAATCACACATACTTATAGCACGAATGAAACTTAAATGAGTATAAACTTGTAAGTGTTAAAAGTCAATAATGATTACTATGTTGTTCAAATGAATTAACATGTAGTTGAGTTAGGGTTTTCAGAATTTAAATCGTTTATTTTTTATCATAATTAGGGGTTTTAAACGCAAATTCAACAATAAATAATAATAAAATTGAAATTTCTAAAGCTGAGTAGAAAAATCATACATTTTAAACTGATTCAACAACGGCACACGCACCGGGGGGGATCGGGAGGTGGGAGTCGGGAGGGGCGGCTGCCGATTGGGGAGGGGGCTGTCGAGGGGAGAGGTCACAGGGGGAGGGGGGCTGCCGATGGGGGGAGGGATGGGGGGAAGGGGGGAGGAGGGCTGCCGAGGGAAGGTTGGGAGGGGGAGGGGGGCTGCCTGGGGGGGGAGGGGGGATATGGAGGGCTCGGGGAAGGGGGGTGGTGGAGGAGGGGGGGTCTGGGGGGGGGCCGAGGCGAGGGGGCGGGGGGGGGAGGCCGGAGGAAGGGGGGGGGGAGGGGGGATGAGGCTCGGGGAGGAGGGCCGGAAGAGAGGGGGGGCGGATGGCGTGGGGAGACGAGGAGGGGGCCGCGCGGCGAAGGGGGCCGGGGGGCAGGCCGGAGGCGAGAGGGGGGTCGGGAGGGGTTGAGGAAGGGGGAGGGGGATGGGGGCGGGGCATTCGGGAAGGGGGGCCGAAGGAGGGGGGAGGGAGGGGGAGGGCTGCCGGGGGCGGGGGGGAGGCCGGAGGAGGGAGGGTCGGGAGGGGGGGGAAGGGAAGAGGGAGAGAGTTGAGAGAGAAATGGGGGGGGTGGCTGCTGCAGAAACAATTGATAGTTTGCCCTAGGCAACCTAGACGGAATTTCCGTCTAGGTTGCCTCAACCTAGACGGAATTCCGTCTAGGTTGACTAGTCAACCTAGACGGAATTCTGTCTAGGTTGACTAGTCAACCTAGACGGATTGTTCCGTCTAGGTTGGAGCAACCTAGACGGAATTCTGTCTAGGTTGACTGTTCAACCTAGACGGAATTCCGTCTAGGTTGACTATTCCGTCTAGGTTGTCAAACTAGATGGAATTTTCCGTCTATTTTGATCCAAACTAGACGGAACAATCTAGACGGAAATTTTCCGTCTAGTTTGCGCCAAACTAGACGGAATATTTTTCCGTCTAGGTTGTTCCGTCTAGTTTGGTCGTTTTTCTACTAGTGTCTATTTTTATTATACATAAAAACCTTCTAGAGAATTTTATACTAATCCTAATTCTAGATACTGATAACTAAATTATGCTTAGGATAAATAATTAATTTGGCGGTGGATAAATTTTTCTTGATTTTTTTTCTTGGTTTAGCATCTTTCAACTTACAAAACACACATATATATACTACGACAAGGACTCTTAGCCTTCCTAATAAAGACCCTTGAACTTTCCAATGATGTTCATGCATCTAACATATTCATGTATTTGACTCCTCAAATAACTAAATGATATTTTCAATTTTCAAGGTAAGTAATCAAGTTTTCTTTCAATATTCTCCCTTAAACTTACTCATTAAATCATGCTGAGCTTGCCTCACAATAAAGTAAACACATCGTACTTCAATGGCTTTGTAAATATGTCAGCCACCTGATCTTGTAATTTCACAAACTCGAACTCAACTTCATTGTTCTTTACTTGATCGCAGATAAAATCATATCGAGTATCGATATGTTTGCTCCTTTCATAAAATACTAGATTTTTTAAAATTTTAATAGTTGAATTGTTATCAATAAAAATTTTGGTCGGCTCTACTTGTCTGAACTGAAGATCTTTAAGTGAATTTCTCAAACGAAGTGCATGAGTGACTCTTGATAATATAGCAACATATTCAGCTTTACAAGTTGAAAGAGTGACTAACAACTACATTTCCGAAGATCAAGTAAAAGCAGTATCACCAATAAAGAAAGCATAACCACTTGTACTCTTTCGATCATCAACATCTCCAGCCCAATCGCTATCGGTGTATGCAATAAGTTCAAATTTGTTAGAACTTGACTAAAACTAGTTCACTTTCCTCTATCTCTAAATCTTTAAACTCCTTTTGAAGTGTTTAGAGTCGCACCTTCTTCACCTTCTCCACTCAATTTTAGGAGTTTTGAAGTATCCTCCAAGCTTGTTATGAGATTGCTGCATTTGAGATCTTCTTGAATGCCAATTCAATAACTCCTTGATAAGTGATGTAGATCCCCTCTTGTCTTTCTTACGAGACTCTTTAAGCGAGTCTCTCTATGTTGTTGATAGCACACCTTCATCTTGAGGCTTTTCAAAGTCTTTCACCACAATATCCCAACAATTTATTGATTCTGATAGGAGCATTCATTTGAATGCACTAATTTTAATAATTTTATTTGTTGAGTTTAGGAGTAACAAATGAGATCATTCTATTAGAACTTACCTTAGCTCTGATACCAATATGATTACAATATTTTGCCTAGAATAAATAATTTTGGGAGGATAAAATTTTTCTTAATTTTTCTTAACAGCTTGGCATCTTTCAACTCACAAAACACACACAAATATACTATTATAATGACTCCTAGACTTCTTAATAAAGACTCTTGAACTTCTCAATAGTATTTGTGCATCTAACATATTCATGCATTTGACTCCTCAAATAATTAAAAGATTTTTTTTAGTTCTTGAGATAATTAATCTAGTTTACTTTCAACAGATACATCCACTTATTGTCATATCTCTATAATTAATACATAATGATAGAAGTTTCTATATTAACAAAAATTTTAGAAATGTCTCCAAAATTACAAATCAATTTCTAACACTCCTCCTTAATTCATAATTACCAAATCATTTCTGAATAGTATAACTTTTTGAAGGGTAATGCCTTTATGAAGATGTCTACTAGCTCTTCATTTGTTGAGATGATCTCTAGCTCGATCTTCTTTTCTACAAAGAAATTTCTAATGAAATGATGATGAGTCTCAATATGTTTAGTTTTGGCACGGAAGACTGGATTCGTTGTCATGACTGTCAAAGACTTATTGTCACTAAATGACTCTTAGTGGGCTATATTATTTTTCTAATGCCAACAATTTTTTAGGAGTGATTAGCATTTCTATAGTTAACGCATTTAAACCTAAAATTATATGTGTTATGTATAGACTTTTTATTAATTTTATAGTAGGAGGTAGACTTAACTTTTGAGAAATATTTGTCTCTCTCATTCATTCTTCATGTTCACCTGAACTTTCCTTAATTGTAGTTGTCATTTCTATCTTGTGATTTCTGAGAAAATCTTCTTTCTTTGCTTTCTTTTCTATCTCCTTTCCTTGAAATAGTCAATTTTGACTATAACGCTTGCTCCACCATTTGGCTTGAAGATCTGGTCCTTCTAAACTCATGTGACTTAAAAGTAGGCATTATCTCATGAAAACTTAATTTTTATAAATCTTTAGGTTCTTCTATAGTAGTAGTAATATGATTCCATGTAGGAGGAAGAATTTTTATTATCTTGTCAACATTGGTCTTATACTCTATTTTGTCCCAATAACTTCTAATTTGAATAACCATATATGTAACTCTTTTAGGAAATTTTTTATGGATTCATTATCTTTCATCTTTATATTTGCAAAATCTCTTCATAAAGAGATTGTAGTTTGATAGATGTTTCCTTTTTGAATCCCTTAATTCATGTTTGAGTATGTCCCATCAATCCTTTCATTTTGATGTGGACATTATCTACGAAAAGTTTATTTTACTTACCCCTTGTTGATTAAAGAGGAGTACCTCACATCCTTTTTCTTATAGTCCTTATACTCCTTTCACTTTGTCGGTATCCATGATGCTAACATCGCCATCCTCGTAGTCTTCTTTGACAAGCTCTTAGATATCTTGAGAGATAAAGAGAAATTTTATTTGGAGGATCCAAAAGTTATAGTTTTCTCCATCGAAAGTAGGAACTAGGTTCTGGAATAGTAAAAAAAGGATGCGGTAGATGATGTTAATACCACTATTTAGAATGGTAGTAAAATTCTAAAGGCTTTCAAGATTGGTTCAGGTGGAATTACCGATTTTTTGATACCAAACTTATGAGGGTTGTAGAAGTTTGGTGCGTAATTGGTTGAGTATTAGAGGACTGTGAATAAAGGAAGTATAATATGGAATACCATGTTAGGAGGGCACAGGCTAGTTTGAAGAAAATTTGTATTTAATTTATTGAATCTTGATTACAGAGCTTACACTCATCACCTATTTTATAGAACACTAAGGAGTTTTCTAGAATATTGATGTTTTTCAAGTTACATAAAACTTTACACAAAAGAAAACTTTATACAAAAGTCTATACTAAACCGAATTCTAGATGCATTCAATTTTTTGTCATATCTCTAATTCCTACTTGATCCTAGAAGTTTCTATATTTACAAGAATTTTAGAAATGTTTCTAGAATTACAAATCAACTTTTAACACTATTATGGTGTTCCCATTTTATCAAAGTGCAACTCAGTGCCAAGTAACAATTAAGTGTACTTTTGCGTGTTATGCCCCATTTAACTTGGCGGCCAAAGACCAATAGGAACGACAATTCAGCCGACTTGTCAAGCCGACATCCCTCCATATCGACTTAAAAGGCGGTACTTGTCGCCCCCTTTATCAAAGATGCCTCGTCACGAGTCCACCCGATCACTTGTCGGGCGCCTTGCGACGTCAACTCGAAATGCATTACTTCTCGACGAAGCTAGAGGACAACATCTGCCTCGAGCCTATCCCTCTGTGACAATGTGTTAACATCGTATTTAATGCTTGGTGGATGCCATCAAGACTCTAGCCCGGATAGCATTCATGACTCATCGCACAACGTGGCCCCTGATCATGCCACCAGTATCCTCCTATTTAATTCCGAAACGAATTTCCCTTCAATCGCTGGCCGACACCTATAAAGCAAGTGCCGATGTGACTGCCAGCTGATACTTTTCCAGCACCTAACTACTCTCAGCCAAAGTGACCAATTTAACCTTTCCACCTTAGTATAAATATAGGTACTATTCTAACATGAAAAAGATTCACAAATCTGATCTGTTAACACAAACACTGCACAATAACAAGAACACCCAGTTCTTATTTTCCTACTCAAGTTCATCATCTAACTTGATCATTAGAGGCATAATGGGGGAACAAAACTCCATCCTATTACGAATCTCTACTTGTGTAGATTCTTTAGATACCCACTTCAAGAACTAGGCATAAAGTCAGAGAAGAAAGCAGCCCCTCTTCAACACTAAACAGACCAATCCTATCCTGCATTTAACTAACCATGTGATCATATAAACCATCAATAGTTTGGCACCCACAGTGGGGCCTTCATTTCTTTTTTGAGAAAAAATTCCAGGTTCTGAGCAAGGGTCTGATCGGTCTTATCCTGTAGAACGGCGCCAGAGCTACGTTACCCAAGCTCAACTTGAGGAAACAGCTCACAAGCTCTCCCAGTCTTTCAAAGAGCAATTTACCATCTTTTCAAATGAACTTCTCCGCCAACTTCCACAGCCACAACAAGCCACTTCACTTCCCCCACCTTCTAAAGACTAACGGTCGGAGACTCATGCTCCTATAGGGGCCCAACGAGTAGCCCAGCCTCGGGCACCTCATGCTACTACCAAGCAGATGGGGGATTGCATTGGGCACACATTGACCCTACCTTGTTGATTGGCTCGTACTGACAAGTCTCGCCGACAACGTCACCATCATCAGGAGGCCTCTAGCGAGAGTCCCGAACCAAGCCATCATGAGGGACACACTAAAGGAGTAGTCTCCAAAGTTCCCCTTCGTTATGTCTCTCTGATTCCTTCAGCTGCCATAAGAGCTTCCGGATATGACCGAGTGTACAAATCGGTTGCAAATGCTATAGGGGGAAATGCCCCACTCTCAGATGACATCATGCATTCTCCATGTGAGAAGTTCAAGATGCCTTACATGGAGAAGTACAAAGGCGAGGGGATCCCTCTGAGCATGTTCACAACTACTATGATGTGATGAGCATGCTCCAAGCTTCAAAAGCAGTTATTTATCGATGCTTCCCCATCACTCTCTCAGGGAGTGCCAAGCTCTAGTAGAATACTCTCGAGAAAAAAATCCATCAGCAGATTTCAACAACTCAACCAAAAATTCATTCACCAGTTCTTGACTGACACCAAGCAGAAGCTCCCCCCTCATGTGTTGATCCAGATGAGGTAGGTGCCTGATGAAAGCCTTCGAGCCTACTTCAAGAGGTTCTAGGCAAAGAGATTAGAGGTCAATGACCTAGGGAATGCAGTTGCTATGTCCACACTCATTGAAGGCTTGCAGAGTAATGAGTTGGTTGACTCGCTCGCCAAGAAGTCTATCGCCAACTATGAGTAGTTGATGGGCAAGGCACATAGGTACATGGATATGGAGGATGCCCGTGATTATAAAGCGTCAGCCAAAACCACAGAGACCTCCGTGACCATAACTTTAGTGGCGCCAACTATCCCAGCTATACCGACGACTTTAATAATTTATCCGATTGTGGCACCGACACCAGAGTTGGCCAGAGGCCCCCTGCAAAATAGGAGTGGCCAAGAGACCTTCCAAGGGTCGACCCTCACCCCAATCGGTCAAACAGGAGGGACCTATAGTAGGATCCAGTACCGAAGGCAGCTCTCACCATCTTCGACACCTCTCTTACCTACGCTCTCGCTATGGTTCAAAATGAGGGACACCTCAAAGAATTTGCCCCTAAGATGAGGTCAAATCCTAAGAACATGGACACCAAGCAATGCTGTCGTTACCATCAGGATCACGGCCATCTCACCAACGATTGTCGAATCCTGAAAGGGGATATAGAGAATTTGATCGAGAGAGGGTACTTGAGGAATCTTGCCTCTCAGAGGGACCGTAGGGAAGCTGCTCCAGTTAAAGATGATAGGAGATCCCACACGCGATCACCTCATTCTCAACCACAAAAAGACAACTGACCCCCGGAAGCTAGCCACAAAGGGGTTATCAACAAAATCAGTGGAGGTCCTACTCTTGAGGGGTCATCCAACAACACCCGGAAGAGATATGCCAAAAGTGCGTTGCAAATCGACCAAAACCACAAGAAGACGAAGGCAGAAGAGCTCATATCTTTTGACGATGCTGACCTGCAAGGTGTTGAAAGACCTCGTGATGATCCTATCGTCATAACCGCAGCAGTTGATGGCTATCAAGTGAAGCAGATTATGGTCGACACAGGGAGTTCGGTGGACATCCTATATGTTAGTGCCTTTAACCACATTTTTATTAACAAATCGCGCCTACTCCCCTGTAGAGGACTCCATATCAGATTCACTGGCCATTCTCTCCTGCCAGAAGGGATGATTACTCTCCCTTTAACAATTGGGGAGCACCCTAAGCAAGCTACTATCCAGGTCTAGTTCTTGGTGATGGATTTAAAGTCAACCCACAATGTCATTCTAGGCTAAACCACCCTCCATCTCTTACGGGCCATTCCTTCAACTTACCACCAGATGGTCAAGTTCCTGACTCCAAATGGAGTTGGGTTCGCCAGGAGTAACCAGCGAGAGGCTAGGTCCTAATACCTACTTTCGGTCAAGGGCAAGGGCGCACAAGGCGCTATGCCCATTAAGAAAGCTTGCCTCCAGTTGGAGAAGACAATGGAAAAGCAGAGGACGACACTAGTAGAAGAGCTTCAAGAGATACCTGTCGACCAAGAAGGATTGAAGATGGTCAAAATTAGGTCTAGCCTAGTCGAGCCCTTGCGAGGAGCTCTGACCAAGTTCCTATAGGCCAATGCCGATGTTTTTGCCCAGGGACCAGAAGACATGCCGGGGGTTCCCCCCGAAGTGATCAGCTATGAGCTAGCCATCGATAGACATACCAAGCCTGTTCTACAGAAGAAGAGACATCTCAGCTCAGAACGCCAGAAGATGGCAGCCGAAGAAGTCAGGAGCCTTGTCAAAGCTAGCTTCATTTGGGAAGTCCAATACCCAGAATGGTTAGACAATATAGTATTGGTATGAAAACGCTGAACAAATATAGAATTTTGAAGAAAGCCCTGAGCCAAAATTCCTAAAAGAATATTCTTTCAAGGAAGATGAGGTTCCCGGTATTTTTAAATACTTGTTGGAGAATGATAAAATTAAGCTACCCCCAATCACTGATCATGAGGGAGCTAACAAAACTATGGACCCACGATATTGTGCGTTCCACAGAATAGTCCACCATCCCACAAAGACGTGCTATGCTCTCAAAGACAAAATTCAAGCTCTAATCGATGTGGGTATTATCACTCCAAAGTAGCCTAAGAAAAAGAAAGTGGGTGCAAATACGGTTTTTATCAGCTTTGGATCGGTCCCTATGTCATGGTTCCAACCAGAGCCTGTACAAAAAGTGAAGGTGAAAACTATTAACGATGATCTCTATAGACAATGGCAGATGGGACTTGTGCAGCACACAACTTCTAACGACGAAATTCTTTGGGTCCATCCAGATTTGCTCAATGATGAGCAATGGGCAGGTTCCTCATCTAAGAAGAAGTCCAAAAACAAGGGCAAATCCTGCTGTCCCGCCACAGCAATTCTTGAAAAAGATAATGAAAGTATCCTTACTTTATCACTTTCTGAGGACGAACAAGAAGTGTTCGCTACTAGGGGTGGAAACGAGTACCACTACAAGTATCCTAAAGCCTCTAACCCAAATGCTAAGACATTGGCTAAGCTAGGGTTGGCTAAAACTCCCCTGCACCCGTAGCAAAATCTTAGCAACAATCGGCTAGTAAACAAAAAGAAAAAGAACCCGAATCAGTCTCGATTCAATCGCCCGATTGGGAGAGATAAACCGGGGAATTTAAGCACACCATACCGCTTTGATGTTATGACTCAGCTAGCCAACATCCCAGCAAGAATAACTTTGTATGAATTGCTGCGTCTCTCTAAAGACACGAGGGAAGCCTTGCAAGAAGCCCTAGCTGATGCCGACATGTTTCTCAATCACATCAAACCAACTCCTAAAGATCCGGAACTCTCAATTCAACATTGTGATCTGATGGCTAAGTAATTCCCTTGCATAACGTCCACCAAAGATGATATGCAAGTTAGAAACTCAAAGCATGATAGGCCCTTATACTTCACCGCGTACATTGGCTCCAGTGTCGTCAACCAGATCCAAGTCGACCCGGGTTCCGCTGTTAGCATCATGCCACTCTGACTGATGTACAATCTTGGGATCCCTGCAAGCAGATTATCCTCGATAGGCACCATCATCTACGGATTCAATACCACTGGGTCTAGGCCATTGGGTAAAATCCGGGTAAAATACCAACTTGGGGATTTAAAGTCCGAAGTCACGTACTACATGATTGACACGGAAACCTCCTATAATCTACTATTAGGACTACCCTAGATCCATGGTAATCTTATCGTCTCCTCCACTCTCCATCAATGTTTAAAATATGTAGACGCTAATAATGAGATAAGGACGGTGGTCGCAGATAAACAACCGTTTAAGGGGTTAGAAAATTACTTTACTGACTCCCTTCTGTACGGTGCTGAATCCGACACGGAATCATCGGCCTAAGGCACAGATAGCAGAGAGAAAGCTGATACCGAAGCTAGGTTTTATTATAATGACGGTATTGTACTAAATGACATTGTACCCTTTGTAATCAGTCCTGACGGTGGTGAATCGTCAGACGATTGCTGTAATTGGCAACTTACCAAAGAAGTAATAAACGATGACTTAGAGTATTCTCCGTGTCTGGATGATGTAATACAGGGATGATATGAGAACCCTAACATACACATGCCACTTCAGTCATCCTGCTTAACATCGAAGCATGTTCAAGGCTTATTTGGAACAACTCTCATCATTCCTGTCAAGGCAGGGGGTGGAAAAGAGTTAGTTTTCGACAAAGGGAAGACGTTCCCATCATCAAATCCATTTTTAAAGGAAAATAATGACGAAGAGAAACCCAGACCTCATCTCTCCAAGTATAGTAAAAAATCGCTTGATTTAATGAAAAAATAGGGATATAATTTTGCACTTGAAGAGGGTCTCTAATTTGGTCGAGGCCCACGAGTCCCACCTCGTTAGGTCTATATACCGAAAGGAAAACTCGACAATTACTATGGCTATAAAAGGGGCCTTGGCTATGCTTCTTCATTCGAAGAAGAATGTTGCTGGCAAGTCCTTGATCAATTAGCAAATAAGGACGGATATTCATCTGACTCTTCCAATTGGAATTCCGATGTTAGTATTGGGGAAACATTCAAAAGCTTGATGTCAAATATGGCCACGGTCAATCCTACCATAATGGAAGAAGACGATCAATTGCCCACTTGGGAAGACCCATGGATTCATCATCTGAATATTCAGTACGGGGATCATTTCGAGCAAAGGGAACCACCCACCGAAGACAAAGTATTCCAGGTAAATATGAGAGACGAAGAGAATCCGAAACCCATATTCGTCAGTGATAATCTTCCACCAGACGAGAAAGAGGAGTTGATTGCCCTCATTAGTAATATAGAGACGTCTTTGCTTGGAGTTATGTGGATATGCCCGAACTTGACACAAACGTAGCAATGCACCACCTCAACATCAAATCGGATGTCAAACCCATCAAACAAGCACAGAGATAGTTTTGTCCGCAGATTATGGAGGCAATTGAGGTAGAAGTTAAGAAATTGATTGACTCTGGTTTTATCAGAGAGGAGCAACATCCCGATTGGTTGGCAAATATCGTATCGTTCCTTAAGAAGAATGGGAAAATCAGGATCTGTATCGACTTCAGAGACTTGAACACCGCTTGCCCAAAGGACGATTTTCCTCTTCTAATCATCGATCTTGTTATCGATAACATGTGCGGATTTGAGAGAATGTCCTTTATGGATGGATTTTTGGGTTACAATCAAATAAAGACGTACCCGGATGACGAAAAACACACCGCATTCAGAACTCCTCTCGGGGTCTTCTACTACACGGTTATGTCTTTCGGATTGAAAAACCCAGGCACAGGCGCAACCTATCAACGAGCAATGTCAAAGATTTTCCAAGAATACCTTCGAAAAAACGTCGAATGCTATGTTGACGACCTAGTCATGAAGAGTTGTAATAAAAATGACCATATCAGAGATTTGAGGATGATGTTTGATCTCATGCGGACTCGCCAGTTAATGATGAACCCCACTAAGTCTTCACTCCAGTGGTAAGTTTCTAGGATTCGTCGTCACCACGAAGGGTATCCGCATTGACCTCGACAAAGTGAAAGCAATAAACAAATTGCAACCCCTGAGGAACCTTAAAGAACTCAGAGGATTACAAGGGCGGTTAGCCTATATTCGTCGTTTCATCTCGAATCTATCCAGGAAATGCTAACCGTTTTCCAAACTCACTAAGAAGGGTGTGTCGTTCATTTGGGACGACGCTTTTCAAAAGGCAATCGAGGATATCAAAGCATATCTAGCGAATCCTCCTGTTCTTGTGGCACCGAAATCAGGTAAATCGTTCTTGATTTATATTAAGGTGATGAACCACTCGTTAAGTGCTTTGCTCGCACAAGACGATGACAACGGTCACGAACAGGCTGTCTATTACTTAAGCCAAACTTTGGTAGGTGCTGAGTCTCGATATCCAATGATCGAGAAGGAATGCCTTTCTTTGGTGTTTACCATCCAAAAGATGCGGCACTATCTCGTTGGATAGACAATCTATGTCATTTCAAATGTTAACCTAGTTCGGGTATTCATGACGCAACCGGCCTCTATGGATTAGAGATTAGCAAAATGGGCCCTACTCCGGTCCCAGTACGATTTGCACATCAAACAACAAAAGTCAGTCAAAGGACAAGTAATTTGTAATCTTTTGGCAGCTAACCCTACAACTGATGCAGCAAAATTGTATGAAGATTTGCCAGATGAAACCCATGAGGTCAATGTTACTTCTCATCAACACATTTGGCAATTGTACTTTGATGGCGCTTCCCGAGCAACCAACAAGGCTAGCGCTCCTGGTAATTCTAAGATTTTCGTAAGAGTCGGAGTCGTCCTAGTCTCCCCGGAGAAGCACGTGATACCCTAAACCTACTCATTGATAGGAAAATGCTCCAACAACGTAATCGAATACAACGTGCTACTTATCGGACTTAGCTTTGCCAAAGAGCTGGGAGTCGAATATCTTGAAGCTTTTGGTGATTCTTAATTGATAGTCAATCAAATTTAAGGAGAGTACGAAGTCAGGAATCAATACTTGATACCGTACCACAAAGTGGCCATCGAGATGGCACGTTCGTTTGAGGAATTCTTCATCGAATACATTCCACGTCTCCAAAATACGTGTGCAGATGCATTGGTAGCATTAGCAGTATCTTTGGCGTAACCTCCTGACACCGAATAATGGGTTACCATCAAAACTCATCAACTTTTTTGTGTCGGAATGCGTTTTGGAAATCAAAGAGGCACACACGGCTAAGATTGAACTCGAACCTCGAGATTGGTGATTCCCTATTATCGACTACATCGTGCATGGAATTTTAGACAAGATGTAAAAGAAAGAGACTCGGTGTGACGAAGGGCACCGAGATTCTATTACAACTCAACAACCCGAACATTGTATCGATGCACATATGGCGGATTACTGCTTCGATGCCTCTCAACAAAAGAAGCGGAAGAAGCTATCAAAGAAACTCATGATGGAACATGTGGTGCATATCAACCCGGTCCCAAGATCTGCGATCGTCTCAGAAGAATGAGATATTATTGGCCAACCATGGTCAAGGATACAGTTGACTACGCCCGATGGTGCCACGCGTGCCAAATACACGCAAATTACATGCATCAAGCCCCGGAATACCTACACCCATTAGCCACTTCATGGCCATTCGAGACATGAGGAATGGATATCGTCGATCCTCTCTTCCCCCGTCAGTAAAAGATGACAGTTTTTTTTGGCAATCACCGATTATTTTTCAAAGTGGGTTGAAGCAGTTCCACTAAAAGAAGTAAAGACTAGCAATGTTGTCAGATTCATCAAACATCATATCATCTATCGATATGGAGCTTTGAGACGAATCGTATACGACAACGGTCCTCAGTTTGTAAGCAACACCTTCATCAAATTTTGCGGGAATTTCAGAATTGAAGATGTCTCATCGACGACATACAATCCCACGGTAAACGGATTGGTTGAGGCATTCAACAAGACAATCATACATATTTTGTCAAAGCTTGTGAGACCAAACAAACGAGACTGGGATGATAAACTTGGCGAAGCCCTTTGGGCTTATCGTACTATAATTCGCACGCCTACTGGGGCGACTCCGTACTCACTAATATATGGATGCGAGGTGGTTCTTCCATTGGAAATTCAAATTCCCTCCCTTTGTATCACCCTCGCAACAGGGATGACGACAGAGGAACAACACAAGAAACAGCTCGAAGAACTTAAGATGTTGGACGAGAAGCGTTTGGAAGCTCAATAGAAAATTGAGTTTTACCAAGCCAAAATTTCTCATGCTTTCGACAAAAGAGTCAAGCAACGAAGCTTCAAAGAAGGAGACTTGGTTCTCGCTGTCCGGTGACCAATGATACTCAACTCGAAGAAAAAAGGAAAGTTTCAACCCAAATAGGAAGGACCATTTGCGATAGAAATGGTCTACTCCAATGGCGCATACTGTTTGGTCACCCAAGATGATGACAAGATCATGATGCCAATAAATGGAAAATTCCTGAAAAAGTACTATCCTTAGTACGCTCAGGATAACTCGCTAAAATGGGAAGTTCCTGGAGAATACTATACAAGGTGATCTTAAGGATAACCCGAGATCAGCTAGATTAGCTATAATATTCCCTCGTGAAACTCCCACTTTTGTTGTCGATTTACACTCTTCCACAACAAAATCCCTCACTGATCAAATTAATTGACGGTGGGTTTACTAAAATTCTCCCTGGTTTACTCCACTCAAACGCCCGCTACGTCTGTGCACTCTACACTCCCATTGTTAGAGTCCAGATATAGTGCTCAGAATTTTAATCTCCTGATCATTGATAATTGTCAAACCCCTTCGTGTTAAGTATTTGTCACCTAACACCGAGAACTCCCTTCGAGTGATGTGTACGAATCAACACTCCCACTATAATTTGCACTCCCACTCTCACTATTCATTCGGTCAAACCTTCCTATAGTTAGGACCACAACTATAACCAAAATCCCCTCTCAATTCCGTCAATGAACGAGAGGTCCACAAATTAAGTGACCAAACCTATAAAATTTAGGGTCATCTCAAACTCCTCATTTGGTCAAACCTTCCTATAGTTAGGACCACAACCAAAGCCAAATTCCCCTCTTGATTCCTTCAATGAACGAGAGGCCCACTTTTAAGTCAGATTCTTTCCTTTCGATAAACGAAAGACCTCCACCCTAATTAAAAGATCAAACCTATAAAAGTTAGGGTCATCTTAGTACCTCCTCTTGGTCAAAACCATCGAACGGTTGTGGCCCAAGCCAGGATTTCTTTTCGATAAATGAAAAACTCTCATCCCTTTCCCCTTCAGTCAATCTTATAAAAGTTAGGGCTGAAGTCAGAAACTCGTCTTCAAGTAAGGTAACTAATCCTATAAAAGTTAGGGTTATCTGAATATTTCAATTCTCGGAGTGGAGATCCCATTCTTAGTTTCACCTCACAGATTCTCAAAATAAAAAAAATCCTACATTGAGTTTCTTTTGCAACCGGAGATAGAATATAAAATTTTTCCTTCCCGTATCAGGTTCACTTCTGCCCCAAGAGAAGGTTCGAGATAGAATATAAAATTCTTCCTCTCCAGTGTCAGGATCGTCTTTGCCCTAAGAGAAGACACCACATTTTAATACCGTAATCTGTGCCTTACATGCGTGGGGAATTTTATCCCGAATCCTAAATAGGGATAAGTAAGCGCCTAACACGCGTTGCCAGTTTAGTCTTTCACCGATTGAAAAGGATACTAGAATATAAGTCTGGGGAATTTTATCCCGAATCCTAAGTAGGGATAAGTCAGTGCCTAACATGCATTGCTGGTTTAGTCTTTCACCGATTAAAAAAAACACCAGAATACAAGTCTTGGAAATTTTATCCAAAATCCTAAGTAGGAAAAAGTCAGCACCTAATACGCGTTGCCGGTTTTGTTTTTCACCGATTGAAAAAGATACCAGAATACAAGTCTAGGGAATTTTATCCTGAATTCTAAGTAGGGATAAGTCAGCGCCTAACACGCATTGACGGTTAGTCTTTTCCCGTGAAAAGGATAAAAGCCCACATATTCTATATTATGGCAGGTTGTTATTAATAACACTATAATCCGTGCCTTACAGGTGCAAAAATTTTTATCCCAAATCCTAAGTAGGGATAAGTTAGAGTCTAACATACGTTGCCAGTTTAGTCTTTCACCGATTAAAAAAAAACACCAGAATCAAAGTCTGGGGAATTTTATTCTGAATCCTAAGTAGAGATAAGTTAGCGCCTAACACGCATTGCCGGTTTATTCTTTCACCGATTAAAAAAGACATCAGAATCGAAGTCTGGGGAATTCTATCCCGAAGCCTAAGAAGGGATAAGTTAGCACCTAACACGTATTGTCTGGTGGTATGTTCCGATAAAAATGACCAAGTCTATGTATTCAATATCGTAGCGCTAAGTCTAAGGGAGTTCATTCCGTTAGCACAACGTTACATATGAAACGGACTTAGACAATTCATATGCTAGCCCGACCCAAATGGTAGTCGGTAAAGGCTCATCAAACCCATTGATGGCTGAAGGTTTGCTAAAAATTCTAAAGTCTACACCTAACACGTGTTGCCGGGTGGTCCGTTCCTATAAAAAATGACCAAGTCTACGTATTCAATATCGTAGCGCTAAGTCTAATGGAGTTCATTCCGTTAGCACAACGTTACATATAAAACGGACTTAGATAATTCATATGCTAGCCTGACCCAAACAGTAGTCGGTAAAGGCTCATCAAACCCGTTGATGGCTGAGGGTTTGCCAAAAATCCTAAAGTCTACACCTAACACGTGTTGTCTGGTGGTCCGTTCCTGTTAAAAAATGACCAAGTCTACGTATTCAATATCGTAGCGCTAAGTCTAAGAGAGTTCATTCCGTTAGCACAATGTTACATATGAAACAGACTTAGACTATTCGCATGCTAGTCCGACCCAACGGTAGTTGGTAAAGGCTTATCAAACCCATAAAAGGCTGAGGATTTGCCAAGAATCATATAAGTGTTACTGTTGATTATTTTAAGAAGTATGGAAAAGTCATAATAAGAATGAAAGTATCTGAACAACAATATATTTTCATTAACAAAATCAAGCGTTCAGATACAACAAATCGCGGTCACTATACATCAAGCTTATGACTAAGGATTTGTTGCTCTAATTTGGATAATTCTTCGACATAGATCCGCTGAAGCTCATATTGCAGTTCCGCCTTGAAAGACTCTTCAGAGATAGATAAAATTCTGCCAGCTTCCTCCTTCATTTTGGCTAACCTCTCTTCTGAGAGCGTCACCTTGCTAGATATCACAAGCCTACCATGCTCTTCCCCGGCTTTGGTCACCTCCAAAATAGCCCTTCGCTCTAAGCTTTCACTTAAGCTCTACTATCTCTACGTCGGTAGAAGCAATGGAAGAATCAAGCTCGTGTATATGGGCCAATCTCTCAGAGAGAACATCCTTTACCTGGTCGACCCTTTTTCTTTCTGCATGGATCCTGAGCTCGGCAGATGCTCGAGCCTCACGTCGGGATTATAGACGGGTCTCTATTCGGGTAGCAACATAACCAGGAGCACCAACGGATCGGAGCTCTTGCAGCTTTTCAAATTCGTGCTCTAACCCCTTCAGGTCATCGGTTAAAGCATCTGTGATTCTCGATGAGTCGGCGTCCCTCGCTGAGGCTATTTTGCGCTAGAGAAAAGGTTGGAACTGATGGAAAATCAGCCCTTTCTGTAAAAGTTAGTCAATCAATGACCCTGCGAAATCAAAAAAGTGGCTGACCTCCAAACATAGGATGAGCTTTTCCGGATCATCATCCGACAATAATGCTTTAACCATGTCCCGGAGTTAGAACGACAACCCTAAAAGAAGGAGAAGAGATGAATATTCTGAAATATAAAATAATTCTAAGTCAAGACATGGCGTGAAATTTACCAACGCCTGCAGAACTTTCTTTAGCTAAATGAACAACATCTGGTTCCGTTCGCTCGATTTCTTGAGTCGTAGGGAACACGGTGGGTGTAGCAACCTTCGAAGTACCAACTTCTTTGTTTGGTCTCATGGTTTGTTCAGTTAAGTTCCCCCCAATAGTTCCAACACCTACGGTAGCTCGTATCTCCGAAAGAGAGGGGAGTTGTATCTCGGGAGTCGATGACCCGTCATCGAGACAATTCCTACCAATAGCAAGAAATCGAGACTTTCAGATTCATCAGACTCTCTAATAAGAGTAGTAGTATCAGTCTCAACGATTGGTCCTACGATTAGAACTTTCAGATTCATCAGACTCTCTAATAAGAGTAGTAGTATCAGTCTCAACGATTGGTCCTACGATTAGAACTTTCCTATGGTTAAATGGAAACGTAGTATCAGTCTCAACGATTGGTCCTACGATTAGAACTTTCCTATGGTTAAATGGAAACCGACAGATGGATCTATAACACAGGAATAAAAATTATACCGACAGGTGAGTCAACCGTGTTCATCGGTTCGACAGCCTCACGCTGGGTTTGTTCATACAACATATCTTCAAAAAGCCTGTCGTCAGAATCCAAAGAGACGGGAATTGGATCAGGTGAAGGTACACATGTTTCTCCGAGGGCCGCATCATGGAGAGCTCCTTTATTGCCCAGATCCTCCGCTAGAACACCTACACAGAATCAAAGTGTTAAAGTAGAAAGATGAAAAGTTGAGAATGCGCAATAAGAAGAAGTAAAATTTACCTTCAGCAGCTGTGCCGAGTTCCGCAGCCTCGGTCCTTGGGACCACTCCTTGCAATTTTTCTAAGAGGGTAAGAAGCATAGAAACGATTAGCGGAGATACAATTTTTGAATCGTTCGATTCCCGCCAAATGAAGGACCTATCACCGATGTCAAATATACCTGGATCTTTGACCCTTTCAGCGGTATCGCGTCCAGCGCTGGAGTCTAGAACAGCCTCAACATTTGTACCTACTCCAACACCTACAGGTTCTTCGGTCATAACTTCATCCATTGGTTGGGAGAAGTTAGACCTTTCGAAACCATCAAAGCAGGGAGAAAGAGGGCCATATTCCTTTTCACCTTCTTCGCAACCTCCTAAGACACGAGAATGAATAAGTCTAGGAATTAATAAATAGAACTGTCAAAAGATCATAAAAAGTTGAAATGTTACCTTCTCCACCGATAGGTTTGTTAGTGGTAGGTCTCGTTTCTGAAGTCGGGAGTCCAACACGTCATTTGGAAGCTAACTTTTTATGCTTAGCAGATGGAACCTCCTCCGGATCAATAACTCGTTCATGAGTAAATTTAGAGCATAATTCTCGCCCTGAACCGACTTGAGTTAAAGGCTGAGAGCTTGTCCGACGTATAGGACGAGGCCTTTCTTCTTCTCTCTCTTCTTCGGAAGCTGAACCTGGGATTTCAACCCACATCTTGTTAGGATAAGTGCGTATAACTTGCACTCTTGGCTTCTTCAGAGCCGTCGAAGGCTTAGGTAAGCTAGAGCGGCGAGCATGAGCAGCCAACACTAAATCAAATAATTCTAAAGAGAGAGGATCCGACAGACTTGTTTCCAGCTCCTCGTAGTCACTGCCAGCTTCAGTCTCCTGTCTACCCGCAATCTTAGTTTCCGGGATCTTATCACTAGAAGTAGAGGTAGCTTCTTTTTGCTTCCCTTGGTTAGAAACACCCTCATGCTCTTTTCCTCTTCTTTTTTGGAATTCAGCCTCATACACCATCCGAGTGGCAATCCGAGCTGCCTCTTCGGCTGCTAACTCCGCAATCGGTCGGACGGGCACAGATTCGTTCGCCGCCAGAAGCCACCGACATTGCAGGAACGTCAGCTCTAATTTACGCTCAGCACCGGGAAGTTTGAACTTAGCACCAGTGCAGCCGGTTATGCTCCAGAACCAAGCCTTAGCCCCATCTATTAAGCCACCATGAGTTCGGAGTTGTTGAATTAGATTCCGAATGTAAATCTAATCGTACCCGAACTGTTGGGCGAATCGACATGGCAGTTATGGCTCTATATAACAACGATTCTGTACCCGAAATATCATATAGCCTGGTCAAATGTTAGTCAACCAATCAAAACAACAAGCATCAAGACCAGTCTGATATGTCCCAAACTTCTCCATGTTAACCAATGAGTCACCGTGTTGACCCAAAAACCATGAAAAGTAGATCGAGAGAGCCCAACACTTCTGATTCTGAAGCTGCCTTTTAATTTCTGCGAATCCTCGGCCTTTCTATTTAAATTTTTTTATTAATTGGAGAAAGGGAACTGATGGATCTGCAGAAATTGGGGCCGACATCATATATGATCGATGTAGTACGAACCAGGCCATCAAATAGGTATAGGGGAGCTCTGCTTTTGTGAGAGGAATCTGGGCTGACGGCTGACTTCTCCCTTGAGTGAACACACTCATAATCTGACGAAGCCCTCAGTAAATATCCACGACCATCACTTGAAGAAGAGATAAATTCTTTCAATGAGCAAGTAAGACCGCATGATAAAGAACTTCCAGAGGCAGAGCGTCTGTGGATTGGAATGGCACCACGCATTTTTTTAACCAAATAGCGAGGTAGCTGGCAAGCAACATCATGGACTAGATCAGCTTCACCGCTTGCTATAAATATGTATGGAACTTGGTTCTAGCAGGAAAGCCACCTTCAACGCCAGCTATAGTAAAAGACTTGAGTGTTGGACTTTTGAAATAGCTCATTCACTTCTGAAGGAGTCAACGGTGTTAGTCCATATATCGCCTCACCCAGACTGCTATCCAGATTCTTGAACAAATAATCCGCAAACTTCTTCAGACTTATTTGTGGTCGCGTCTTCTTGGATAGTGGATCGGCACCTGCCAAGGCTATGTGATAGTGGCAGGTGAGATCCCAGAAAGTGTCATAGCGATTGGGCGTCCGCGACTTCAGCTGCCGCAGCTCCCGGTCAGAAGGAAAATATTCTTGATAGATTATACTACCCATTAGGAGGCCTGACACCTTATGCATCTCGTGCAACGCCAACCCTAACTCGTGTCAGGATTGTAAATCTCCAATAGTGCCAGGAAGTGGGGAACACTTATTGTCAGTCCATAAGTAGTGATGCAGACTGCTTCATATAAACCACTCCCCTTCAACTCGACCTTAAACCGGTTTAGGATATAATGGCTTAAGCAGGTCCACTAAAGCTTATCAGATGAGTGCACCCAACCAAAACACCGGTGATCGGTTATTTGCATTTCAAGACCTAAATTCACAAGTTGATTTTTCATAGTGTTGGCCATGGTGAAGACTTCACCCCTGGGTGGGTCATTCAATCCCAAGACCCCCGGATGTAACCCGATTATCCGATTCCGATCACTTGATCCAGGAATCGCATTGTGGGTGACATATCCGCAATGAATGTGGTCGTGCTCCTCCGTTAACACCCACGACATTTCCCGCGGGACTGCCTGACATCGAAGTTCTATGAGTGAGCGGTGACGGGGAATTGGAGTAAGGTATAAATGCCCGCCATCATCATGATGTAGCCATTGTTCGGCTTCTAATGACACAGTAGCTGGATCTTCAGTAGAATCACCGAACAGATACTCCGGCTTCCTTAACGGATGTGCGGAACTTGGGTCCTTCACTAAAGGCACATCCGTAATCAGTTGCCTTAAGGTACAACGTTCTCCCTTCCATATTAATTGTTGAGGGGCCGTCGGTACAGGGATAGGTTCGTCAGTGGTGGCGTAGGCCTCACTAGAGTGACCTTCCACTCTGAGAGCATTGAGTGCCCTCATGGGAATATTAACTGAGGTAAAATGATGTACGATTATTAACATGGTCATAAATACCTATGTTAAGATAGTATAAGCATTGAACTCATCTCACAAGTTGTAAGATAGAGTCACGACCTTATAAAGGGCGAGACGATCTCAATCACATCATGCACGTAAAGGACAAGGCATAATACCACGCGGATAACGTGATAACATACCCTAGCCCACGTAACACGACACAACATGAGATCACCCCATGTTTTAAAACATGTTTCGACCAAGCAAAACACGTTTCGTGAAGCGTCCACTCCCGCGAAGGAAAGTGGTGGCTCTTCCCAATTACCTTGCCGAGAAGAGTAAAACGGGGATATCATGCAAGATCTATATTCATAACGAATTTTGGCTAAAAGAAAATAAAAGAGCTAATTAACTAGGTGAGACGATTAAGAACTACGTTATACACACGAAGTACGGGATATATCATCACGTGAATAACGTGATAATATACCCGCCCTCCAGAATATAGCGCAGTAGGAAATCTTCCCAAGTTAATTTAGACATGTTTCGACCAAGCAAAACTTGTTTCGTGAAGCGTCCACTCCCGCTAAGGAGAGTGGCGGCTCTTCCTAATTACCTCACCAAGGAGAACAAAGCGGGAATGTAACATGTAGAATGATATATTGAGTTTATGAATAAAAAGAAACGATGAAGTTATACATATGCAAGTAAAGGGCATCGCGTCGGGCGATTGAGTCGCCGAACGACTTCTAGGAACACGGGATCTCTTAGGCGACATATCTGCAACAAAGAGGTAATAATTTTATTACGCTAGAAATTGAGGAATAGCAAGCTAATACAAATGGAAAATGATGCTATTCTACGAAATAGGATTTATCGGTTAAAAATCTGATTAAACCTACATAGTGGGCCTGATGCAGATTCCGTTTCAACCCATGACAGCTCAAATCAAGCCAAATATCTCGGGGTTTTGGTTCAAAACATGAATGTGGCCAAACAAGAAAACAACAACGTGCCTACAAATCAGAATATTGTGTGCACTAAAAGCCCGATAGGGCAATTATCATGCAGGGTTCCGGATTCAAATTACGTAATGGTTTGTGTCGAAAACTAAAGGTTCAGTTCATATGAGATTAGTTCTTATGTGTTTGCGGAGAAAGTTGCTTGTTTTATTGCGAGATTCATTACAAACTTCAGATGTTTACAACGAATACAAAAATCAGTCTTTTTATAAGACTTTTACACAATGAAAACAAAAAAAGTTTACAACTTTATCAAACAAACACAGAGATCGTTTATCGGTCTTCTGCTTGCGTGGGATCTTTGCCTATGCCGGGGTTTATCCGTGGACCACTGTCGATCAGATCTGATTGCTGAAAAATTGGGCAGAGCTTCGTCTATCCGCGAAGGGATCGAGAAACCATAGCTCTTATCTCGGCGAAGCGAGATAATCACTCTTCTTAAGATTACCACAACAGGATAATCTTAAGGAACGAACCCGGGAAATTGCAGATTTGACGAATCTCTGTCTCTTGCGTTGAAGAACTCGATCCGATCTCTCCTCCTCTTCTCTGAAATCCGTGCACCTTCAGTCTTCAATCCGGCAGGGCTTCGCCTAATCTCCAAAATTCCAGATCTCGAAAAATGAGGCCTAAGGCTTGTATTATAGGCTTGAGGGGTTGCGGAGAGGTTAAAACAATCTTAAGGCCCAAATCTGACTTGGAGACACCCCAGGGTGTCTCGGCCTTAGCCGAGACACCGTAGGGTGTCTCGTTGGTCCGAGACACTCCATTGAGGTGTATTCATCTGCTTCCACTGTAAATTCTTCGTCCGAACTCGGATTTGAGTGATTCGAAATGCGTTGGAAAGCTGACGAGGAGTTCTATCAGCTCCGATGGTTAGATCATCTGTTGAATGAATGAGACACGAAGGGCATTGTTCCTTTTGTAAACATCGCGGGGCTCCTGATTAGCCCGTACCTTCGTTAGTTCACGTAGTTCGTCGATTCACTTCAATCGTTCATCGACATCAATCGAACTCCTGTGAACCGGATAGTGACGTTCTTCGTCGTTCCTTAACACTGAGCTGTTTGTGGAGACCTATAGGCAATTTTCGATGCCTACAGATACCCCCTCCAAAGCGTTCCGGACTCGTTTCTTTTATAGAAGAGGCTGGAATACTTTGGATGTGATTGGTCCAGCCTTCAGTCGGTGTAAAAGACCTGTAGTTAGCTTCAACTCTTGGCTCCTTCGATTTTCGGTCTATTTAATGCTTTGACGAATAGCCGAAGTCCTTCCGGCGCTGATTTCTGAATTTCGAGGACGTCGGAGTCTCGAGTCTACCACCTGTAAAACCCCGAAAATTTGAATATAGTGTGATAAATAATTATAAATATGTTATATGGTAAAAATAATGTATTTTGATGTTTGAGTATGATAGGAATTGATTTAAGATCAACTTAATTTATATTTGTGAATATATGAGTGTAAATACACAAAACATGCACAAAGGCAAATAGTGATAATCTGAGAATTTTGACCAGTTGAGAGTTTTTATGTTTTGCATACTGATTTATTTAGAATCTGGAAAAGTGTATAAGATCAAAGTTGTAAGTCTCTTCAAGAGCTTTCCAACGAATCTTAGATCACCTCATTCCGAGATCAGATAAGAAAAAGTTGTAAGTCTCTTCAAGAGCTTTCCAACGAATCTTAGATCACCTCATTCCGAGATCAGATAAGAAAGTTATGGCCTTTTCACCGAACCCCAGTCTGAGAATGACTCAGGAACCTGCGCAGTCGACCGCCGTGGTCGCTGCGGTCGACCGCGCAGCGAACCTGGTTCTGCCAGTTCTGTTTTGGGCGGGTTTTATTTATACCAAACCCGATTGCTACCCTAAGTATATATACTCGTTTTGAAGCTCTCAGAACCCTCTATTGAACCCTAATAGCCCCAGCCCCCTTCTCTCTCTCCTCTCAAAACCCTAGCTCGGATTTTGGCGTTTTTGGGGCGTTTCGAAGGATTTTTGGTGGAGTTTCGCTGCTCAGATTGAAGGAGGACCGTTTTGGGTGTTCATCAACCCCCTCAGGCGAGTAACATCTCGCCCAATCTCTCACCCTTGTTTTTATGAGTTTTTCTAACGATTTTAATAAGTTTTCTTGAGCCTAAATCATTATTTTGTATAGATAGATGGATCTTTATGATATGAGATGTAAGAATCAAGTATTTTAGTTTTCAAAAGTTCACCAACGATTTTGGTTAAAGAGATCTGATTTGAGAATGGTTTTAAAAGAGTAAATTTCAGTTTTTAATGAATAAACAATATTTAAACCATGTTTATATATGTTTAGGGATCTTGGACCGGAGTGGCCTCTGCGGTCGACCGCCGCACAGTTTTGGGTACTGTTGGTTTTGTTGTATACTTTTCACACGTTCGAGAGTTCGCCTCGACTATCTGACACCAATTTACAATGTTAGTTATTTACCTATACCTGTGAGTCGATTTTTTTTAACACAAGTTTAGACCCGCACATCGAGACACGTGCGAGTATAGGATATGTATATCTTTCCACATATACCTTTGACAATTGCACCTCTTTACTTATAGTCCATGTGTTGGGCATACATTTCTATTGATCCATGTGTTGGATACTTATCATTTCGGTCCATGTGTTGGACACGTATTTTATTCAGTCCATGTGTTGGACATGCATTCACATTTCAGTCCTCCGTGTTGGACTATAATCCATTGAAGTCCTCGTGTTGGACTATAATCCACTAAAGTCCTCGTGTTGGACTATAATCCATTTCAGTCATCGTGTTGGACATTTACATATTTGACCACGTCTTGGACATTTGTTAAGCTATGAGTATGACACTTATCTAAATCAGGACATGACATGATTACATGAGATTTGGACATGATAGCTACCTAGACAGGATACGACACTTATGTGATATTGACCTTTGACACTTATATGATTTCGGCGTGACTTTTGATTAAGTCTTGAGATGGGCTGTTTCTTTTAGTTTATTATTCATGTTTGGGTTTTGTATTTAGGGATTTACAATTTGAGATACAAGGTATATACATGAGGGTTTCCTTGTTTGGATTATTTCGCTCGACGTAACTATGCTCGTGTTGTAGTTTCCTAAATACTAAAATCCATTATTTTCTAGGAGCCCTGATTTTTGACTATTATATAAATACTATATTTTTTTGTATACAACGAGCCCTTTCCCTGGGGGTTGGTTGTGATGTTGCTCGCTAGCGCTTTGACGCTCGTTGTCCCTCTCCCTTTCAGGTAACGAGCCAGAAGCCCGGAGAGTCGCAGGTCGATGGCGATGCACCTTAGCTTCATGCTGTCTATTTAGTTATATTTTTATTTATGGAGCCCCACTGTAGACTTTGTTTAGACATTTGAGGACTTTATTCTAGATGTGTAAAGGCTGTGTGCCTTATTTCCTTTACTCAGACTTATTGTATTTGAGATTTGTTAAAAACTCCAGTTTATTCATTTTAGACATTTACTTTGTACTCCTGTATGTTGGATGATGAAATATTGTCTCTATCATTTCATCAGTTATCTCTTGTAGTACTTTTTAGTTGCTTTTGTACCTACACCTATTATTGACTCTACTAGAGTGATAGAATTGTGATGGTGAAACATATTATTGCACGGTGTGGTGCATAGCAGCTTTGACATTCTTGGTTTCACCTTGGACTGCAGCCTTGTGTGAACCCAGGGGCGTCACAGTTGGTATCAGAGCTCTAGTTCCAGTATCCTTAGGATCATCCTGTGTCGAGTCGTGGAGCTAGGATAGAGTTTATTAGGATTCATGTATAGAGTCCGTAAGGATTTCCTAGTATGAGTGAGGACGATATATGCGTATACCTCAAAATTTGAGGAAATTTTTTTTTTATTTTATGATAACTATTTTGCAAATTTAAAGTATTTTGTGTGAATACTATATGTTGTGAAGATTGTATTGTGATACGCTATTTATAGAAGTTTATTTTGACTCATAAACTTTTATTTTCTTATGATCAGAGAGATGGCAGGACGTGGTAGACCTCGTACCAGGAGAGCTACCCAGGCAGAGTCACAGCAGACTCCATCAGAGCAGCAGCCAGCTCAGTCCGAGCCTCAGCACTCCCCCTCAAATATCCACAAAGAGGTAACATTCTGTTCTGCAGTGGCCGGCAAATTGATTGAAGGTATTTGCGTGAATACTATGTGTTATGAATTCGTATTGTGATACGTTATGTATATATATATATATATATATATATATATATATATATATATATATATATATATATATATATATATATATATATATATATATATATATATCGTATTGTGATACGTTATGTATATATATATATATATTTATTATCTCACTTACTGTGATAATTAAGCTCTCCTTTTGATATTATAAATATCGAAATGAGGATGGGATCGAGGTAAAACTCGTACCCGGAGAGTTGGGCATGCAGAGCCGAGCCGCAGCAGGCTCCACAGTATTTGATCGACTTCATGGCACTGTAGGCAACAAGATATTACAACACTCGAGGAGCAAGAAGTGTATCTGTTTCCATCAGCAGTACCACTTTCAGGAGTCCATCACCGGTTGTACCCATCGTGAAAGTAAAGAGGCAATACCAATGAGGGCACCACCACCACAATCAGCTGTTGATAGAACCGCAGAGGAGGAGGTTTAACTCTGAAAGAATAAGAAAGATATCAGACTATGAGAACACCAGAGTTACAAGGCACACCAATTCCAATTGCAATCTATAAGGGAAGGAGTAGGTGAAAAAAAAAATTCTTGAACGTCAACTTAGTACCAAGCAGAAGTTAGATGTATTCAACACTGATGACATCGCTGGAGGATAGCAACAACATCTTGATTTTTGACGGGGTAGCAATTATCACCTATTTAGGAGAATTTTAATCACTACTTCAACAAGCTATTAGAGTTAGTCTAAGTTGTAAGTCTCTTCAAGAGCTTTCCAACGAATCTTAGATCACCTCATTCCGAGATCAGATAAGAAAGTTATGGCCTTTTCACCGAACCCCAGTCTGAGAATGACTCAGGAACCTGCGCAGTCGACCGCCGTGGTCGCTGCGGTCGACCGCGCAGCGAACCTGGTTCTGCCAGTTCTGTTTCGGGCGGGTTTTGTTTATACCAAACCCGATTGCTACCCTAAGTATATATACTCGTTTTGAAGCTCTCAGAACCCTCTATTGAACCCTAATAGCCCCAGCCCCCTTCTCTCTCTCCTCTCAAAACCCTAGCTCGGATTTTGGCGTTTTTGGGGCGTTTCGAAGGATTTTCGGTGGAGTTTCACTGTTCAGATTGAAGGAGGATCTTTCTCATTCGTTTTTGGGTGTTCATCAACCCCCTCAGGCGAGTAACATCTCGCCCAATCTCTCACCCTTGTTTTTATGAGTTTTTCTAACGATTTTAATAAGTTTTCTTGAGCCTAAATCATTATTTTGTATAGATAGATGGATCTTTATGATATGAGATGTAAGAATCAAGTATTTTAGTTTTCAAATGCTCACCAACGATTTTGGTTAAAGAGATCTGATTTGAGAATGGTTTTAAAAGAGTAAATTTCAGTTTTTAATGAATAAACAATATTTAAACCATGTTTATATATGTTTAGGGATCTTGATGATAGATTTTAAATGTTTAAATTCGTTGTATTCTGTTCTATGACTTTGTATAAATGTTAGATTCACAATAGTACAGAAATCATCAAGTTGTGTGTGTTTCGAAGCTGACAGAAACTCAAATCTGGGTTTCTGTCTACTTCGCGGTCGACCGCGTCAGACGCGGCGGTCGACCGCTGGGCGCACAGAAGGGCAGAGTCTATCTGCCCTCTGTACGGTCGACCGCGGTGGGAGCGGCGGTCGACCGCGGGTTGTTTCTGCCGAACGGTTTGTTTCTGCTCTGCGCGCGGTCGACCGGAGTGGCCTCTGCGGTCGACCGCCGCACAGTTTTGGGTACTGTTGGTTTTGTTGTATACTTTTCACACGTTCGAGAGTTCGCCTCGACTATCTGACACCAATTTACAATGTTAGTGATTTACCTATACCTGTGAGTTGATTTTTTTTAACACAAGTTTAGACCCGCACATCGAGACACGTGCGAGTATAGGATATGTATATCTTTCCACATATACCTTTGACAATTGCACCTCTTTACTTATAGTCCATGTGTTGGGCATACATTTCTATTGATCCATGTGTTGGATACTTATCATTTCGGTCCATGTGTTGGACACGTATTTTATTCAGTCCATGTGTTGGACATGCATTCACATTTCAGTCCTCGTGTTGGACTATAATCCATTGAAGTCCTCGTGTTGGACTATAATCCACTAAAGTCCTCGTGTTGGACTATAATCCATTTCAGTCATCGTGTTGGACATTTACATATTTGACCACGTCTTGGACATTTGTTAAGCTATGAGTATGACACTTATCTGAATCAGGATATGACATGATTACATGAGATTTGGACATGATAGCTACCTAGACAGGATACGACACTTATGTGATATTGACCTTTGACACTTATATGGTTTCGGCGTGACTTTTGATTTAGTATTGAGATGGGTTGTTTCTTTTAGTTTATTATTCATGTATTAGACTTTGGGTTTTGTATTTAGGGATTTACAATTTGAGATACAAGGTATATACATGAGGGTTTCCTTGTTTGGATTATTTCGCTCGACATACCTTTGCTCGTGTTGTAGTTTCCTAAATACTAAAATCCATTATTTTCTAGGAGCCCTGATTTTTTACTATTATGTAAATACTGTATTTTTTTGTATACAACGAGCCCTTTCCCTGGGGGTTGGTTGTGATGTTGCTCTCTAGCGCTTTGACGCTCGTTGTCCCTCTCCCTTTTAGGTAACGAGCCAGAAGCCCGGAGAGTCACAGGTCGATGGCGATGCACCTTAGCTTCATGCTGTCTATTTAGTTATATTTTTATTTATGGAGCCCCACTGTAGACTTTGTTTAGACATTTGAGGACTTTATTCTAGATGTGTAAAGGCTGTGTGCCTTATTTCCTTTACTCAGCCTTATTGTATTTGAGATTTGTTAAAAACTCCAGTTTATTCATTTCAGACATTTACTTTGTATTCCTGTATGTTGGATGATGAAATATTATTTTGATCTCTATCATTTCATCAGTTATCTCTTGTAGTATCTTTTACTTGCTTTTGTAACCTGGAGAGTTGGGCATGCAGAGCCGAGCCGCAGCAGGCTCCAC
This sequence comes from Asparagus officinalis, assembly GCF_001876935.1. NCBI lineage: Eukaryota > Viridiplantae > Streptophyta > Magnoliopsida > Asparagales > Asparagaceae > Asparagus > Asparagus officinalis. The sequence goes on from NC_033798.1 coordinate 28,661,200, forward strand.
AGTATTTGATCGACTTCATGGCACTGCCGGCAACAAGATATTACAACACTCGAGGTGCAAGAAGTGTATCCGTTTCCATCAGCAGTACCACTTTCAGGAGTCCATCACCGGTTGTATCCATCGTGAAAGTAAAGAGGCAATACCAATGAGGGCACCACCACCACAATCAGCTGTTGATAGAACCGCCCATCGTGAAAGTAAAGAGGCAATACCAATGAGGGCACCACCACCACAATCAGCTGTTGATAGAACCGCAGAGGAGGAGGTTTAACTCTGAAAGAATAAGAAAGATATCAGACTATGAGAACACCAGAGTTACAAGGCACACCAATTCCAATTGCGATCTATAAGGGAAGGTGTAGGTGAAAAAAAAAATTCTTGAACGTCAACTTAGTACCAAGCAGAAGTTAGATGTATTCAACACTGATGACATCGCTGGAGGATAGCAACAACATCTAGATTTTTGACGGGGTAGCAATTATCACCTATTTAGGAGAATTTTAATCACTACTTCAACAAGTTATTAGAGTTAGTCTAAGTGAAGCAGGGAAATATACCCGTAGTGAAGGAAGAAATCAGAACTAGAATAGTAAATGACAGTAGCAAGAGAACTATTGTGAAACTCTAGAGAAACCTAGCAGCGGGAGAATGATTTTACCCCAGTAACAAGGACAACATAAGAAAGGAGCACGATATGATTCGAGAGCGCCAAAGCAGCGCAGAGTTCGGGGTACATGCTACAATTATTACAAGATTGAACAGAGAGCAAAGGACTTGTCGCAGCACACCAGCAGGAAGTCATCATGATTTAAGTCTCGGTTGGCAGTCTCAGAGTCGTAATTTCAGCCAGCAGTGGGAAGATAGAGGCACTACTTGTTAATCTGAGGATTTAGGGGTCAGCAGGCCATATTTGCATTATCCAGAAGATTTGCATTATCCAGCAGAGTCTATTCAGTAGTACCGCGTGATCAGGGTACGAGCGGAGCTTTATTCTTGATTTTCTTTTCAGCTCGGATCTAAATTGATTTAGAAAATTCGCTCATCTTTCATACCTTCGTTGATAGGTTTCAGCTTGTAGCACATTCCTTAGATATTCCGTTGTCAGTCTCTACTCCTTTAGAGGGAGTGTCCCTCTATCTATAGGAAATATGTCATCAGACTAGACGAGGCAGGGTTTGTTATCAATTTGATAGCGTTGTATATGTTCGGGTTCGATGTTATACTTGGTATGGTTTGGTTATCCTCCTACCAGGCTAGTATTGACTGCTTTGCGAAGACAGTCAATTTGCGAGCGTCCGATGGGTCCGAGATGAATATAGCAACCTCTCAGGGTAACCGTTTTGCGGGGTTATTTCTGGCGTACATCGATGAGGTGATGCGACGGGATCTGAGTATTGATTCATTGGAGACTAGAGTTGTCTCAGAATATCAGGATGTCTTTCAGGACATACCTGGGTTACCTCCTGTGTGAGAGGTCGAGTGGTGTATTGAGTTGCAGCCGGGCACAGCCTCGATATCCCGCGCACCCTATCGTATGGCACCAGCTGAGATGAGGGAGCTTCAGACCCAGTTGGATAAGTTGTTACCTCAGGGTCTTATTTGTAGGAGTTATTCTCCGTGGGGCATATCGGTCCTCTCGTGAAGAAGAAGGACGGTAATATGAGATTGTGCATTGATTATAGAGAGCCGAACAAGGTCACTATCCGGAATAGGTACCCATCACCTAGGATTGATGACTTGTTCGACTAGTTGCAGAGAGCGTAGTATTTCTCGAAGTTTGATTTTCATTCTAGTTATCATAGTTGCGGGTTCGGGAGATGGATTTTTCCAAAGCCGTTTTTCATGATTCGATATGAACCTTTCGAGTTTCTAGTCATGCCATTTGGGTTGACTAATGCACCCGTGGTATTCATGGATTTGATGAACGGGGTTTTTCGTCCCTTCTTGGACCAGTTTGATAATTTTATTTATCAATGGTATTCTCATTCATTCGAGATCGAAGATAGAACACGAACAGTATCTACGGTTAGCTTTGAGGACTCTACAGGAGCATCAGTTATATGTCAAGTTCAGCAAGTGCAAGTTTTGGCTTTCAGGAGTCAGATTTTTCGGCCACATCATCAGCAGAGAGGACATAGTAGTGGGTCCAGCTAAGGTTACAACAGTTCTTGATTTGGAACCGCTGAAGACGGCGACAGAGATTCAAAGCTTCTTGGGTTAGCCGGTTATTACAGGAAGTTCATCCTAGACTTCTTGAAGATTTCGGCACCACTTACATGCCTTATGAAGAAGGGTGAACAGATCATCTGGAACACAGAGTGCCAGAAGGCCTTTGATGCTTTAAAAGCTAAGCTGACTACAGCACCAGTTTGACTATTCCGAGCAACGTCAGGACATTCGTGTCTGCACAGAGGCATCGTTAGCAGGTTTGGGAGGCATCTTAATGCGAACTCAGAGGGCAGTAGCGTATATCTCGTGATAGTTGAGTGTGAACGAGCAGAACTACCCCACTCATGATTTGGAGATAGCAACATTGGCATTTGCACTGAATTCACGAGATATTACTTGTATGGAGTACAGTTTGAGTTGTTCACCGACCACCAGAGTTTGAAATATCTTTTCTCCCAGAAGGAACTCAACCAGAGACAGCGACGGTGGATTTAGTTTATTGAGGAATATGGATTCACGATTCAGTACATCCAGGAACACCTAAGACGTACAAGGACTTAAAGAGACACTTTTATTGGAGCGATAGGCCTAGGAAGATTTTAGAGCATGTAGCTAAGTGTCTTACCTGTCAGCAAGTGAAGGTGGAACATCAGGGACCGGTAGGAACACTTCAGCCTTTACCCATTTTAAAGTGAAAGTAGGCGGACATTTTTATGGACGTTATTGTAGGGTTGCCGAAGTCGAAGAAAGAAAACTATTCTGTTTGGATGAAAATGGATAGACTAATGAAGTCAGCACATTTCATTCCAGTGGTCAGATTTGAAGAGTTAGTTGTACTGAGAGTATCATCTATGAAAGACGTTCAGTGATTCGAAAGGCGGAGAAAGCTTGAACTGAGTTATATTGGACCGTTCCGGATTTTGGAGCTTATTGGGGCTGTTACATATGGACTAGACTTTCCAAGCATCGATGTCCAGTGTACATAAATTATTTCACATTTCAATGTTCAGAAGCAATTACATGATGAAGAGCAGTAGTGAGTGTTGAACACATCAGAGTTTTAGCTTCAGGATGATTTAACTACGATTGAAATCCCAGTTTATATACACATCAGAGTTTTAGCTTCAGGATGATTTAACTACGATTGAAATCCCAGTTTATATACTTGCTAGAGAAGACAAGAAATTTGGAAACAAAGGATGATTTAACTACGATTGAAATCCCAGTTTATATACTTGCTAGAGAAGACAAGAAATTTGGAAACAAGATATTTTTTTCTTGGTGAAAGTCCAGTGGAACCGAGGAGGCATTGAGGAAATTTCTTGGGAGCGTGATGAGGACATGCGTCACGACTACCCACTCCTGTTTGAACAGGTAAATTATTTTTTTTATGATATGTGTTTTATATTATGTTTACATCTTGGGTTATATTTACATTTAACACTAGAATGTGAATATTTCTGCTTAATTCTTAATCTTTTGGAACACATGGTATATATATGGGGGGTTCCTTATTTGGATTTTTCACCCGATGTACTAGTTCCACTAGATTAGGGTTCGAGTGGGAGTATTACCATTTTAGATCGTTCGGTATAAATATTTTTCTATATGTTCATCTAGAAGTTCATATTGCGAGATGCGTATGATTTCCTAATTTCGAGGACGAAATTCTTTTAAGGATGGAAGAATGTAAAACCCCAAAAATTTGAATATAGTGTGATAAATAATTATAAATATGTTATATGGTAAAAATAATGTATTTTGATGTTTGAGTATGATAGGAATTGATTTAAGATCAACTCAATGTATATTTGTGAATATATGAGTGTAAATACACAAAACATGCACAAAGGCAAATAGTGATAATCTGAGAATTTTGACAAGTTGAGATTTTTTATATTTTGCACACTGATTTATTTAGAATCTGGAAACGTGTATAAGATCAAAGTTGTAGGTCTCTTCAAGAGCTTTCCAACGAATCTTAGATCACCTCATTCCGAGATCAGATGAGAAAGTTATAGCCTTTTCACCGAACCCTAGTCTGAGAATGACCCAGGAACCTGCGCAGTCGACCGCCGTGGTCGCTGCGGTCGACCGCTAAGCGAACCTGGTTCTGCCAGTTCTGTTTCGGGCGGGTTTTGTTTATACCAAACCCGATTGCTACCCTAAGTATATATACTCATTTTGAAGCTCTCAGAACCCTCTATTGAACCCTAATAGCCCCAGCCCCCTTCTCTCTCTCCTCTAGAACCCTAACTTCATTTTTGACGTTTTTGGGGCGTTTCGAAGGATTTTCGGTGGAGTTTCGCTGTTTAGATTGAAGGAGGATCTTTCTCACTCGTTTTTGGGTGTTCATCAACCCCCTCAGGCAAGTAACATCTCGCCCAATCTCTCACCCTTGTTTTTATGAGTTTTTCTAACGATTTTAATAAGTTTTCTT
>NC_033798.1:28666808-28712336 GCF_001876935.1 Asparagus officinalis
GTCGTCTCCTAAGTCTGACGCACACCAGAGAAAAACAGGTGTACGTCAGCGTGCATGACGCACGGTAAGATCTCACATGAACAAATAAAACGGTCGTATGACCCATGCTATGACAGTAACAATACTAATATGCAAGACAATAATACATACAACTAGAAATCTAATGGTAACATACAGCTATGTGAATACAATAACTGGGTCAAATACTAACCAACCTAATGCTCAACGGTCCACCTCTCACACAGAGTCAACGCTCCTGTCATTGGATAGCTGGCTATTCACAAATCCCCTACGCGCATCCAATACCGCTACACGAATTGGTTAGAGGACTACACGTAATCTAATTTTAGCCTGGTCCGAACTCAAGCAGAACTCGGGCGACTACACAAATTCACTGACTAAAGTGACTACACGAATTCACTTTAGCCCAACAGACCAACCCTAGTGACTACACGAATTCACTGGCACGAGCCCGAAAGATACATCAACAGTCTTATCCGATCACATGAACACTGACTTCCCCATCCCAACTCTCTGGTATTCTCTAATTCAACAATCATGATTCTTATTAAACTCAGGTTCACCACCTAAACTCAGTCAACACTCACACGTGTCGCTAGGTCTGTTCATGACGCACAAGATCATTAAGTCATGAACTACTAAGGTTCTTAACATGTCAACAGATCATGAATATAGTAAGGCATGTTAAACATGATTACGCAGGTTTATGAAACAAAAAAAGAGGACTGTAATGAACATGAAATACATAAACAAAATACAGCATGAATATAATACATGAGTGGACTTTATTATTATCTTACCGCTGGATGTCTTAATTTCTCATACAAATTATCTGTACTTACGTATTCTCTAATATAATAATACAGTAAAAAGAAATCTAGAAACCGATGTCGTTTTGCACATAATGTCGTTTTGCACATGAAATGTCGCGCTCTACGACGAATAGTCATACTATCATAAATAATAATATTCTTTTTCCAAAAATTATTCTTTAAAACCATTTCTCATTATAACTAATTTAAAATTAAAAAGATTTATATAATATAACATAAAAATTTCCTTTCTGCATGAAAAGTAATATTCTTCTATTTTATAAATTTTCCTTAATTAATTTCTTTTTGATAAAATTCCATAAATTCTAATTTAGCACATAACTGGTCATTTCATGTCCGAATTTCTTAAAAATGCAATTAACAACATTATTAATCTAATTTTCACGATGCGCTCGCAATCTTCATTCTACGCAGATATTCAAAAATACGTATTAACCACAATAATAATTTAAATATATTAAATCATCATTCTAATAAAAATATTACCATAAAATAATTTATCCATATCTAATCATAACAACATGATATTAATAATTAATTAAAAGCAAGATGGATGAGAGATCTTGCCTTGGGTTTTTGTCGAACGTATCGACGTCGACGTGTGAGATCAGATCCGACGCAGGGCACGGCATCGAGAAGAGCTCCGGCGAGGGCTGTGGCGATGGGGTAGCGACGAACTCGGCAGCGATGATCTGGGGCTGGAGCTCGGACATGGCGACGTATGCACACGCGAGGAGAGCGAGGAGAACGGAGCTCTGTTGGAACGCGACGAGGAGAGGAGGGCACGCGTCGAGTCAGGAAGAACTGCGGCGACGGCGGAGTTCGCACGCGGTGGCGGACAGGGTGAGCTAGATCTCGAAGGTGGGACGCTTGACGTTCGGATGGCGTAGACAGAGATCGCGGCCGATGTGACGAGGTTGAGCCCGGATTGGCTTGTCGGGGTGGGCACGGCGTGAGAAAGAAGAGAGAGAGGACGAGAAATGGGGAGCTGGTTGTGGGTTTCTTCGGTTTTAAAAGGGGAGAGAGAGAGTGAAGAAGGAGATGATGAGAACGGGGAGAGAGAGATGAGAACGGGGAGAGAGAAAAAGATTGAGAGTGATGGTGAGGGGATGTGAGCTGGAGAGATAAAAGAGAGATTTTAATGAGATAAAAGAGAGAGAGAGAGAGAGAGAGAGAGAGAGAGAGAGAGAGAGAGAGAGAGAGAGAGAGAGAGAGAGAGAGAGAGATGAGAAAGATTGTGAGAGATTTTGTTGGATTAAAATAAGGAGAGAGAATAATATTGAGAGAGAGAGTAAGAACTGCGGGAGATTTTAATGAGAGAGAGAGTACTTGATAGGGTGGTTGGGAGGATGTGGGTTGAGAGTTAGGGGAAACACGAAGCGGAGGGATTTGCGTGAATTGGGGAGAGTTTTAGGAGGACAGAGAGATACAGAGTGAAATACCGGTGAGAGGAAAAACACAGGGAAAAATACCACCTTAAATAATTTAAAAATATCATAAAATTTATTCAAAATAAATATTAAAATTTATGGTCAAAATAATAATAACAATAACAATAATGAGTAATTAACTATTTATTTAAAAATTTTACCAAAACAATTAAATTTATAATTAGCAAAACTATTAAAATAACATAATACTGTATTTTTAATTCATAGAAATTCTAGAGAAATTAGGAAAAATACAAATACTCTTTTAGAAAAAATAATATTTAATAGTTAAATACCAGAAAATTATTTATACCAGTATTAGAAATTTACGGTCATTACATCCTACCCTCCTTAAAACAAATTCCGTCCTCGAAATTAAAACAAAGACGAAATATGAAGACAGATTCATCTCAACTCATATAAGTTCAAAATATATTGCATCTCCATAAATAGAAGAAGTCATACAAGACGTTTCAGAATAAGATACAAGACAAGACAGCTAGGATTCAGGAAATAGATGAGGGTATCGCTGTCGCATCTCAGACTCAGTTTCCCAAGTCGACTCTCCAGGAGAATCTGTGTGCCACATCACACGGACAAGAGAAACGGTCTTATTCCGGAGGGTCTTCTCCCTTAGATCTAAAATCGCCACAGGCTGCTTTTCGTATGTCAAATCAGATCGCACCTCAATCTCCGAGAAATCTACAACATGACTCGGATCTCCAACGTATTTTCGCAACTGAGAAACGTGGAATACGTTATGCACTCCAGCCAGGGCGGGTGGTAATGCAAGTCGGTACGCCACTTCTCCTACTCTCTCCAATACGTCGAAAGGTCCCACATATCACGGACTCAACTTCCCATGCCTTCCAAAGCGAATGGTGTCTCGGTTGGGGGAAATCTTTAGGAATACATGATCTCCTGGCTGAAACTCTAAATTCCGGTGCTTCGCATCTGCCCAATGCTTGAATCGGTCCTGCGCTATGCGAAGTCGGTCCCGAATGATCCTGACCGCATCAACTGATCTCTCAATCAACTCTGGCCCAAAAATCTCCCGTTCACCAACATCGTCCCAACTCAAAGGAGAGCGGCACTTCCTGCCATATAATGCTGCAAAAGGGGCCATTCCAATACTAGCCTGAAAGCTATTGTTGTATGCAAACTCCACCAAATGCAAGTGATCTTCCCACGACCCGTGAAAGTCAAGAATACAAGCTCTAAGCATATCCTCCAAAATCTGAATGGTCCTCTCTGACTGTCCATCGGTCTGGGGATGATAAGCTGTGCTGAAACTAAGACTGGTCCCAAGACTCGCCTGCAAACTCTGCCAGAACTCTGAGATAAATCGTGTATCGTGATCCGAAATGATGCACACTGGAACTCCGTGCAATCGTACGATCTCCTACAATACTAGAGATTTACTAACACTCTTGGGAAAGGAACTCATTGAAATATATAGAGATAAATGTTTCACCTCCATGTATCTCTAAGTAAGATGCTCCGTCGACTGTCCCACTTGGAAGGGAATGAAGTGAGCCGATTTGGTTAGTTGATCTACGATCACCCAAACAGCGTCATTTTGTTTAGTGCTCCGAGGTAAACCAGTGACGAAGTCCATGGAGACATGCTGCCACTTCCATTCCGGAATAGGCAACGGCTGCAAAAGACCTGCGATGCGCCGATGCTCTACCTTCACCTGCTGACATATAAGGCACTTAGCCACACTACGAGCCACATCTCTCTTCATACCACGCCACCAATAATTCAGCTTCAGATCCTTATACATCTTCGTACCTCCAGGGTGAATAGAATACGGTGAGCTGTGAGCTTCTCGTAATACCTCCTCTCGAACATCTCCTTCTGGTACACATATACGACTTCCAAATCGTAAGGATCCATCCTCATGAACAACAAATTCTGGTCGAAGACCAGCCACTGCTAACTCTCTGCACTTCTGAAGAAATGGGTCACCTGCTTGAGCTGCCTTGATTCGCTCGATCAGTGTCGATTGAATCTGAAGATTCATCAAAGAAGCGGTGACTCCTGGAAGAAGAACTTCTATACTCATATCCCTCATTTCCTGCTGGAGTCTCCACTGAGCCGTGAGGGTCATGATCGCCAGCAATCGGCTCAATGCATCTGGTACTACATTGACCTTACCAGGGTGATACTGAAGATCAATGTCGTAATCCGCCATCAGCTCTAACCATCGGCGTTGCCTCATGTTGAGCTCCTTCTGAGTAAATATGTACTTCAAGCTCTTGTGATCAATGAACACCTTCACTTGCTCTCCTAACATATAATGCCTCCAAAGCTTAAGGGCAAAAATCACAGCTGCCAACTCCAAGTCGTGGGTAGGATAATTCTGTTCATGCTTCTTCAACTGACGAGAAGCATATGCCACCACATGACCATCCTGTTGAAGAACGCATCCCAATCCTCTACCTGATGCGTCGCAAAACACCTCAAAGTTCCCACTCTTATCTGGAAGACTGGGGCCGAAATCAGTCGAGACTTTAACTCCTCAAACGCCTGCTCACAAGCGTCGGACCAGACAAACTTAATATCCTTCCTCGTAAGTCATGTCATCGGCTCCGCAATCTTCAAAAAATCTCTAATGAAGTGACGGTAGTAACTAGCTAATCCCAGGAAGCTCTTAATGTCTGACGCCGACTTAGGGGTAGGCCAATTCTTCACTGCAGATACCTTCTCCGGATCCACTGATATGCCGTCTCCTGACACTACATGTCCCAAAAACGCAAAACGATCCAGCCAGAACTAACACTTACTATACTTGGCAAATAGCCGATGCTCTCTCACGGTCTTCAACACGTACTGCAAATGCTCTACATGTTCCACCTCACTCTTACAGTACACCAAGATATCATCAATAAAAACTTCCACAAACTTATCCAGCACATCATAAAATACCAGATTCATCAGGTTCATGAATGTCGCCGGTGCATTAGTCACACCAAACGGCATCACTAAGAATTCATAATGTCCATATCTCGTCCGAAACGTAGTCTTGGGGACATCAGAATCCTTAACCTTCACCTGGTGATATCCGCTCCGCAAATCCAGCTTAGGGGACATCAGAATCCTTAACCTTCACCTGGTGATATCCGCTCCGCAAATCCAGCTTAGAAAATACTCTTGATCCTCCCAATTGATCGAAGATATCATCGATACGGGGAAGTGGATACTTATTCTTCACTGTTACCGCATTCAACTCCCGGTAGTCGATGCACATCCGCTTGGATCCATCCTTCTTCCCTACAAGCAACACAGGTGCTCCCCAGGCCGATACACTAGGTCGAATCAACCCTCTCTGCAAAAGATCATCCAACTGAGTCTGAAGCTCGGCCAACTCAGCCGGAGGCATACGATAAGGGGTATTGGAGATCAGAGCAGTTCCAGGCTTCAATTCTATGAAAAACTCAATTGCTCGATCTGGTGGCAACCCGTAAATGTCGTCTGGAAATACATCTTCAAATTCCCGAACTACAATTGGCTTCTCGGATTCCACTTGCATTGTAGCTAATGTCGCCTTCTTCGGTCTAGCTCTGAACTCCACAGGTTCGGTCGATGTGCTGCCACTAAGGAACTCAAACCTCGGGTGATCCGGTATCTCGAATACTACGCTCCGACGACGACAATCAATGGTGGCAAAGAACGACCCTAACCAATCCATCCCAAACATTGCATCGAAGCTTGGCAAATCAATCACCAGAAAGTCTGCGAAGAGTTCCCTCCCACAGATGACTATAGGGCATGCTTCATAACCACTAGATGCTACTAAGACACCACTGCCCGTGTTGATATTCCAGCCCGTAGTCAGAGAAGTTATAGGAAGAGAATGGGCATTCGCAAAGCGACGAGACAAGAAACAATGGGAGGCTCCAGAATCAAAGAGTGATAAAGCAGGAACAGAAGAAACAAGGACCTTGCCTATTATAGGAGGATGTAAATATAACTAACTTAGTATTCTTAAACAATCCTATCATAGTATCATTATGTAATAAGAAAATTCATATGCAATTAAGACTAAGATAAACAATTCTTACCAGTGATAACTTGATCGTTCGCCTCAGCTTCTACGGCGGACATCATGAACACCTGCCGCCTGAGGTTGTGCGCCCATGCTGTGTGCTCCCTGGAATAAAGCTGCTGCTGTTTGAGCGGAGAGGCCCCAGCTCCGAAGGAATAGGCACTGCATGTGAGCAGCTGTCCAGCTGCCCGGCGGACTCGGTCGAGATGAGCTGGAGCTAGCGAGAGCTGACACCGAACTACGATCGATAGCGGCGAGCAAACCGGTGCCTGCGATTCTCCAGAGGACACGATCTTAGGCCCATGACTTATGCATCGGGGGAGCCACAGCTGAAGCATAGATGAAGACGCCTGGGGCAATCCTGCTGAGTATGACCATGGTAGCTACAATAGGAACACCTCACCAAAGATTGGTTCTGAGACTATACTCCAGGACGCTGATAAGGGTGAGCCTGACGAAATGGCTGACGTTGAGAATGTTGCTGCCTCTATGGGTTCTGTTGCTGCTGTCTTGGAGGGAGGCGCTCGACATTCCGGGTCGGAGCTACTGGTGTCCTGCTCTGAATCAAGTGTGAATCTTCTGGTTCCTTCTGCACGCTCTCAATCTCACGTGCTGCATCCAATACAGCGTCGTGAGTCGCGAGAGCCCTACAAGCCAAAGCCAATCTGATATACTTGTCCAGACCTTTCTGGAACTGGTGCCTCCTGATAGTGGGGTCTTGTAGGCATATAAAACTGCTTATAGGTCCCTTAGCACAGCTCGGCACAAACCGACGAACCAACGAGGCAACGAGATCGACAAATCGCACGTGAACAACGGAATGAATCCATACACGTTCGGAATCAAGCCAAGTGTTAAAGAATCAACGAGTCATCCAACCGGGAACAGACTCGGACGAATCACGATCGAATCAAGATCAGTTTCGGACTCGAACTCAGAAGCGGATTTACTGCCAAATCAGGAATCCGACTTACTGCCAAATCAGATCAACATGGCCGACAGTGGCCCGAGGTGGCCGACAGTGGCCAGAGGTGGCCGACAATTCTCTTTTTGCAGCCACTGTCCTGAGAGCCTATAAATAGGCCTAGAGATGTTCATTTTCAGAGGTCGAACTTTCAAGAGCCGAAACTCTGCCGGATTGAAGAGTGAACTCGGAGCTTGAAGACCAGAAGACTTGCACCATTCAGATCTGATCCTCGGCGACCATCCACGTCAGAAAAGGCAGGATCTCGAGAGGAAGAAAGAACAGATCTGAGATCTACACGAGACTACACTCCAGATCTAAGCTTGGTCTTAGATCTCGAGATCTGAGCGATTATTCCCTTGGTGGATTAATCCCTCCCGGCTATTATTCCCTTCGTGGAATAATACCCGCATACTCGTGTAGATCCGACCGGATCTAGATCGCGCGGTGGTCCACGGATTAACCCCGGCGTTGGCAAAGAACCCACACAAGCAAGCAACCGCAAAACAGGAGCTTGCGATTTGTTCACAAGAGGAAAGTTGTAATTTTTATTTTTTTTTCTTTGATTTAGTTGTAACCGGATCTATAAAAGACCGGATCTTTGTAACCCAAGATGACAATCATATCAATGAAAAAGAAAACAGTTTTCCACGCGAACAATCTGGCGACCACAGTGGGAGCCGACGATCTCGCCAACGAGATCGATGCGTCGCAGCCGCGGATTGCAATCCGGGTCGTGGAGGAGGTCGAGTATGAGTTCGACCAAGCCAAGTTCGAGGAGTACGTGTCCTCGTCCGGCTCTATCTCCCCCCGCAAGTCCAAGAAGTTCTCCTCCGGGAGAAAAGCTCGTTGGTTTGAAGCTGCTCGGGAAGCCCACGAAGCTCTCAACCCAACTGACGCCGAAGTTGCGTCAAATGAAGTTCCACCGACCTCCAATCAGGTCAACCCAACTCCCGCCAACGCCTCTACTGTTCAGGGCGTTGTGACTCTCTCAAAGAGAGCCCGCCAGAGGCGTCGTCAACGCCTCGCGCGGCAATTCGCTAAGGCGATGGAGTCTACGGACGGATTCCGCTACCACGCGGAGTTGAAGAACAGAAGAGGCAAACAGCCTCAACCACCAATGGATGGCGACTCCTCCAAGCCGCCAAAGAACGAATGGGTCCGCGTCAAACGGAACCGTTCGACGCTCGAGGAGCGTATTCGTAAGCGCCACGCGATGTCAGCGCAGGCACGGGCTCAAGCTCAGGAAGCCTGTAGAAGACTGCAAAAGGAGGAGGCGAAGAAGCCACCACCAACCCGCCAAGTCTGGAAGCCTAAGTCTGAAGTGGCGACCCAGGCCAAAAAGCAACCATTGCAGCCTTCAAAGCAAGGCCAACCTCTGGCGAATCAATCAAAGTCGCCGTTAATTCCAATAGCTTCTCCGGGAGATCATGCAGGATCATCCCGAAGGAAGAAGCCAATTTTGGAGCGCCTCGGTCTAATTCCGGATGAGAGAGGCAAAGCTCCAGTTCACGAGCGTTTGGGCCCGATGAAGAAGCCCAGAACGACTCAAAATGCTGGGGGTCGCCATCACCTCCAACATAACAAAGAGCTCAGGGCAGCTGCGCGCACCAATTTGCGCATCGAAGTCCAAGAGCACGCTGAGAATTCACGCCCACAAAGGCAGGTTTCGAGGCGGGTAACTTTTGAGACGTGCCCTCACACGATAGGTTACTCCGACTGTCAAGATGACAAGTTGTATTATCGTGCTGGGAGTACGAACAGAATCAGGAAGAGGAGTCCCCGAGAACAGGAAATTCAATGTCCCTGTTCCAAACTCATTCGGGCGGTATTGTCTGAATGCAATTGCATTAAGGCGGTCCCCGAAAGAGTTTCAGTTTTTGAAAGACTCAATGCGGAAACGCCAAAACCAAGGCCTAGGCGCTTCCAACGAAGAAGAAGGATGATTGAAGACGGAGAATTTCCGAGGGTCACCACCAACATGACGAGCAAGAAGACATCGGCACGAGATGATTTCGAGTCGATTCTGAGAGCCTCCCGACCTAGAACCCGTCTACAGTCCGGAACCATCGAACGAGCAACCTATGGTAGGGTTCGGACAAGACGCCCTTCAGAAGATGAAGAATCTGATGCCGGCTCCGCGATTGCATCAGATAATACGGTATCCAGCGAGGGACAACCCCGCGAGGCACTTATGATAAGTGCGGAGCAGATGGCCAAGATGCTTGAAGACGCTTTGGCTAAGCAGAAAGAAAGTTTCAAGTTTGAGATGGAGATGGCCATGCAGCAGATGAGAGAAATGCATGACCAACAAATCCAAGCATTGGCGAACCAACAAGGCGAGCAGAATCATCGTAACCCGATTAATGTGGAAGATGAGGATACAAATGCTCGTAACACCAATGATCCTCCCGTCAACGCAGGGGGTGGTAATGAGAATGCTGGCGAAAACACCGGCGAAAACCTGAAGATCAAGAACCTCGAGAGCAAAATCAACACACTAATTTCCGCTCAAGAGACGAAGAAAACAGGCATTCCTTGCCCATACCCAAGAGAATGGGAATCGATCCCATATCCGGCGAAGTTTAATCTAATTAACTTCACGCCGTTTAATGGGATGGGTTCACCTACCCAGCATTTGATTTACTTCAAATCGCATTTGGGGGTGATCTCTGGTAATGAGCCTCTGATGGTGCGGTCATTCGTCGGCACTCTTCGCGGAGCCGCCTTCGATTGGTATCGCCGCCTCAAGCCAGGCAGCGTGAACAGCTGGGATGACATGGAGACCAAGTTCCTGGCCAACTTCTTCGACGACGACACCGAGATATCTATCGGATCGTTGCTCGATGAGAAGCAGAAGGACGGAGAGTTAGTCGATACCTTCGTCAAAAGATTCCGGAACAAGGCGATGAATTGCCGGGACCCGATCACAGAGGAATTCATCCTCCAAACTTGCCACAACAACCTTGCGTTGGACGTGTTGGAAGCAATGGGAACAGCACCGTCTGACACTTGGAAGGATCTGAAGGCCCGAGGGGAGCAGGCTGAGCGATTCCTTAGAAGGAAGAAGGCCGAGAGGAACCAACCGACGGTTAATCCGCTGGACTCAAATTTCGCCTCTCGTGGTAAGGGCAAAACACCTGCAGCTACTGGTGGTGCTAATCAAGCGTCACAACAGCAATCCCGAAGGCAGCAAAAGACTTCGGGTCCGAGACTCCAAAGAGAGTATTCCTTCAAGGACGAAGACGTTCCAGCCATCTTCGAATCCCTCCTTGAAGGTAACAAGATCAAGCTACCACCTATCACAAATCAGGAGGAAGCTGACAACACTACGGACCCAAAGTACTGTGCATACCACAGGAGGGTCGTTCATCCCACCAAGGATTGCTTTGCTCTCAAGAATAGCATTCAGACCTTGGTTGAAGCCGGCGTCATAACGCTAAGGTAAGCCAATTGAGAACGGCAAAACTCCAAAGAGTATACGAGTATAAACTGTTTCTCAATCCTCCGACCGGTATAAGAGGTTAAACTACTCCCTGATACTCCAATAGGTATATGAGTCTAAACTGTTTCCCCACTTTTGACGGGAAGTTCCTGGAGAATATTAAGCTAATATTCTTAAGGATAACCCGGTTAGTTAACTGATAATAATGTCCGAACCAGTTCCGCAGAGGAAACTGGGGGTGGACGATTTATGTAACGGGAAGTTCCCAAAACCACAGCAATGTAATGAATAAGAACTCCCATTCTCACCATGTCTATGCACTCAACACTCTCTCTGTTAGAGTCTGGACGTAAAGTACCCACTTGGTCAAACCTTCTTACAGTTAGGACCACAGTCAAAATCCCCTCTCGATTCCCCCAATGAACGAGAGGTCCACAAATTGAGCGATCAAACCTTCCTACAGTTAGGATTGTCTCAAAACACCCACTTGGTCAAACCTTCTTACAGTTAGGACCACAGTCAAAATCCCCTCTCGATTCCCCCAATGAACGAGAGGTCCACAAATTGAGCGATCAAACCTTCCTACAGTTAGGATTGTCTCAAAACACCCACTTGGTCAAACCTTCTTACAGTTAGGACCACAGTCAAAATCCCCTCTCGATTCCCCCAATGAACGAGAGGTCCACAAATTGAGCGATCAAACCTTCCTACAGTTAGGATTGTCTCAAAACACCCACTTGGTCAAACCTTCTTACAGTTAGGACCACAGTCAAAATCCCCTCTCGATTCCCCCAATGAACGAGAGGTCCACAAATTGAGCGATCAAACCTTCCTACAGTTAGGATTGTCTCAAAACACCCACTTGGTCAAACCTTCTTACAGTTAGGACCACAGTCAAAATCCCCTCTCGATTCCCCCAATGAACGAGAGGTCCACAAATTGAGCGATCAAACCTTCCTACAGTTAGGATTGTCTCAAAACACCCACTTGGTCAAACCTTCTTACAGTTAGGACCACAGTCAAAATCCCCTCTCGATTCCCCCAATGAACGAGAGGTCCACAAATTGAGCGATCAAACCTTCCTACAGTTAGGATTGTCTCAAAACACCCACTTGGTCAAACCTTCTTACAGTTAGGACCACAGTCAAAATCCCCTCTCGATTCCCCCAATGAACGAGAGGTCCACAAATTGAGCGATCAAACCTTCCTACAGTTAGGATTGTCTCAAAACACCCACTTGGTCAAACCTTCTTACAGTTAGGACCACAGTCAAAATCCCCTCTCGATTCCCCCAATGAACGAGAGGTCCACAAATTGAGCGATCAAACCTTCCTACAGTTAGGATTGTCTCAAAACACCCACTTGGTCAAACCTTCTTACAGTTAGGACCACAGTCAAAATCCCCTCTCGATTCCCCCAATGAACGAGAGGTCCACAAATTGAGCGATCAAACCTTCCTACAGTTAGGATTGTCTCAAAACACCCACTTGGTCAAACCTTCTTACAGTTAGGACCACAGTCAAAATCCCCTCTCGATTCCCCCAATGAACGAGAGGTCCACAAATTGAGCGATCAAACCTTCCTACAGTTAGGATTGTCTCAAAACACCCACTTGGTCAAACCTTCTTACAGTTAGGACCACAGTCAAAATCCCCTCTCGATTCCCCCAATGAACGAGAGGTCCACAAATTGAGCGATCAAACCTTCCTACAGTTAGGATTGTCTCAAAACACCCACTTGGTCAAACCTTCTTACAGTTAGGACCACAGTCAAAATCCCCTCTCGATTCCCCCAATGAACGAGAGGTCCACAAATTGAGCGATCAAACCTTCCTACAGTTAGGATTGTCTCAAAACACCCACTTGGTCAAACCTTCTTACAGTTAGGACCACAGTCAAAATCCCCTCTCGATTCCCCCAATGAACGAGAGGTCCACAAATTGAGCGATCAAACCTTCCTACAGTTAGGATTGTCTCAAAACACCCACTTGGTCAAACCTTCTTACAGTTAGGACCACAGTCAAAATCCCCTCTCGATTCCCCCAATGAACGAGAGGTCCACAAATTGAGCGATCAAACCTTCCTACAGTTAGGATTGTCTCAAAACACCCACTTGGTCAAACCTTCTTACAGTTAGGACCACAGTCAAAATCCCCTCTCGATTCCCCCAATGAACGAGAGGTCCACAAATTGAGCGATCAAACCTTCCTACAGTTAGGATTGTCTCAAAACACCCACTTGGTCAAACCTTCTTACAGTTAGGACCACAGTCAAAATCCCCTCTCGATTCCCCCAATGAACGAGAGGTCCACAAATTGAGCGATCAAACCTTCCTACAGTTAGGATTGTCTCAAAACACCCACTTGGTCAAACCTTCTTACAGTTAGGACCACAGTCAAAATCCCCTCTCGATTCCCCCAATGAACGAGAGGTCCACAAATTGAGCGATCAAACCTTCCTACAGTTAGGATTGTCTCAAAACACCCACTTGGTCAAACCTTCTTACAGTTAGGACCACAGTCAAAATCCCCTCTCGATTCCCCCAATGAACGAGAGGTCCACAAATTGAGCGATCAAACCTTCCTACAGTTAGGATTGTCTCAAAACACCCACTTGGTCAAACCTTCTTACAGTTAGGACCACAGTCAAAATCCCCTCTCGATTCCCCCAATGAACGAGAGGTCCACAAATTGAGCGATCAAACCTTCCTACAGTTAGGATTGTCTCAAAACACCCACTTGGTCAAACCTTCTTACAGTTAGGACCACAGTCAAAATCCCCTCTCGATTCCCCCAATGAACGAGAGGTCCACAAATTGAGCGATCAAACCTTCCTACAGTTAGGATTGTCTCAAAACACCCACTTGGTCAAACCTTCTTACAGTTAGGACCACAGTCAAAATCCCCTCTCGATTCCCCCAATGAACGAGAGGTCCACAAATTGAGCGATCAAACCTTCCTACAGTTAGGATTGTCTCAAAACACCCACTTGGTCAAACCTTCTTACAGTTAGGACCACAGTCAAAATCCCCTCTCGATTCCCCCAATGAACGAGAGGTCCACAAATTGAGCGATCAAACCTTCCTACAGTTAGGATTGTCTCAAAACACCCACTTGGTCAAACCTTCTTACAGTTAGGACCACAGTCAAAATCCCCTCTCGATTCCCCCAATGAACGAGAGGTCCACAAATTGAGCGATCAAACCTTCCTACAGTTAGGATTGTCTCAAAACACCCACTTGGTCAAACCTTCTTACAGTTAGGACCACAGTCAAAATCCCCTCTCGATTCCCCCAATGAACGAGAGGTCCACAAATTGAGCGATCAAACCTTCCTACAGTTAGGATTGTCTCAAAACACCCACTTGGTCAAACCTTCTTACAGTTAGGACCACAGTCAAAATCCCCTCTCGATTCCCCCAATGAACGAGAGGTCCACAAATTGAGCGATCAAACCTTCCTACAGTTAGGATTGTCTCAAAACACCCACTTGGTCAAACCTTCTTACAGTTAGGACCACAGTCAAAATCCCCTCTCGATTCCCCCAATGAACGAGAGGTCCACAAATTGAGCGATCAAACCTTCCTACAGTTAGGATTGTCTCAAAACACCCACTTGGTCAAACCTTCTTACAGTTAGGACCACAGTCAAAATCCCCTCTCGATTCCCCCAATGAACGAGAGGTCCACAAATTGAGCGATCAAACCTTCCTACAGTTAGGATTGTCTCAAAACACCCACTTGGTCAAACCTTCTTACAGTTAGGACCACAGTCAAAATCCCCTCTCGATTCCCCCAATGAACGAGAGGTCCACAAATTGAGCGATCAAACCTTCCTACAGTTAGGATTGTCTCAAAACACCCACTTGGTCAAACCTTCTTACAGTTAGGACCACAGTCAAAATCCCCTCTCGATTCCCCCAATGAACGAGAGGTCCACAAATTGAGCGATCAAACCTTCCTACAGTTAGGATTGTCTCAAAACACCCACTTGGTCAAACCTTCTTACAGTTAGGACCACAGTCAAAATCCCCTCTCGATTCCCCCAATGAACGAGAGGTCCACAAATTGAGCGATCAAACCTTCCTACAGTTAGGATTGTCTCAAAACACCCACTTGGTCAAACCTTCTTACAGTTAGGACCACAGTCAAAATCCCCTCTCGATTCCCCCAATGAACGAGAGGTCCACAAATTGAGCGATCAAACCTTCCTACAGTTAGGATTGTCTCAAAACACCCACTTGGTCAAACCTTCTTACAGTTAGGACCACAGTCAAAATCCCCTCTCGATTCCCCCAATGAACGAGAGGTCCACAAATTGAGCGATCAAACCTTCCTACAGTTAGGATTGTCTCAAAACACCCACTTGGTCAAACCTTCTTACAGTTAGGACCACAGTCAAAATCCCCTCTCGATTCCCCCAATGAACGAGAGGTCCACAAATTGAGCGATCAAACCTTCCTACAGTTAGGATTGTCTCAAAACACCCACTTGGTCAAACCTTCTTACAGTTAGGACCACAGTCAAAATCCCCTCTCGATTCCCCCAATGAACGAGAGGTCCACAAATTGAGCGATCAAACCTTCCTACAGTTAGGATTGTCTCAAAACACCCACTTGGTCAAACCTTCTTACAGTTAGGACCACAGTCAAAATCCCCTCTCGATTCCCCCAATGAACGAGAGGTCCACAAATTGAGCGATCAAACCTTCCTACAGTTAGGATTGTCTCAAAACACCCACTTGGTCAAACCTTCTTACAGTTAGGACCACAGTCAAAATCCCCTCTCGATTCCCCCAATGAACGAGAGGTCCACAAATTGAGCGATCAAACCTTCCTACAGTTAGGATTGTCTCAAAACACCCACTTGGTCAAACCTTCTTACAGTTAGGACCACAGTCAAAATCCCCTCTCGATTCCCCCAATGAACGAGAGGTCCACAAATTGAGCGATCAAACCTTCCTACAGTTAGGATTGTCTCAAAACACCCACTTGGTCAAACCTTCTTACAGTTAGGACCACAGTCAAAATCCCCTCTCGATTCCCCCAATGAACGAGAGGTCCACAAATTGAGCGATCAAACCTTCCTACAGTTAGGATTGTCTCAAAACACCCACTTGGTCAAACCTTCTTACAGTTAGGACCACAGTCAAAATCCCCTCTCGATTCCCCCAATGAACGAGAGGTCCACAAATTGAGCGATCAAACCTTCCTACAGTTAGGATTGTCTCAAAACACCCACTTGGTCAAACCTTCTTACAGTTAGGACCACAGTCAAAATCCCCTCTCGATTCCCCCAATGAACGAGAGGTCCACAAATTGAGCGATCAAACCTTCCTACAGTTAGGATTGTCTCAAAACACCCACTTGGTCAAACCTTCTTACAGTTAGGACCACAGTCAAAATCCCCTCTCGATTCCCCCAATGAACGAGAGGTCCACAAATTGAGCGATCAAACCTTCCTACAGTTAGGATTGTCTCAAAACACCCACTTGGTCAAACCTTCTTACAGTTAGGACCACAGTCAAAATCCCCTCTCGATTCCCCCAATGAACGAGAGGTCCACAAATTGAGCGATCAAACCTTCCTACAGTTAGGATTGTCTCAAAACACCCACTTGGTCAAACCTTCTTACAGTTAGGACCACAGTCAAAATCCCCTCTCGATTCCCCCAATGAACGAGAGGTCCACAAATTGAGCGATCAAACCTTCCTACAGTTAGGATTGTCTCAAAACACCCACTTGGTCAAACCTTCTTACAGTTAGGACCACAGTCAAAATCCCCTCTCGATTCCCCCAATGAACGAGAGGTCCACAAATTGAGCGATCAAACCTTCCTACAGTTAGGATTGTCTCAAAACACCCACTTGGTCAAACCTTCTTACAGTTAGGACCACAGTCAAAATCCCCTCTCGATTCCCCCAATGAACGAGAGGTCCACAAATTGAGCGATCAAACCTTCCTACAGTTAGGATTGTCTCAAAACACCCACTTGGTCAAACCTTCTTACAGTTAGGACCACAGTCAAAATCCCCTCTCGATTCCCCCAATGAACGAGAGGTCCACAAATTGAGCGATCAAACCTTCCTACAGTTAGGATTGTCTCAAAACACCCACTTGGTCAAACCTTCTTACAGTTAGGACCACAGTCAAAATCCCCTCTCGATTCCCCCAATGAACGAGAGGTCCACAAATTGAGCGATCAAACCTTCCTACAGTTAGGATTGTCTCAAAACACCCACTTGGTCAAACCTTCTTACAGTTAGGACCACAGTCAAAATCCCCTCTCGATTCCCCCAATGAACGAGAGGTCCACAAATTGAGCGATCAAACCTTCCTACAGTTAGGATTGTCTCAAAACACCCACTTGGTCAAACCTTCTTACAGTTAGGACCACAGTCAAAATCCCCTCTCGATTCCCCCAATGAACGAGAGGTCCACAAATTGAGCGATCAAACCTTCCTACAGTTAGGATTGTCTCAAAACACCCACTTGGAACACGCGTCGCCGGGTAGTCTATTCCCGTGAGAAAGACGAAGTCTACGTATTCAATATCGTAGCACTAAGAGCGTTAACTCTCTTAGCACAACGTTACATGCGGAACGGATTTCGACAATCCGCATGCTAGCCCGACTCAAACGGTAGTCGGTAAAGGCTAATCAAACCCGTTGAAGGCTGGGGGTTAGCCAAAAACCCTAAAGTCAACGCCTAACACGCGTCGCCGGGTAGTCTATTCCCGTGAGAAAGACGAAGTCTACGTATTCAATATCGTAGCACTAAGAGCGTTAACTCTCTTAGCACAACGTTACATGCGGAACGGATTTCGACAATCCGCATGCTAGCCCGACTCAAACGGTAGTCGGTAAAGGCTAATCAAACCCGTTGAAGGCTGAGGGTTTGCCAAAAATCCTATGAGTAACGCCTAACACGCGTCGCCGGGTAGTCTATTCCCGTGAGAAAGACGAAGTCTACGTATTCAATATCGTAGCACTAAGAGCGTTAACTCTCCTCAGACAGCTTCTCATCATAAGCTCGCCTAAGCTCCTCCTGCAGCTCAGCTCTGACGGACTCTTCGTTCGCGGCTAAAGTCCTCACAGCAACCTCCTCTGTCTCAGCCAGTGTCTGTTTCAAGGACTTCAGCTCATCAGATAAAGCAGTATGTGCTTGCTGATCTTGCATCTTCACGTCCTCCTTCTCACGGAGTTCTCGTCGGAGCCGATCTATCTGAGAATCAAGCTCATCAAGTGAAGATGATCTAGTGGCAAGGTCAGCCTCAACTCGATCTATTCGGCCCCGCTGCACCTGAATCTCGAGCTCGGCAACCATCCGAGTACTGCGCCATGTCTGTAAGCGAGCATCTAACTCGGTAGCAACGAATGAAGAGGCACCTACATCCCGGAGCTCATGAAACATCTGAAGCTCACGCTCTAAGCGATCAAGGTCATCAACCATAGCCGTCGCCAGATCCGGACATCCTATGTCCCTAATCAAATTTATCTTGGAATCGAGGTAGGGCTTAAATTGGCGAAGAGAAAGTCCGTCGTGGAGGAGTTTGCCAATTATAGCAGTCAGGGAGGAGAAATAAGAGCGGACTTCTACGCTGATGATGATCTTCTCAGGGTCATTCCCCGATAACAACTCCTTAACGAGGACATGAAGCTGAGAAGGAAGCCCTACACAAAGAAGAGAAATTCGTCAAAAGCCTCAATAAGGAAATGAATGGCTTTGCTCAGTTAATTAAATTATACCTCCTCCCCCTCGAGTCACTGGGGGTGGTGGAGATGTAACGACTGTAGCTGCATCGACTGGTGGAGTTGGTCGCACAGCCGGCTCAACAGGGTCAGTCTCAGCGAAAGCTCCTGTTAGGCACAAAACAGAAACATCATATTATAGTTGCATTAGTCAAGGAATTGGCTAGTCCTATAGTTAGCTTGAGAAGAGGCACGCACCTTCAAAATAACCGTTCCCGGGAGTCTGAGGGAGTACAGACTCAGGAAACATATCCTGAGGCGGCTGGCCATCGATCTGAGGAGAGTCATACATGAAGCTGAACATAGAAGTGTCCATAGGCAGGCCCTCCCCATCGAAGTCATCAATCGAAAAATCTGACATAAAAAGATATAAGGGAAGAGGAAGGAAACTATGGCCAATAGAGACAAGTTACCTCTTGAAGATGTACCTGGAATCACCGAACTGGGTCCTTCATTGACAGACTCCCCAACATGGGCGGTCTCTGCAGGCTTTTCTACCTGGTGCGGTGAGTCAGGCTCACCAGGAGATGCACAATCATCGGGACTCATCTCGCCTTCCTCACGATATCCTGCATAGGATGGGAAAGCATGAGCCAGAAGTTCTAAACGATCAAGAAAATGATGGTCATTGCCCGATAACAACTCTTTAACGAGGACATGAAGCTGAGAAGGAAGCCCTACACAAAGAAGAGAAACTCGTCAAAAGCCTCAATAAGGAAATGAATGGCATTGCTCAGTTAATTAAACTATACCTCCTCCCCCTCGAGTCACTGGGGGTGGTGGAGATGTAACTGCATCGATTGGTGGAGTTCGTCGTACAACCGGCTCAACAGAGTCAGCCTCAACAAAAGCCCCTGTTAGACACAAAACAGAAACATCATATTATAATTGCATTAGTCAAAGAATTGGCTAGTCCTATAGTTAGCTTGAGAAGAGGCACGCACCTTCAAAATAACCGTTTCCGGGAGTCTGAGGGAGTACAGACTCAGGAAACATATCCTGAGGCGGCTGGCCATCGATCTGAGGAGAATCATACATGAAGTTGAACATAGAAGTGTCCATAGGCAGGCCTTCCCCATCGAAATCATCAATCGAAAAATCTGACACAAAAAGATATAAGTATGAAGGAGGAGGAAGGAAACTATGGCCAATAGAGGCAAGTTACCTCTTGAAGATGTACCTGGAATCACCGAACTGGGTCCTTCATTGACAGACTCCCCAACATGGGCGGTCTCTGCAGGCTTTTCTACCTGGGGCGGTGAGTCAGGCTCACCAGGAGATGCACAATCATCAGGACTCATCTCGCCTTCCTCACGATATCCTGCATAGGATGGGAAAGCATGAGCCAGAAGTTCTAAACGATCAAGAAAATGATCTATAGATCTGTAGAATAGATGTTACCTCCGCCACTAACAGGATCATCGCCAGCCAGATCCATCTCAGATGCTCGCGAACCTGCATGCGACTTGTGGGCTAATCTTTTCTGCCTATCAGCACGGACAGCAATCGAAGGTCTTGCCCGGGTAAAAGGACGGAATTCGTCTTCACTGTTAGTCGCTGTCCCTAAAATATCAAATAGTGGTCAGGGCTAACAATTCGAAAATGCAGAGAAAAAGAAAGATAGGTGACTAACCTTGCTCCAAATCTGCCTCGTAATTTTCGGGATCTCCGCCTGAAGCCTCTCCAGCAGAACTAAAGGCCCTGTGACCTTCTGCATCAAGTCGGCGGGTCTTGCCCTGAGCCCTCTGTGACCGAGCACCATCCCGGATCGCACGAGAATCAAGCTGAGAGGCTTCTTCGGCCACCAACTCTTCGATAGGCTTCACAGGGACAGTCTTATTAGCTGCTAGCAACCACCTGCAGCTCAAGAAAGTGAGGTTCAACTGCCGCTCAGTACCCGGGAGACTGAATCTAGCACCAGTGCAGCCAGTCACGGTCCACAACCATGCACGAAGACCGTCCACCAGACCTTCATGAGCCTGAAGCTGCTGGCGCGGATTCCCTACATAAAGCTGGTCATAACCGAACTGGCGGGCGAATCGGCAAGGTAGATACGGCTCTATAAAACACTGATTCCCCACCCGGAAAGTCAGGTAA
This sequence comes from Asparagus officinalis, assembly GCF_001876935.1. Classification (NCBI taxonomy): domain Eukaryota; kingdom Viridiplantae; phylum Streptophyta; class Magnoliopsida; order Asparagales; family Asparagaceae; genus Asparagus; species Asparagus officinalis. The sequence goes on from NC_033798.1 coordinate 28,687,396, forward strand.
CCCGGCCTAATGTTTACTAGCCAATTAAAGCAGCCCATATCCAAATAAGTCCTATACTCCCTCGGCTTCTCCGCATCAGTCAAACACTCGCCGTACCGGCTGGAGAACTGTGGAAAGCAAGTGGAGAATGCCCAGCACTTGTGGACTTGTAGCTGACGCCTGATATCGGGGAATCCTCGGCCCTCCCACTCGCCATTCTCAAGCAGCTGTAGAAAGGGAACAGACTGGTCTATGGCATTCGGTACCGACATCACATCGGAACGATGAAGGACGAACCAAGCCATCAAATAAATATACGGAAGCTCCACCTTAATGGTAGGAATCTGAGTCGGTTTATCATCATCTCTCCGTGTAAAAGCACCAGAAATCTGCCGAAGCCCTCGATGAATGTTAGCAACCATCACCGGAAGAAGCGAAAGTTCCTTCTTGTAGGCAAGCTGAACTGCAGGATAGAGCACTTCCAGTGGCAGAGCGTCACCAGACTGATACGGGACCACACATTTCTTCAACCAGATGGCGAGATAACCGGCAAGGAGGGTCATCGGACGAATCGGCGCAGTCGCATGGAATAAAAATGATTTGAACTTGGTCCCTGCAGGAAAGCGGGCGTCAGTCTTCTTCAGCAACTCATTAACCTCTGAAGGAGTCAGCGGTGCCAGTTCACAAATAACTTCACCAGAATGGCTCTCCAGATTCCTGAACAAATATGATGCGAACTGCTTCAGGCTCACATTTGCTTTGGTCCTCTTCGCTAGGGGCTTAGACTGCGCCAAAGCAATATGATAATGACAAGTGAGGTCCCATAAGGTCTCGTAGCGGTCGGGCATGCGATCCTTCAGCTGACTCAACTCATGGTTGGAGGGAAAGTACTCCTGGTATAACATCTGTCCCATGGGCAAACCAGAAATCTTGTGCATCTCATGTAGAGCCAAGCCCAACTCTCCGTGCCTGGTCAGAAAAGTGTTGGAATCTGGATTATAAAGCTCGCATAGGGCAAAGAAATGCTTCGCGCTTGTAGGCAAACCATGCATGGTGGCCCGAATGGCTGCATAAAGACCGCAAGCATGTAACTCCTCGCTCCATCGGCTCAAGACGTACTTCGTCATACGAGCCCACCAAAACCTGTCCAAAGAATGGACCCAACCATAGAATCTGTGGCGCGGTGCGGGCATCTCCCGTCCTAGGTTAGCAAGGCGATTCCTCAAGGTAGAAGCAGAGGCGAGGAACTCGTTACGAGGCGGAGTATCTAGTCCCAGTACTCCATGACGTAGTCCAACAATGTGATCCCGGCTCGAACCAGGAACTGCCCGATGAGTAATATAGCCGCAGTGGACGCTTTCATGCTCCTCTGTCAAACGCCACGACATCTCCCGTTTCACAGCCTGGCGCCTGAGCTCAGTCAAAGAACGGTGTCGAGGAATCTTCGGCAAATACATGAAACGACTGCCAGTCTTGTAAAGCCACTGCTCAGCTTCAATAAGTGCTGCATCGGGATCTCTGGTAGAGTCGCCAAACAAGAAGTCAGTCTTCCTAAGAGACTGAACGGAACCGGCATCCGGCTCGATGTCCACCTTCCTTCACCACTTGGGCAACTTCCAGCGACGTGCCCGGACCAAACTGAGGAGTAAGCGGAATGGGCGAAAAGTCATCAGACGTCGAATAATATTCGTCACGACGTCCATTCACCGCATGCGATGAAAAGGCTCCGGAAGGATATTCCACTGAAAACAAGCAGTTAAGTGTTTGTTAATTTCAGATATAAAAGGAAATTGAACTCATCTTACAAATTGGTAAGATAGAGTCATTACCTTATAAAGGGCGAGACGATTTGGCCACATTGCGCATTTATAAGATAGGGTATATCGACAATATATCCCTGCCTTATAAAGCACGATGCAGCGTCAAAACGCCCCCTTTATTATGAGATGTGGTTTTGACCAAGCAAAACCCATCCTTAAAGCGTCGATCCTCACCAAGGAGAATCAAGGCTTTTCCCGATCGCCTCACCAAGGAGAGCAAAATGGGGTAAAAGGACTAATTTGCAAATTCTCAGAAAAAGAGGGTTAATTTGCAAAATTTCCATAAAGCGTCGATCCTCACCAAGGAGAACCAAGGCCTTTCCCGGTTGCCTCACCAAGGAGAACAACGGGGGTAAAAGGGACCAATTTGCGAATATCCAGAAAAAAGAGGACTAATTTGTAAATTTTCGAAAAAAAAAAATTGCTCACCAGCATATGAGGGAAGCGCGCCATCAGCCGATGCAGCAGGAAAACGACCTCTCGAGACTCGCGACATAATGGCCTACAAAAGAAATCAAGAGGTCAGATCTAAAAAAAAAAAGATCACATTTTTATCCCCTAAAAGATAAGCTCGAGGCGCCAAATTATAATCCGAACCCTCACCCGTGGTCCCACAAATTCATAAATTGAATAAAGCATAAAAAATGTTGAAATTATGAAGGATATACCTGAGGAAAGGCTCGAGGATCCGACAAAAACTAGATCTTGAAAGGTGCTCGAACCACGCGCTCGAGGGGCTCGAAGGAAACTCTAAATATGGAAGTTTCGAGGGATTTCTCAGTCAAAGATCCGAAGGAAGGTTAGATCTAAGACAAATATCAAATTTTTAGAGAGATCGGATGCTTGAGGGAAGAGAAAAGCAAAAAATAGACAAGAGGGGGGGCCGGCCCTAGGTGGAGGAAAAGAAAAAGAAAAAGACCCCTTTTTATAGGGTGAACCGGGTTGAACCAAACCGAACCGAACCGGACCGGACCGGTTTTGAACCAGAATCCAAATTGAAGCCGAACCGAGCATCGAAACGACTTCAAATCGAGCGACGATTCAACCCATCACTTACTCACTCTTCTCCCACATGTTCGGAAGAGTCGGAGGATTTTTTGAACCGATTTACTGCCTTTTTTCGCTCATTTTAAGCCGGTTCAGCGCATTTGGACACAGAAACACTCCGAAAAGTATACGAGTACAAACTGCTTCTTAAATACTCCGAAAAGTGACCGGTTTTGAACCAGAATCCAAATTGAAGCCGAACCGAGCATCGAAACGACTTCAAATCGAGCGACGGTTCAGTCCATCATTTACTCACTCCTCTCCCATTTGTTCGGAAGAGTCGGAGGATTTTTTGAGCCGATTTACTGCCTTTTTTGGCTCATTTTAAGCCGGTTCAGCTCATTTGGGCACAGAAATCACTCCAATAAGGTATATGAGTATAAACTATTCCCTATTTTTGGTTTGAGAAGTTCCTGGAGAATATGTTTTTATAAATATTCTTAAGGATAACTCAACAACACTACGCCGGACAACGCGTTGCAAATAAAGACTCGACGCCAACAATCGATGTTTAGCTAAAAGATCAGGAATCAACTCCAACAATCGATGGTTAGCCAAAAGATCAGGAATCAACTCCAGGTTTAAAATTCCGACAACGGTCAGACAATAAATGCAGCACCGGAACTCATACAGATATTCGACAAAGCACCGAATAGCCTGGAAGATTGAAGGAATCAAGAACGGAGATCATTCCAAAGGTCCCGTTACACCGACTAAAGGTGGGGACGATCATATCCAAAGTATTCCAGACTCTTCTATAAAAGAACGAGACTGAAATACTTTGGAGGGGGTATCTGTAGGCATATAAAACTGCTTATAGGTCCCTTAGCACAGCTCGGCACAAACCGACGAACCAACGAGGCGACGAGATCGACAAATCGCACGTGAACAATGGAATGAATCCATACACGTTCGGAATCAAGCCAAGTGTTAAAGAATCAACGAGTCATCCAACCGGGAACAGACTCGGACGAATCACGATCGAATCAAGATCAGTTTTGGACTCGAACTCAGAAGTGGATTTACTACCTAATCAGGAATCAGACTTACTGCCAAATCAGATCAACAAATTAGAGTCTCAATCAACCAAATCACGGACAGAACCGGAAAACGAACACAACTCAAAAACTCGGAAAACCCACACCTAAGGGGGCTCGGCTTAAGCCGAGCCACCCATAGGTGGCTCGGCCAAAGCCGATTGCGGGCACTGTCCTGAGAGCCTATAAATAGGCCTAGAGATGTTCATTTTCAGAGGTCGAACTTTCAAGAGCCGAAACTCTGCCGGATTGAAGAGTGAACTCGGAGCTTTGAAGACTTGAAGACTTGCACATTCGGATCTGATCCTCGGCGACCATCCACGTCAGAAAAGGCAGGATCTCGAGAGGAAGAAAGAACAGATCTGAGATCTACACGAGATCACACTCCAGATCTGAGAGAGGAAGAACAGATCTGAGATCTACACGTAATCATACTCCGGATCTAAGCTTGGTCTTAGATCCCGAGATTTGGACGATTGTTTCCTTGGTGAATCAATCCTCCCCAGCTATTATTCCCTTCGTGGAATAATACCCGTATAATCGTGTAGATCCGACCGGATCTAGATCGCGCGGTGGTCCACGGATTAAACCCGGCGTTGGCAAAGAACCCACCAAAGCAAGCGACCGCAAAACAGGAGCTCGTGATTTGTTCACAAAAGGAAAGTTGTAATTTTTACTTTTTTTCTTTGATTTAGTTGTAACCGGATCTATAAAAGACCGGATCTTTGTAATCCAAGATGACAATTATTTCAATGAAGAAAACAGTTTTCCCCGCGAACAGGTCTGTGACCAAGTGGGGAGCATATCGGCTCAAAGAAGAAAACTCGGCCTCGTACTCGTCAACGGATTGACCTCCTTGCTTGAGTTCAACAAACTTACACAAAAGCTCATCCCGAGCCGACTGAGGGAAGTACTTTCTGTTGAAGCGATCTGTGAACGTCTCCCACAAAATCGGCCTCTCTAGATGTGTCTTCTCAGCAGCCCACCAGATTCTAGCTGTATCCGTGAGCTGAACATCCATGAGATCTACCCACTCTGCAGGGGGAATACGAGTCACCGTAAGGATAGTCTCCGTGACCTTGAGGAACTCCTCTACTGCTAAAGGTCCCTCGGCACCAGTAAAGGAAGGAGGCCGCATATATCGAAACTCTCTAACACCAGGCTCCGAGCGAGGTGGATGCTGGTGCTGAGGCTCCTGCTGCAAATGCCCAGCTAAGAACTGCTGGTTTGTCACCGGCCCCTGAATCATTGCTAAAAGCTACTGCGGATCTGCTTCATGCATCTGACCACTGCTACTGGATGGGTTACCATTACTACGAGTACCCACCATGGTTCTGAAGAAAAAGAGGATCAAAAGGATAACTAAGGTTAAGATCAAACAATATATTTGGAAAATAGGGACTAAAACATAGTTATTAAGATAATAATATAAGAACTTAATTGTAGTCTTACGGATGGAAAATGATATGTATTTGAATCGTCTAATACATTCTTACTAGTGGGAACTCGGGACCTCGACCTGCATAGGCCACCACTAAAACCTGTCACGCCCCACTTCCCAAAATATCGGGGAATCGGAGCGTGAACAAGCCCGCGACAAATTAGATTTAGAAGAAATATATATACTATCATTTTTTTCTTCTCAATCCAATACGCTAAGCGTCAAATATATAGATCTCAGATACAGGTCCCCGATCACAATAGTAAGAATATAAAGACAACCCAGAATAAGAAATAAATATATCATCAACAGATCATCCCAGACATATATGGGTTCAACATACCCTTACTACAACAACAGTTCAACTAGAAAATAAGAAATACATAGTCCATAATAAAAGGAAATACTAACAATATAACCAAATCCGACACCAACTATAGAAAATATATAAGAGTGTTCTATCAGCTACTACAGAAAGAAAAGCACGTCTAGGCTTCAGTTTGTTCTTCCACTCCATCGGAAGGACACTCCGGCTGGGTATACTCCGGCTCGGCTGTATCATCGAACTGAACCTGTTCGTCTCTTAAGTCTGACGCACACAAGAGAAAAACAGGTGTACATCAGCGTGCATAACGCACGGCAAGATCTCACATGAACAAATAAAACGGTCGTATGGCCCATGCTATGACAGTAACAATACTAATATGCAAGACAATGATACATACAACTGGAAATCTAATGGTAACATACAGCTATGTGAATACAATAACTGGGTCAAATACAAACCAACCTAAGGCTCAATGGTCCACCTCTCACACAGAGTCAATGCTCCTGTCATCGGATAACTGGCTGTTCACAAATCCCCTATGCGCATCCAATACCGCTACACGAATCGGTCAGAGAACTACACGTAATCCGATTTCGGCCTGGTCCGAACTCAAGCAGAACTCGGGTGACTACACAAATTCACTGACTAAAGTGACTACATGAATTCACTTTAGCCTAACAGACCAACCCCAGTGACTACACGAATTCACTAGTGTGAGCCCAGAAGATACATCAACAGTCTTATCCGATCACATGAACACTGACTTCCCCATCCCAACTCTCTCGTATTCTCTAATTCAACAATCATGATCCTTATTAAACTCGGGTTCACCACCTAAACTCGGTCAACACTCACACGTATCGCTAGGTCTGTTCATGACGCACAAGATCACTAAGTCATGAACTACTAAGGTTCTTAACATGTCAACAGATCATGAATATAGTAAGGCATGTTAAACATGATTACGCAGGTTTATGAAACAAAAAAAGAGGACTGTAATGAACATGAAATACATAAACAAAATACAGCATGAATATAATACATGAGTGGACTTTATTATTATCTTACCGCTGGATGTCCGAATTTCTCATACAAATTATCCGTACTTACGTATTCTCTAATATAATAATACAGTAAAAAGAAATCTAGAAACCGATGTCGTTTTGCACATGAAATGTCGCGCTCTATGATGAACAGTCATACTATCATAAATAATAATATTCTTTTTCCAAAAATTATTCTTTAAAACCATTTCTCATTATAACTAATTTAAAATTAAAAAGATTTATATAATATAACATAAAAATTTCCTTTCTGCATGAAAAGTAATATTCTTCTATTTTATAAATTTTCCTTAATTAATTTCTTTTCGATAAAATTCTATAAATTCTAATTTAGCACATAACTGGTCATTTCTTGTTCGAAATTCTTAAAAATGCAATTAACAACATTATTAATCTAATTTTCATGGTGCGCTCGCAATCTTCATTTCACGCAGATATTCAAAAATACGTATTAACCACAATAATAATTTAAACATATTAAATCATCATACTAACAATAATATTACCACAAAATAATTTATCCATATCTAATCATAACAACACGATATTAATCATTAATTAAAAGCAAGATGGATGTGAGATCTTACCTCAAGTTTTTGTCGAACGTATCGACGTCGACGTGCGAGATTAGATCCGACGCGAGGCACGGCGTCGGGAAGTGCTCCGGCGAGGGCTGCGGCGATGGGGCAGCGACGAACTCGGCAGCGGCGAGCTGGGGCTAGAGCTCGGAATGGTGACGTAATGCAACAGTGAGAGGAGGCCGAGGGAGAGCGGAGGGCCTCTGTTGTACGAGCACGATGAGGGCTGAGCAGTCGGTAGGGAAGCTCGACGCGACGATGGAGCGGGCAGAGGGAGCAGGGGTCGGCGCTGTCGACGAGCTGCGGCAAGGAAGTTCTGACGGGCGGGGCTCAGATCGGGGCGCGTGGGTTGCACGGTTTGGTAGAGGCTGTTGGGCACGGCGACAGGCGGACAGGGTGGCGGGGGCTGAGCTAGGTGGTTGGCGAGTTCGAGCGGGAGCTAACGGGCGAGTGGCTTGGCTGCGGCAAGAGTCAGGTCGGAGCTCGAGCTGCTAGGAGCGGCGGTTTGGCGACGAAGAGACGAGGAGGGAATGGCATCGGAGCTCAGGAAGAGCTGGGCCAGCGAGGGCTGGAGTTCAACACAATAGTCGGCGGTGCGGCAGAGGGCTGAAGCTATGATCCTCGGAGTGTGGCAAGCGCTTGGGGTTCGGAGTGGCCTGCGTGAGGCGAAGCTCGTGGCACGGTGGGTCGGAGGTCAGGTGGCATCGCTGGCTCTCGTCCGAGTTGGGGCGGCGTGAAGAAGAAGAGAGAGAGGACGAGAAATGGGGAGCTGGTTGTGGGTTTCTTGGGTTTTAAAAGAGGAGAGAGAGAGTGAAGAAGGAGATGATGAGCTGGAGAGTGAGAGATGAGAACAGGGAGAGAGAAAAAGATTAAGAGTGATGGTGAGGGGACGTTAGCTGGAGAGATAAAAGAGAGATTTTAATGAGATAAAGAGAGAGAGAGAGAGAGAGAGATGAGAAAGATTGTGAGAGGTTTTGTTGGATTAAAATAAGGAGAGAGAATAATATTGAGAGAGTGTGTGAGATTGGAGAGAGTAAGAACTGCGGGAGATTTTAATGAAAGAGAGAGAGTATGCGATAGGATGGTTGGGAGGATGTGGGTTGAGAGCTGGGGGAAACACGAGGCGGAGGGATTTGCGTGAATTGGGGAAAGTTTTAGGGGGAGAGAGAGAGATACAGAGTGAAATACCGGTGAGAGGAAAAACAAAGGGAAAAATACCCCCTTAAATAATTTAAAAATATCATAAAATTTATTCAAAATAAATATTAAAATTTATGGTCAAAATAATAATAACAATAACAATAATGAGTAATTAACTATTTATTTAAAAATTTTACTGGTCAAAATAATAATAACAATAACAATAATGAGTAATTAACTATTTATTTAAAAATTTTACCAAAACATTTAAATTTATAATTAGCAAAACTATTAAAATAACATAATACCGTATTTTTAATTCGTAGAAATTCTAGAAAAATTGGGAAAAATACAAATACTCTTTTAGAGAAAATAATATTTAATATTTAAATACCAGAAAATTATTTAAACCAGTATTATAAATTTACGGTCATTACACTAGGTCAACGTCAGTCAACGCGTTGCGATGAAAAAGTCAACGTCAGGCGATCTGAAATCCTAGGTCAACGCTGGTCAACGAGTAACCCTAGGTCAACGCCAATCAACGCGTTACGATAAAAGTCAACGTAAGTCAATATATCATGATGAAGATGGTCAGTTCAAAGTCAACTCGACGATATGAGCCAAAATCAACTCACTACTTTTGATTCAAGATTTCGACGACGGTCATACGATAAACGCAATGCCAGAATAGTTTCGGTTATTCATCAAAATACCGAACAGACTCAAAATCAAAAGAGTTAAGAATCAAAGCAATAGGTCCTTTTATACTGACTGAAGGTTGGACCAATCATATCCAAAGTATTTCAGACTCATCTATAAAAGAAACGAGACTGAAACACTTTGGAGGGTGTATCTATAGGCATCAAAAATTGCTTATAGGTCCCCGCACATAGCTTGAGACAGAGAGAAGATGATGAACATCGCTATTCGAGTCATAGAAGCTCATTTTATGTCGACAAGCACATGAAATGAGTCGACGAACTATGTGAAGCAACGGAACTACAGAACAACGAGGAAACGAACTGATCGGGAGCTCCGCGTCACTTACAAAAGACGAAATACCTTCCATGTACCATCCACTCCATAGATAATTCAATTATGGGAGCTTGTAAATCTTCTCGATGGCTTTCTGATTCATCTTGAATCGTATGATTCCGAGTTCGGACAACAAAGATACGGCGAAAACGGACGAAACACGCAGGACTACGTCCCGGGCCTCGGCGAGACACCCAGAGGTGTCTCGGCCCACCCGAGACACTCAAAGGTGTCTCGGCTTAGCCAAGACACTCTAAGGTATCTCGGCCAAGCTGAGACACCCAGAGGTGTCTCGACACTTGGCCGAGACACCCATTGGTGTCTCGGTCAAGCCGAGACACCCAAAGGTGTCTTGGACCATGTAGAGCGATTTTGGCCATGATTCGATTCGAATCTGAAGAAACATAAAACATGAAAGTTGTTCATCTCCTCGTTAGCTTTCCAATACATCTTGGATCAGGTTATTTAGAGATTATATGAGAAAATAAAGTCAAAATACCAAAGATAGTACAAACTGCCTCAGAATTCCGAGACAGTGTTGGTGTCTCGGAGAAGAATGACGATTTTGGCCATGATCCGATTAGAATCTGAAGAAACTCAAAATATGAAAGTTGTAGATTGTTTTGTCAGATTTCCAATACATCTAGAATCAGATTATTTAGAGGTCATATAAGGAAGTTAGGGCCAAAATAACCAAGACACTCTCTGGTTTCTCGGCCAGGCTGAGACACTCAGAGGTGTCTTGGCCAAACCGAGACACTACCAGGCTGAGACACCCAGAGGTGTCTAAGCTAGGCCGAGACACCCACGAGTGTCTCGGCCAAGCCAAGATACCAACGGGTGTCCGCACCCCCTAGAATGCTGTTTTTGGCTGTTTTGAGCCGTTTTTTTACGTTAACCACCTGGATTTGTTCCAACTGATCTGAATCTATCCAAGAATGTGGTTAAGTGGTTACAACTTAGGATAAGAGGGAATCGGCTGTTCTTGTTAGAAAACATGGGTCCCTAAGCCTATAAATACAGCCTCACGGCCTTTATTTTTTCAGATCTGGAATTCTCGAGCATTGGCGAAGCCCTGCCGAATTGAGGACTGAAGAGCCACGAATTTCAGAGAGAAGGAGGAGAAATCGGATTGAGTTTATCAGCATAAAAAAGAGGAGCTCGTCAGATCTACACTTCCCGGTTCCTTCCTTGAGATTGCCCCGTTGCGTTGATCTCGAGAAGAGAGGTTATCTCGCCGTTGCCGAGATAACTGCTTCGGTTTCTTGATTCCTTCACGAATCAATGAAGTTTCGGATATGATCTGATCATTTGGTGGTCTACGGATATCAACATCCCCGTCATAGGACAAGATCACACGCAAGCAGTGGGCGATAAACACCTGTTGCGTTTGTTTGAAGAGAGTTGTATTTTTCTTATTTTCATTGTGTAAGAAAGTCTTATAAAAAAACTAATTTTACTTTGAATCTATAATCGATAAACGTGTAATGGATTCAGCAATGAAGATATCAACTTTCACCACAAACAGTTGGCTCTGGTCCACTTCGGGCTGCAAGGTACTGCTACTAGACGGATTACTATAGCCACACGTTCCCACCATGGTTCTGAAGAAAAACAAGAATCAAAAGGATAACTAAGGTTAAAATTAAACAATATATCGGGAAAAATATGAACTAAAACATAGTTATTAAAATAATAGTATAAGAACTTAATTGTAGTCTTATAGATGAAGTATGTTATGTATCTAAATCGTCCACTATATTCACACTAGTGAGGACTCGGGACCATGACCTGTATGGGCTACCAAAAAAACCTGTCACGCCTCACATCCCAAAATACCCGAGAAATGGAACGTGAACAATCCCGCGACGTATTAGATTAAGAAGAAATATACACTATGATTTTCTTTCTTCTCAATCCAATACGCTAAGCGTCGAATACATAAATCTCAATCACAGGTCCCCGATCACAATAGCAAGAATATAAAGACAACCCAGAATAAGGAATAGACATATCATCAATAGTAAATCATCCCAGATATAAAAAATATGGGTCCAACATACCCTTATTACAAAACAGTCCAACTAGGAAATAAGAAATACATAGTCCATAAAGAAAGTACTATTAAAATAATAAATCCATCATCAATTAAAGAAAAGTACGGTAAAAGAGTTTTGATATCCAACTACTACTACGGAAGAAAATCACTATGCTTCAGCTGGATCTTCTACTTCTTCTGTAAGGCACTCCTACTAAGAATCCTCTAGCTCCTGTACGATTCTGAACTGAGGCTGTTTGTCTCCTAAATCTAACATACACCAGAAAAAACAGGTGTACGTCAGCATGCATAGCACACGGCAAGATCCCACAAGGGAGAAAGAAATGATCGAACGACCAAGGAAAAACAGTAATAAAAATAGAAGCATGTAGCAGGAATACTAAAAACTAGATGACATCCACAAATATTATATAATAATCAAGAACCCAAAAATCAATTGGGTGACGAGGTCATGCAGCTAAAAATCTGATACGAGTCGCCGTTCGAGCACCCTTTGGTCGCGGAATTACCAAAAGGTGGGTTGAGAAGAGGATGACCAAAACACAAGAACAATTCAGTATAAGGCGAAGGAAAATACCTTCTCTAGATTATGAAGAACAAAAGATTACAATCTCTTCCTCACAATCTCACTAGAATCGAGAACAACCTCTCAACTCTCTCTCTAAACCCTAATACAATTATTAGAATTTTTCTTGATCACTTCTCTCTGAGATCTGATTACAATCTAAACCCTAATCCTTTTGATCAGGATTTCACTTAGACCTAAAACCCTTTAGGACTACATCTTGGCCTCTAACCTCCTTGTTTAGAACCCTAAACAATCCCTATTTATAGGGTTTACAACGTGGTGGTAATCTTGTAAATAAACAAGTCCAAAAGGATCAGGAATCCCTGTCAAAACAGAATCCAAAACGAACCAGGAAAAACCAAATATCGCGATCCGGTCGACCGACAATCCTGGTCCGGTCGACCGGCCAGAGCGCTTTTGCAAACCCTGCCTTGTGCAGGTTTCTCCGGTCGACCGGCATGGGTGCCACGGTCGACCGTCCAGAACCCGACCCTGTTTTTCCTGATCTTCTGCGTTCCACTCCTTCTGACTTCTTTCACCGTCCTCTATGGCTCCAACCACGCCTCTATTCTCAAGATATCATGAGAATCACCTATCCTCAAGCTCCCATGAGGATTGCTTTTCCGAAAAGAAGATACACCCGTATCAAAATCAGAATAATCATCCAAGTAACAAGGTCATACACTAGATGAAATTAATACTTAAAAATCTACAACTCGAGACGTAGTACGTCGAGCGAAGTAATCCAAACAAGGAAACCCTCATGTATATACTGTTGGCCTCTTTGTTTTAATGATGTTTAACAAACAATTTACCACTAATGTTATTTGTCTAGTATTCGTGTTTTCTTATTTATTATAGACAAATAATATGTTGGAGGTTGGATGGATTGCGCTTCAACGATCAAATCCAATGGAGGTTGGCGAAATTATGAAGTGAAGCCTATGCAATTCAAATTGAAGATCCAAGTTCTAGCTTCATCCACAAGTGTACCAAGTTGTGCTACATCGAAGATCAATCAAGTTTGGGTATATTTAGTTTAGGTTTTATATTATGTGTGTTAGTACTTTGAGCTCAATCATATATACACACACACATTTGGTTTTTATATATATAGGTATATATATACACAAGTTTTGGCTTATGAACTTAACAATCATTGTATACATATTTCATTAAGTCTATAAAATCATTTCATAGGGTTTCAAAATATTGTTTATGTCAAAACATTAAATTTTATGTATATCACATTTTTATGTTTTGGACACACTTACAAAATACATGAGTTTTCACAAATGGGAAACTCAATTTGAAAATTTCTTTTTCTAACATGTTCAATTTCATGTTTATAAATGTTTCCCAACGTTTTATCAATTTTGAAATTAATTTGTTATGTTTATTTGAATTTACAAAATCAAGTTTTTAATTAGCTCATGTTCGTGCACATGTTAGTGCATGTTTTTGCAAAACAGATGCGTTTTCACAATTGGGAAATGAAATTTGAAAATTTTCTTTGTTTACATGTTTATCATCATATATGCAAACATTTTCCCAAGTTTTACTAATTTTGGAGTTGTTTTATTATTTTCAATTGAATTTACATAAACGTGTTTTCAGCAGTTTTTTTTTCAGAAACTGTATATCTATGTTCAAACAATTATTTCTCACAACTGGGAAGTGATATTTCAGAAATTCTTTCTCTAACATGTTTATCTATATATCTAGAACCTTTTCTTAAAATTTCATGATTTTTGGAGTTGATTTACTATGTGTAATTGATTTTATAAAGTCAGATACGTAAAATTCCAGAATTTGTCAAAAACAGAAACTGTTCGTGAACAGTGCGGTCGACCGCAGTGTAGCACGGTCGACCACCGTTACTGTAGCACCCAACCGTTGAACAATAACAATAACTTCTAATTTTTTGTTTTTTAATGGGTTTTTGAGATTTTTTGGGTTGTTTTCTTCAACCCTATATATACTCATTTGCCATAACTATTTTTTACACCCAAGAGAGTGTTTTAAACAAGTTTTATCAAGGGTTTGTGTTTGGTTTAAGTTTTGTTTAAAAAGCTTTTAAGCAAATTGAGAGTTTGTTTTGTGATATCAATTTCACAAGAGCTTGAGAAGATCAACCATTGGTGTTTGAGCATCCAACCTTTCTCCTCTATCTCTTGATCTATTGAGAAGTTTTCTAAACTCTATTTCTAGCTTTATATCTATTTGTTTGATTATCATCTTATTAAAGCTAGTTTTATTTTGATTTGATTTCACTCATTGTTACACACACTCACATTGAGCTTATCGTATTTACATATATATTATAATTGGGGTTGTGAGAGATTGTAACATTGAGTCGAGCTTAATTGAGTTCTCATCTATTGTAGAGAACAACTATTATTGTATTCATGCTTAATTGTGAGATTCACTTTGTAATACACTTGTACACTGAGAGAACTGTGTGATGAGAGTCGGGGATCGTCCCAAGAGGAGTGGCGTCGGTTGACAAACCTAGGGAGAGGTTGTATCCGAGCACTTGAGGGAGACACGTCTAGTTCCAACACTTGAGAGGGTGTAGAGTGCGATTGCAAGAGTGTTTACTATAGAGTTTTTGGTAAACTAGAAAACCATAGTGTGAGGTGTAAACGTTGTTCGAGTAAGCATAGAAAACCCGGTTGTGATAGTGGATTTCTCCCCGGGAGTAGGGTGCGGAGACGTAGGACGAAAGGTCCGAACTCCGTGATCATATTGTGTGTTTGCATTGTTTATTTGCACACTATCACTCTTATTTTGTTTATGTTTATTTCACCCTTATGTTAAGTTGTATATTCTTGCATATATCTCATAGTATATCTCATTGCTAGGATATATCTCTTTGTTCATATTGCTTATCCTAGCTCATATATCTTGTTGTATTTTATACCTGCTAGGATAACTTGTTAATTAGTTTTAATTGGCATAAAATCAGATTAGATTAGCATAAGACCCTAATCACCCCCCAGATTAGATTAGCATAAAACCCTATCCCCCCCCCCTCTAGGGTCTAACAATTAGTATCAGAGCTTGGTGCTCTTTGATTTAAGGTCTAATCGTCTTGAGTTAAAGATCCAAGTTATCTTCTTTGTGCTAATCTAGTTATGATTGTATTTGTCTTGCTCGCATATATTCACATATATATCATGAATATAAATGTATTTCGTTTAGGCTATAATCCAAATAATACTCCAAAATATAAAAATTTCCCTTATGCTCAATGGTGCTCTAAATTTAAAATATTTGTTGAATCTAGAAATATTGACTTATGGGAAGTTATTGATTGTGCTTATATTGTGCCCACATTGGAGAAATCCAAGTGGAGCAATCATGATAAGAAAATGTTTACAATAAACAAGTTAATGTTAGAACTCTTGCATAATGCTTTTGAACCATGTATTTCTAACGAACTTGCTCATTTTGATAGTGCTTACACGATTTGGAAACTTTTTGAAGCACATCAAGGAGATTTGGAGGAGATTCGACGTGTTATGACGGAATCGACTTCAAGTGATAGAGGAGCATCATGCACATGACCATTAGGGAATAACCCTAGTGTGGTAAGCGGTTCGGAATCCGATGATGATCTATCTATTAATAAACTCGCCTGTGCATATGAGAGATTATCACATGCCTATACAAAATTACAAAATGATTTTATTGATCTTAAAATCAATCATGTAGAATTAAAATCTGATCATGAGTTGCTAGGTTCCAAATTTGATATCATTGCTAAAGAGAATGTTACACTTAAAGAAAATAATGATATATTGAATTTGGAAAATAAAAATTTGAGCTCATCTTTTGCTAACTTAACTCATGCAAATAAAGATGCCATGCTAGAAGTAGAATGCATTAGAAATGATTTTGATAACCATACATGCTATACTTCTATTATCAATGATGTTGTGCTAAAAGTTGAGTTAAATCTTGTCAAAAATCACATATCATCTTTAGATTCAACATTAACTTCATACATTGATAATCATAAGAAGCTTATGAATATGTGTGCCAAATCCGAGTCTAAATCATCCACTCATTATGCACACATATATAGCAAAGTTTATAAATGAACTATTTGTGGTCGTAAAGACCATTTGTCTAAATTTTGCTATAATGCACATAAACCTACAAAATCAAATGTTCTTTGTGCATCCCATCAAGCTTCATCTTCATGAACACATACACATCCACATGCTCATACTCATAAAGTTCATCATAAGCATGCTAGTGTGTATCAATGTAATTATTGTGGTCGTTTTGGCCATTTGGCAAAGTTTTGCTTTGATTTGAAAAGGAATTCAAGTTTGTCAAATATTTCTAGTAGACCACATGTTAAAAAATGTAATGTTTGTGATAGATTTGACCATTTGGTGAAGTTTTGTTATGATTTGAAAAAATATTCAAACTTACCAAATTTCTCAAGTAAACCACCTTTGTTTAAAGATGTTTCTCATTTGCGATATAATTTAAAAGAAAAATCTTTATTTGCAAATGATTCCCGTGCACGCCCACTTGGTCAACACAAATCATTTAAACCTCTTCATTGCACCTATTACAATCGGAAAGGTCATATGTATAATTTTTGTTTTGACCGTGCTAGTACACCATATGCCCAAACTGGTTCATAACCCTAGAGCTTTGAGCTTTAATGATAGGGGTCATGTCCCTAAACAAACCGGCACCAAGAATACTTGGGTGCCAAAATAATTTTTAAGCCAAGAATTTTAGTACTTTTATTTTTCTTTTTCTTGGTTTTGAAAAATGTATTTTAAACTTTTATGAAAACAATTCCTTTTATTGGTCAAATTCTTTTGTTTTCATGATTATTGGTTTTGTTTTGATGAGAGGTTTGTATTTATATAACCCTCTGGGCTTATTGGGTGTTTATTCCCAAATCATGTTTACCGGATGCTTAAATGTTTATATGGGTTGTTACTAGCTCAAGAGCTAGATATAGTTGCCTCTCTTGATTTTTAAAAATCAATGATGGTTTGGTTTTATACTCTTAAAAATATTTTTTTTAAATCCATAGATCATAATTCTTGTATGTTACTTTTGAACTATAAAAATTTTGCTTTGATTTGTTCTTTTGAATTCATTATATAAGCACAAATAGATGATTCAAATTTCAAATATGCTTTATAATGTATTCTTTATGTGGTTTGATCAAGTTTTACAAAGCAAATTTCCTTTTTTGATCAAACATTGTTTTTGGACTTAAATCTTGATTTATGATTTTATTAATCAATTTATTTTTATTTAAATTTTTTTTGCATGATTCTCATGTTCTATCTTTTGATTTCATAAATCTATTTTTATACACTATGTTTTTAAAATTGTGTAATGAGACACTTCTTTCATATTTATATGTGTTCTCATTATCTTTTTGTATGTGAGTTATGTTTAGCATGTTTTTAATCTACTAGTATAGTGCACGTGCGTTGCACGTAGACATACTTAGTTACTGCTTGATAGAAAAATTAAAGAATGTAATATGTTTGTTATAGCTCCCATCTTCTTGTCACCGTGTGATTAATTGCAACAATATGGCCAGTACCTATGCCATTGTAAGACCACCTTTGTTGAACTTACCTATGCACCAATCTAATGAAGAATAGATAGCTATTTTAGAACTGTAGTTGGAGAGTTATGGTGATGAACATGATTTCATTTAAAAGAACTACATGGAGATCAAGAAGAGAGGAAATGAAAGGTTAATCAAATTAAAGTGATTAAGTGAGTGAAACAATATGGTACATAAATGCATTTAAAAAAAGGGTATATAAGTGCAAAGGTATGGAAACATTAGGGTATTTAATTAAACTATATTTTATTGTAGGAGAACTCTAATTACATTTTTTGAGAAAGAAATCTTTGCCAAAAAATACTTATTTCTGCTAAAATCTGGCACACAAAGGAGGAAAGCAACAGTTCAAATGCCTGATAATATGAACTTTGACTGATGTTTATGAAAGCTTTAAGCCAAGTCTCATGTTTATCAATTTCTCAAATCTGGTTGTTGTAACTTTCAGCAATACTAATCACAACAAAGTGAATTACAAAGGGAGGGAAACTTTTTCCCTTTAAACTATGATACAAAGTATAATAGCATAGACATCCTGAAAGCGTATATAATTGTGTACAGAAACTTAAAATGAAAATGAGATGAAGCTAGCTTATCATCTGCAATCAATGCCATGTGTTATTCATCATTGACGGAGAATAATATGATCTTATTAGAGCACCGATGTTGGAGCTACATCATCTCGCTCCATGCTAGTCCACAAGACCGTTGTCATCAAGGTTGGTCAATACGCAAAATTGAAAAATGGTTGGGTTTGTCAGAGCGAAAATGATAGATTGTTTCGGCAAGCTATGTTTTACAAGAGAGATATCGGTACTCTTTGTTATGGTGAATGGATTGTTGAGAAGGAGGCAAGGATGGGGGAGTTATATATTATTGAATGTAGAGGTTATGATACGGAGGAGATGAAGAGGGTTTTGATTTGAATCAGTTAAAGAATCTTACGAAAATTACATATTGTACTGATATATTGAAAAACTTATTATAAAACTTTGAAATAAAAGAGCTAAAACTTGCACACAAGTCTATCATTTCTCTACATTGTGGAATTTCAGGATTCACGAGCAACAGAGTTGATGATTTTGTAGATAATTGAAACTCACCTAAAAATAAAACAAACGTAAAATTAAAAGATTTTCACATCATTCTAAAATCATGCTTGTCGTTATTTTTTTAACCTAAATAACGTCTACCAATTACGCTTAGCAATGCAACAACATGTTTCATATCTTTCAAATTCTCCAAAGACGATCCTTCAATCTCTGCTAAATCGCCCCATAGTGTCACCGAAATTTGATCAAACCTTATTTTAAAAAAAAACATTATTTTTCTTACCAATAATCAGTACATAATAATAAACAATAATATTAAATTCTTACTCTTTATTCATAATTATGACCTCCCTTCTTTTGGAATTGGGATTGCTAAAAATTGGCTTCACAATTGTTATGAATCCAACAACATCTGCAATGGAAAAATTTTAGTGATTATTAATATGTAGAAATATTCGCATAATATTTTTTTTTAAAACTTACCAGGAGACATTATTCCATCATCAAAAGCAGAAGCATCTTTAAATGAAAGGAATGTTCGTTTCAACTTTTCCAATGATACAAATTTTTTTGTTTCTCGAATGATTGACTTTGTTGTTAGTGCCAACTCCTTTTCTCAAATTATTTAGAGGCTTTACTTCTCCATTGGTTATAGTATACGTCTCTCCCTTTATCAATAAACTGCTGAATTTTTCTATCAGCTTATTAAATAAAATTGCTTGAATAAGTGTTCCCTGCAAAAGTCACAATGTAGAATAAATCACATAATCATGGTAATATGAAAATTACATGGAATAATAACAATGTGAAATTCGTATCACCTCTTCATCAATTAGAATCAACTTTTGCTTATTCCCTTCTCCATTCTTAAAGGAGTATAGTATTACGTAAGACACGAACATTTGTACTCTATTGTTTTTGATAAATTTTTATCTCTCGGATCGGGATGTTGGCTTGATCATTAGTTCCATCTTGATCAGATGAC
Organism: Asparagus officinalis; assembly: GCF_001876935.1. NCBI lineage: Eukaryota > Viridiplantae > Streptophyta > Magnoliopsida > Asparagales > Asparagaceae > Asparagus > Asparagus officinalis. Next base: position 28,707,152 of record NC_033798.1, read on the forward strand.
ACGCTTCACGAAAAAAATATATAATTTATAGAGATAATTCAGAGTTTATACCTTACAAAAAAAACATGATTTTACTAACCTTTTTGAATCACATAGTGTTGCTTCCATCTCTACCTTTTTTATTTTTTTTGTTAGAATTTGATAAGATTTTGTAAGATGGAAGTTGAGTATGGATTATATTTATATGAGATAGAAGAAACAAAAGTGTAAACAACATTTATTAAATATTATTTGTAACTGATGTCTCTTCTAAACGCACAAATCTAATACTAATAAAGGAGTGAGGATCATAGTTAATTGTAACTGATGTCTCTTCTAAACGCACAAATAATATTTTATAAACGCACAAATAATATTTTATAAACGCACATAACTGACCGTCACTCCTTAATAATGTTATTAATTTACAACGGATATAAAGGAGTGAAGATTAGTTATGCGTGAAATATTTGTGAATTTTCAAAATATAAACGCACGCATCAGTCACAAATAATTAGAGGACTATTTATTAGATAACATTTAGTACATAGTTATGAAGGGAAGAAATAAGTTGTAACTGATGTCTTAACAATTGTTAAGGTTATGGTTTATGCATGTATCTATATGTTTTATTATATATATGTGTTATGTTTGTATGTATGCCTTTAAATAAAAATTTGTATGTTTTATGTATGTGTTATGTTATGTATGTATATGTTTTAACATAAATTTGAGGGCATTTTTGGAAGAAATGTTTTAACATGCCAACACACTTTTATAATAGTATTAGATGTTTTCTCACATATGTATGCCTTAGCATTCATTTCATACATTCATGAGGCATTTTGATAGGGGGAGCAATCCCTATATCGTTCTATGTGTTATACTCACTCATGCTTATAGGTAGGGAGAGCTTTCGCTCTCTTTCATATATATGATTTTTTCTTTTTTGATGTTGTTAAAGGAGGAGAAATATTATATATTGTGAGTATATTCTTTCCTTGTTATGCATGATAATTATAATATTGTATATTCATTTTCCTTCATGCATACATCCTTTTTGTAAATTGTTTGTCATCATCAAAAAAGGAAAGATTGTTGGCCTCTTTGTTTTGATGATGTTTAACAAACAATTTATCACTAATGTTGTTTGTCTAGTATTCGTGTTTTCTTATTTATTATAGACAAACAATATGTTGGATGTTGGATGGATTGCGCTTCAACGATCAAATCCAATGGAGGTTGGCGGAATTGTGCAGTGAAGCCTATGCAATTCAAATTGAAGATCCAAATTCTAGCTTCATCCACAAGTGTACCAAGTTGAGCTACATTGAATATCAATCAAGTTTGGGTATATTTAGTTTAGGTTTTATATTATGTGTGTTAGTACTTTGAGCTTAATCATATATACACACACACATTTGGTTTTTATATATATAGTTATATATATACACAAGTTTTCGCTAATGGACTTAACAATCATTGTATACATATTTCATTAAGTCTATAAAATTATTTCATAGGGTTTCAAAATATTGTTTATGTCAAAACATTAAATTTTATGTATATCACATTTTTATGTTTTGGACACACTTGCAAAATACATGAGTTTTCACAAATGGGAAACTCAATTTGAAAAAAATTCTTTTTCTAACATGTTCAATTTCATGTTTATAAATATTTTCCAAAGTTTTATCAATTTTGAAATTAATTTGTTATGTATGTTCAATTTCATGTTTATAAATATTTTCCAAAGTTTTATCAATTTTGAAATTAATTTGTTATGTTTATTTGAATTTACAAAATTAAGTTTTTAATTAGCTCATGTTCATGCACATGTTCGTGCATGTTTTTGCAAAACTGATGCGTTTTCACAATTGGGAAATGAAATTTGAAAAATTTCTTTGTTTACATGTTTATCATCATATATGCAAACATTTTCCCAAGTTTTACTAATTTTGGAGTTGTTTTTCTTTGTTTACATGTTTATCATCATATATGCAAACATTTTCCCAAGTTTTACTAATTTTGGAGTTGTTTTATTATTTTCAATTGAATTTACATAAACGTGTTTTTAGCAGTTTTTTTTTAGAAACTGTATATCTATGTTCAAACAATTATTTCTCACAACTGGGAAGTTATATTTCAGTAATTCTTTCTCTAACATGTTTATCTACATGTTTAGAATATTTCCTTAAAATTTCATGATTGTTTGAGTTGATTTACTATTTTTAATTATTTTTATAAAGTCAGATATGCAAAATTCCAGAATTTATCAAAAACAGAATTTTTCCGTGAACAGTATGGTTGACCACACTGTAGCACTGTCGGCTGCTGTTACTGTAGCTCCGGCCGTTGAACGGTAACAGTAACTTCTGTTTTTTGGTTTTTTAGTTAGTTTTTGAGATTTTTTGGGTTGTTTTCTTCTACCCTATATATACCCATTTGCCATAACTATTTTTCACACCCAAGAGAGTGTTTTAAACAAGTTTTAATAAGGGTTTGTGTTTGGTTTAAGTTTGTTTAAAAAACTTTTAAGAAAATTAAGAGTTTGTTTTATGATATCAATTTCACCAGAGCTTGAGGAGATCAACCATTGGTGTTTGAGCATCCAACCTTTCTCCTCTACCCCTTGATCTATTGAGAAGTTTTCTAAACTCTATTTCTAGTTTTATATCTATTTGTTTGATTATCATCTTATTAAAGCTAGTTTTATTTTGAGTTTAGTTTTAATTTGATTTCACTCATTGTTACACACACCCACATTGAGCTTATCGTATTTACATATATATTATAATTGGGGTTGTGAGAGATTGTAACATTGAGTCGAGCTTAATTGAGTTCTCATATATTGTAGAGAACAACTATTGTTGTATTCGTGCTTAATTGTGAGATTCATTTTGTAATACACTTGTACACCGAGAGAAATGTGTGGAGAGAGTCGGGGATCGTCCCAAGAAGAGTGGCGTTGGTTGACGAACCTAGGGAGATGTTGTATCCGAGCACTTAAGGGAGACACGTCTACTTCAAATACTTGAGAGGGTGTAGAGTGGGATTGCAAGAGTGTTGATTGTAGAGTTTTCGGTAAACTAGAAAACCGTAGTGTGAGGTGTAAACGTTGTTCGGGTAAGTGTAAAAAACCCGGTTGTGATAGTGGATTTCTCCCCGGGAGTGGGGAGCGGAGACGTAAGACGGAAGGTCCGAACTCCGTGATCATATTGTGTGTTTGCATTGTTTATTTGCACACTATCACTCTTGTTTTGTTTATGTCTATTTCACCCTTGTGTTAAGTTGTATATCCTTGCATATATCTCATAGTATATCTCATTGCTAGGATATATCTCTTTGTTTATATTTCTTATCCTAGCTTATATATTTTGTTGTATTTCATACCAGCTAGGATAACTTGTTAATTAGTTTTAATTGGCATAAAATCGGATTAGATTAGCATAAGACCCTAATCACCCCTCTCTAGGGTCTAACATATACCATATGTCTCGAATTGTAGATAATTAAATATTAATCCCAATCTATGAATGAAAAGGAAATACAACTGGCCTACATCTCACAGGAATTCATACTTAGTCAAGCAACTAGGTCATGTAACTAGCCATCCTAAAACTCACTGGTTCACAACTCATACAGAGTCAACACTCATATTATCGGATAAATGGCTATTCGCATATCCTCTATGTGAATCCAATCAAATAAATTCATGAACCAAAGTAGTGACACCGATCTACTTTGACTCAACCAATCAATCACAGTGGCGACACTGATCCACTGTTACTCAACCAACCGACCAATCCTAGTGGCGACACTGATCCACTGTGACTCAACCAACTGACCAATCCCAGTGGCGACACCGATCCATTGTGACTCAACCAACCAACCAATCCCACTGGTGACACCGATCCACTATTACTCAACCAACCAACCCCAGTGGCGACACCGATCCACTGGTGCAAGCCTGGAAGATATATCAATAGTCTTATTCAATTCGATTACATAAACATAGACTTTCTCATCCCAACTCTTCTCATTTTCTAAATCAACAATACACAGGTATCTAGGTCTTGTACACGACACGCTAGGCAACTAAGGACATGAACTATTAACGGTTCTCAACAAAACAAGAAATAATAAATAAATACAACCAATTTTATGCAAATCATATGATGAACATGACTATATAAGCTAGTGATGAATCAGTATGACATGAGTGAGTATAAATAAGAGTGTTAACATGTTGGTGTCAATGTACATGAAATGTCGTGTTCTACAACTATCAATCACACGGTCATAATACAAAAATAATCTTTTTCCAAAATAACTTCTTTAAAAATATTTATCATTCTAAAATAATTTCCTTCCACGATATAAATTCTAAAAATATTATAATTAATCTAAAATAATTCTGTTATCCAAAATAAATTCTTTAATTTATTATATTTGTCCTGGAAATACTATTTATCACATAATTACTATCCATTCAATATTATTCATCAATCCCACGCAGAAAATTATTAACAGATCTAAAAATTATACGCAATAAAATAACGGAGCGGGGATCTTACTCAAAATTAATTTACGATAATAAAATAATTGATACGAAATTAAATCGAGAGTCGGAATCTTTCATATACTTAAATAACAGTATAACAAAAATTGTAAATACCAGTCAAAGAGAAGTGAGATCTTGTACATAAATAATTTATGACAAAACTAAGAATTAAAATAAAAATAATTAAGGTTCGGGATCTTGCCTCGGGGCGTCGAACAAATCAACATCGGCGGCACGGGTCGGATCCGACGCGGTGGGGCACGGCGTCGGGAAGAGCTCCGTCCTTGCTCTAGCTTATCTCATGCCCTAAAGAAGGATAATGCCTTTTTTAGAAGTAGGAAAGCTTTAGAAATAAAAATTGATAATCATACATTTTCTACTTCTAGTTCAAATGCCATAGCTGCCTAATTGATTGCCAGTTGAACATTTGCTTAAAAATCGCATTTCATCTTTAGATTCAAACTCTTATTTACTCGACCCCCCGAGGCAAGCGGCAACAGCCGCAGGTCTGGACTTGACGAGAGGGGGGTGGTCAGCGACCGTCGGAGGGTGTTCGGTCTGGTGAGAAAAGGCGAGAGTTGTTGGTGGTCAGGGCGACGTCGGAGGTGTTCGTCGCGTGCAGGAGAGGCCGAAGTTGTTGGC
>NC_033798.1:28712361-28811309 GCF_001876935.1 Asparagus officinalis
TCCGGCGCACCGCAGCGCTGTTCAGCGCATGGGCAGCGACGTGAGCCGCTACGCAATCTGAAGGAGGGGGATAGCCGGACTTTGCGCGTCGCCTGCTTGAATTGCGGGCCCGCCTTCCGCGGGAACTCGCGAAAATGAAGTAGCGAGGCTGATTAGGAGGGAAGCGACGGGAAGAGGGTTGCCGTGGGCTCTGCAGGGCCGTGGCGACACTCGAGCGAGGCCGAAGGCCAGCGGAGTACCGAGCCGACACGTGGAGGGCCTTGACTTCTCAGCGGCGCGCGAAGTGCGTCTGGCAGTGCTCAGGATTGCAGCGCACGGTGCGAGGTGGGCTGAAGGCCGGACGACGAGGGCTTGGTTGCAGCCGCACCCGACGCCGACGCAAGCAATTGCATGATGGCCTCAGGCTCGGTGGTTGCCCAAGGTGGTGCCGGCTAAGCAGAGCTAGAGAGAGCGCGGCTGCATGGTGATGGGACGCGGTCAGCTGGAAGAGAGGCGGAGGGAACGGAGCTGCACTGGCCGCTCGGGATCTGGGCCAGTTGAAGTTCTGTAAATCGCGATTAGCTCGATGCCAACTGCTGGATTACTCAGCGCCGCCACAGGCAAGCAGGCCAACAGCCGAGTCCTGGCTTGACGAAGGGGGGTAGCGTCAGGCGACGTCGGAGGCTGTTTCGTCGGTGAGAAAGGCGCGAGAGTTGTTGGTCGGTCAGGACGTCGCGAGGTGCTGTCGTCGCGTGAGAGAGGCCGAGAGTGTTGTGGTGGCGGCGGAAGTTTGGCGGACAAGAAGAAAATATGAGAGAGAGAGATTAAAAAAAATAAATATAATATATATATAGAGAGAGAGAGATCAAGCATGATAAATTTAGAGGTTTATAAAATCTATTTAAAATAATAATAATTTACGAAAAACAAATATAAATAATTATACTAAAAAATTATCTACAACATCAAAACGTATAAGTTTAGTATTACAATCCGATAAATACGCCAACATTAAAAATAATACTAAGAAATTGTATAATTTACAAGAATAATTAATTTAAAAAATTATAAGTATACTAAATTTAAAAATCAATTAGCTTAGAATAAATTATCTACGTGATAAAATGTACTAGTTGCTCGCTAATACGACAGCATAATATAACAAAAGTAGCTAATAATACAACAAAATTATATAAAATAATATGCAAATAATAATACAACGTATTTTACAAAAAATATACGCTAATAGATAATTAATAATAATAATATCACATATTACAATACATGCATACGTAATAGTATCGGCACTCAAACACACACTAAACTCGGCATAAATTTCTAGAAATTCCCTACTACGCCTAAATAAATTTTATAAATATTTAAATCATTTAAATAAATATAAAAACTTAGCACTTTTATGTTGGTGGCGGCGGAAGTTTGGGGAAGAAGAAATAGGAGAGAGAGAGATTAAAAAAAATAAATATAATATATATATAGAGAGAGAGAGATAGAGATAGAATTAGGGTTTTAAAAATCTATTTAAAATAATAATAATTACGAAAAAATATAAATAATTATATAAAAATTATCTACACATCAAAACGTATCAGTTGTAGTATTACAATCGATAATACGCAACAGTAAAAATAATACAAGAAATTGTATAATTTAAACAAGAATAATTAATTAAAATATAATTACTTAAATTTAAAAATCAAATAGTTATGAAATAATTATCTACGTGATAAAATGTACTAGTTGTGCTAATACGACAGATAATATACAAAAGTAGTAATAATACAACAAATTATATAAAATAATATGAAATAATAATACAACGTATTTTACAAAAATATACGTAATAATAATAATAATAATAATATCACATATTATTCAAAATGATACGTAATAGTATCGGTAACACAACGGATAAATTCTAGAAATTTCTACTACCCTAAATAAATTTATAAATATTTAAATCATTTAAATAAATATAAAACTTAGACTTTAAATCATAAAAAATTGTAGAAATTCGAGAAAAATATAAATACTCTTTTAAAAATCATAATTAAATATTTTAAAATATGAGAAAATTATTTTAACTAGTATTAAAATTCATGGTCCTTACAATTTGTGTAAGAAAGGTCTTGACTATTTTTTTTGAATTCATTGTAATGACTGAAGTTGTAATGAGTTCCATGTATAAACTAACTTTTCACTAAAATACGCTGGCGACCATAGTGGGAGCCAGCAGCCTCGCTGCCAAGGCTGTTGTGTCACAGCCGCTAATCAAGATCCCTATGGACGAAGAGGTCGAGTATGAATTCAATCAACAGAAGTTTGAGGAGTATGTTTCCTCCTCGTCCTCTATATCTTCCTCTCCCTACAAGCGCAGAAGGACCACTTCCCTAAAGAAGGTTCGTTAGTCTTTAGATCTGAAGACTCAGGGTGATAATCTTCACCCGAATGCTGCTGAAGCCTCCTCTTCGGCCTCCAAGAAAGTCAGATCTAATGTTCTGCACAACTCTTTAAAGGTCGCGGAGCTTCCCGTCAAAGGTGCGCCGGTGCTGACGAAAAGGGATCATCAAAGGCGTAGCCAACGTTTTGCCCGACAATTTGCCAAAGCCTTGGAACAGGTTGATTGACTCCGCTACCAAGCGAATTTAGAGTTTAGAAGGCGGCAAGTGGCTAAATCATTGCTGCAATAAGCATCGGGATCCTCCTCCTAATTGCCAACTAACAAATGGGTTTGTGTCAAACGAACCCATTCTACGCTCGAGTAATACATCCAGAAGCGCCGTGCACTTCTTATGCATGCCCAGATCCTTGCGCGAAAGGCACAAGAATTGCAAAAGAAAGAGATGGTCAAAGAGCCACCAAGATCTATGCAAGTTTGAATGTCAAAACCCACGACAACGCCTAAAACTGCACCAAAGACAGTTAAGTCGCCTATACCTGACAAGAGACCCCAGTCGTGTCTCTCACTCAGTTCCACTTCTAAGGTTGCACCCCAGCCTTCATCAATTTTAGATCTTGCTCTTCCTACTCCCGCACCTACGGTGAAGCTCTACGGCAGTGTGGATCACTCCAAATTCAGAATTCCGTTGAAGGATTGCATGGGTCCTCTACACGAAGATCGAGGCAAAACTCCTATCAAAGAACACTTGGGTCCAGTAAACAAATTCCGAGTGACTCTTCAAACTGGGGGTCGTATACGACCTCGTAACAAGACTATTCCTGTAACCGTCAGCTTGGAGGGGTGTGTAGAAAAACAGGAGCCCGTTAAGGTTTCACCCTCACAAATGTGTAATTCCAAACGAGTGACTCATGTGAGCACCAACAAGGTGTTACCTAATCAGAAGAAGATGTGTCTGACAGACGACAGCGTTATACCTGAAAGAACAAGTGAACAGCCGATAGGTTGCTCTGGCTGCAACACCGATGAGTTATACTATCAGACTGGGGATGATTCTCGAAAGAGAAATACCCCAGAAATGGACTCTCACTATCCTTTTGAGAGATTAATCAGGGTAGTACTATCATAATGTAGCTATCCCAAGACCACTCCACGGAGGGTCTCGGTATTCGAAAGGATCTCTACTGAAGCATCCAAACCTAAACTAAGGTGTTTCCATAAAAGAAGATCAGCTGGTCAGAGTAGCGAACTTCTAGAAGTCATCATCAATATGGTCAATAAGGGAAAGTCTACACGACACTTTAGTCCCGAACCTTTCCCGGATGTATCCCAACGCATAACTCAGCTATGGTCTGAGACTATCAGACCAAGGGATTATTAGAGAATTTAGAGAGGGCATTCCTCAGATTATGAAGTATCAGATGCAAACTCTTCAATCGCTTATGATAATATGACGTCTAGTGCGGGACAGACCCGAGAAGCATTCATGATCACTATAGAGCATATGGCTCAGCTCCTTCAAGAAGCCTTGGCTAAGAAGAAGAAGGATTTCAAAATTGAGATGGAGATGGCCGTACAACGGGTAAAAGATTTACATGTCTAACAGCTCGATGAGTTGTCAAATCAGCACGACGAATCTAGTCGTCGCCAAACTACCAATTAGGTAGATAGAGACTCAGAAGTGGAGGAAAATATCAATGCCGATACTCCTCCCGATGGTAAAAATGCTAAGGATGGTCCCAACGCTGGGGGTAGCCCCACCAACAATACAAACACTGAGGGTGGCCCTACCATTCCTCTTCAAGGTCGTACGAAGAAAGATGCAAGTGAAGATTTAAAGATAAAAGACCTCGAAAGCAAGATCAATGATTTGATGTTTGCTTAAGAGGGAAAGAAGATCGACATTCCGTGTCCTTATCCGGGGGAGTGTAAATCGATTCCGTATCCGATGAAGTTCAACCTCATTAACTTCATACTGTTCGACGGAAGGGCGTTCTCTCACTCAACACTTAATTTACTTTAAGTCCCACCTAGGGGTCATTTCAGACAATGAACCTCTGATGGTACGATCATTCATGGGAACCCTTCGTACGGCCACCTTCGACTGGTACCATCATCTCAAGCCGAGAAGTATTAATAGCTGAGATGACATGGAGAGCATGTTTCTTGCCAACTTCTTCGATGATGACACAGAGATGTCAATCGGGACACTATTTGATGAGAAACAAAATAACGGAGAATCAGTCAAAAACTTCATCAAGCGCTTCCGGAATAAGGCGATGAACTATCGAGATCTAGTCACGGAGGAATTCATCCTCCAAACATGTCATAACAATCTTCCTTGGATGTGCTAGAAGCTATGTGCATCGTACCATCTAAGACTTGGAAAGAGTTGAAAGTACGGGGAGATCAAGCCAAACGATTCCTCAAAAGGAGGAAAGCCGAAAGAGGTCAACCCGCGACTACTGTTCCGAAATAGAACTTCACCCCTCGTGATAAAGCGAAAGCACAAGCGAATGCGGTGGATACAAATCAAACATTTCAATTGCAACCCCAACAACAGCCACAACAACAAGCACCCAAGTAGCAATTGCCTCAATGGCAGCAATGACCTCCAAGGCAATAGAAGGCTTATGAGCCAAAGTTCTCAAAGTAATACTCCTTTAAGAAAGACAAGATCCCCGGTATCTTCAAATACTTGTTAGAAAACAACAAGATCAAGCTGCCTACAATCACCAATCACGAGGAAGCTAAGAAGACTATAAATCTGCGGTACTGCGCGTTTCACAGAGCAATTCATCATCCCACCAAGACGTGTTATGCTCTCAAGCACAAAATTTAAGCCTTCATTGACGTTGGGATTATCACTGTAAAGCAACCCAAGGAAAAGAAAGTAGGTACAAATACGGTAAGCATTTGTTTCGACTCTGTTCCCCTCACACGGTTTCAACCAAAACCTATGACAAGAGTAGGGATGAGGATAGTTAATGAAGATCCTCATGGACAACATCAAAAAGGACTAGTACCACACAGGGCTCCTAATGGTGAAACTCTTTGCGTTCATCTTGATCTACTTCAAGATGAGCAATGGATAGGATCCTCCTCCAAGAAAAAAATCCAAGTCCAAAGGCAAGGGGAAATCTTATCGTGCCGCTATAGCTATTCCGAAGGAAAATGGTGAAGGAATCCCTACCTTCCACCTTCCGATGATGAGCATGAAGTTTTTGCTACCAGCGAAGAACCGACCTTTGTCACTAGAAGTAGAAATGAATATTTGTTCGACTATTCCACGATGGACGATCAGCCAGCTAAACAAGGAGTGGTTACAACCATCCCAAATCCTTATGAAGGAACTTCTCGGTAGCAGACAACCCTTAAACAAAAGGAGACTGCAGCCAAGCAGAAAGATAAAGAGCCCTAACATCAAGAGGTTCATAACTCAAAGCAGTCTCATTTCAATTGTCCGATTAGAGGAGACAAACTAGGGAATTCAAACACTCCATACTGCATCGATGTTGTTGGGTTGAAAAATTGACTGGGCTTAATTCTCTTGTTTTAAGAAAATTGGGTTTGATCACTTCGTACAAAACCCTTACAATCACTCTCTCTCTCTCTCTCTCTCTCGATTACAGATGAAGAGAAGATTAATTCATCTCCTCTTTGTTTAACGTGGGTTCTTGGTGGCGAAAGGATGCTTCCCCTGATGTTTGAGTCGAGATTGCCTCCCGTTGATGATCAGAACAAGATTGTTGAAGCTTCTGAAGTTCGTTAGACTACTAGAACCGATATTCGAATTCCAGATCTAAACACAGGAGCTCTGATTTCTGATGATTGCCAAAAGTTTTAAAAGTCTGAACGAACCAACCCTTTTCTCTATAGCCATCCATGGCTATTTATAGGATTTAAGCATGTAACCGACGTGCTACGATCACGGGTTAATGGGTGTAACTGTCTCTTCCAAATCAGCGCACATCGTAATGTACTCTTGAAGATTAGTCCATGCGGCCGACTAAGTCTTCGGAGTCGTTACAGGTAGATCTCACATGGATGACGAGCCTCGGGGTACGTCAAGTAAGACGAGCCTCGATATGCAGTGAGGTTTGCCTTACAAAGTAAACTTCATAGTAAACTAGCTTCTTCTAACAAATTTTGTCTTCACCGACTTCGTCTGACGAACTTTGTATTCACTAACGAACTTTATTCAGTGATGAACTTTGATGTCGAGCTTTGTTCAGTGATGAACTTTGATGTCGAGCTTCACGACGCAGCAAACCTCATCTTTGGTGTTGAGTTTCACCTCATGTCGACCCTCGTTCCTAAAGTAGATCTTCACTAAACAATGAGCCTCGTCTCGGAATAGGGCGAGGTTTGTTTTTCTAACAATCCTCTTCATATTTTGAAACTTGGCATTTTGAATGCCTACAAAACCCCCTTCAAAGTTTTCAGACTTGAATTGGGCTGTGTGGAATCTAAAACACTTTGAACCCTATTTGGACGCACTTAGTTTCATTGTTTGCAGTTCAATGCTTTTGTAGGCTTCGTCACGAGGTTCGGCGATTGACTGGCCTTTGTGTTTTCATGTGAGTATTATCAGACCCGTGCCCATATGCCTCTTTTCGACCTTATCAGTAGTAACAGTTATGCACCTTTTCTAGACCCGATAGGTGGTTGCCGGCTGGTGCCTCGAGATCTCCACTCTAGATCTCACCCGCAGATTTTTGTTGGGAAGGGGATTCGTCCAACAATCTCAACCGAAGATCTCAAGTATTGATTCGGTTTTTCCAGCCTATATATATATATGGCGTCAGCATACAAAGAGCCCTTTCTTCTTCTACTCATTTAAGTTATCATAATCTTTTACCTCCCAAACTACGAGCTTTTCTTCTTTGAGAGCTTCACAGTTGAATCAATGGCCCCTAAAACCGTTGTGAACAAAGGCAAGGGAAAGGGAGTTACTGGTCCTTCAGATGATCCTGCGGTTTCGTCCGCTTTCTCAAGTAATAGATCTGGACGCAAGATCTGCATTTTAACATAGATGAACCTTGTCTATTTTAGACTTGGGTTTCTTAAAGGAGATGAACAATTCCTCTCTTTCTAAGATGAAATCTATCTAAAAGACGTCGTGTTTTGAAGCGACAACATTCGTCGTCTTCACATATCTTGTCTTTTTCTGACGAACTTTGTTTGTCAGTAACAGTTATGCACCTTTTCTAGACCCGATAGGTGGTTGCCGGCTGGTGCCTCGAGATCTCCACTCTAGATCTCACCCGCAGATTTTTGTTGGGAAGGGGATTCGTCCAACAATCTCAACCGAAGATCTCAAGTATTGATTCGGTTTTTCCAGCCTATATATATATATGGCGTCAGCATACAAAGAGCCCTTTCTTCTTCTACTCATTTAAGTTATCATAATCTTTTACCTCCCAAACTACGAGCTTTTCTTCTTTGAGAGCTTCACAGTTGAATCAATGGCCCCTAAAACCGTTGTGAACAAAGGCAAGGGAAAGGGAGTTACTGGTCCTTCAGATGATCCTGCGGTTTCGTCCGCTTTCTCAAGTAATAGATCTGGACGCAAGATCTGCATTTTAACATAGATGAACCTTGTCTATTTTAGACTTGGGTTTCTTAAAGGAGATGAACAATTCCTCTCTTTCTAAGATGAAATCTATCTAAAAGACGTCGTGTTTTGAAGCGACAACATTCGTCGTCTTCACATATCTTGTCTTTTTCTGACGAACTTTGTTTGTCAATTGAACTTCATATGTCCAGCCGTGTTGGCTATTCTGACAAGGTTCATCCTCAACGTCTGTCAAATGAGCCTTTGTTTGACCAACGAACCTTATCTTCACTGATGACGTACGTTTAATTGACAAACTTTGTCTTCACTGACGAGGTTCATCCAACATACAAAGTTAATTCAACTAATAAGGCTCGAGGTTCGTTGTTAGACAAAGCTTGTCTATTAACGAAGTTCGAGGTTTGTCTAGTTAATGAGGTTCGTTATTAGACGAGGTTCGTCTGTTTAACGAAGTTCGTTGTTAGACGAGGTTCATTTGTTTAACGAAGTTCGTTGTTGGAGTGACCTTTGTGTCCTTAGACAATGACTCATTCTTTGAGCTAACTTTGTTCGTCTTTTGTGTAGTTGTGCATCTATCTGTTCCAATTCCTCCACATGGTGCCTTTGGAGCAGATGGTACCCAAGCGATGGAATATGATTTCCACTATTCCTCTCTTGAGGGCATCCCTATGTTTGGGGATCGAGAACAAGAAGAACTTGAACTTCTTTCTGAGCCTTCCATCTCTATTTTTAGGCACTTGATTACTGATGCTCCCTTAGAATCAATCAGCTGTGATCAAATCGTGAAGCATGTTTTCCTGTTTGGAGACTCTTCAAAGGATCTAATCTTATTGGAATTGGGCACCTATCAATGGCTTAGGACTATGAACAATCGCAATATGTACTTACCCCAGATGGAACGTGCCTAATCTCTCACTACCCTGAAGATTGTTTCTGCTCCAAAGAAGATGGACTGGGACTTAACCCTGACACAACATGGGTTGATACGTGGCCATTTCTCTAGAAGTGGCGCCAAGATAGATAATAGCAGTCGCTACATAACCGGACTACACCTAGGACTATTTTAAAGAGAATTACCTGTCAGCGAAACAGCCGAGGAAGCCAACACCTTTGGCCGTGCATTCTTCAATTTAAAGGGGCAATTCCCAACTAAGAACTTTAGGACTCCTGGTTAGTCTCGTTGGAGTCCTACCTAGTGGTGGCCTCATGTCACCGAATACATCTTGCAGGAGAATCAGGAGGACCTATAGAGATTTGGGCTTTATGCGCCCATCAAGGCGACACAACTTGGTTTAAGAACTAACTCTCACTAATTTTTTGGGGTGTTGGAGTTATATTATCCCGACACTCGTACCTTTTTTACTCCAAATGGTGAATTAGGAATTTCTCTTCACGAGATGGCTAGAGTATCAGGGCTACCATATGGAAGATATCCGTATGAGGAGTATGTCCCAGGATATAAGGAGCTAACCACTTTGGAGAAGGAACATCCCCAAGTTGTTGAAACTTATTAGGAGGTATTGTGCCATTACTACATTTGTCTGAATGTAGAGGGACGAGTTGATAAGAAAGGTGACCCTTGTCCTATGTGACCCCCTCAGATGAGCATGGTTACACAGCACGAATGACATTTGATAGTTACTTTTACCAATGTGGGGAGACGATTTCTTCCAAAGCCTTACTAGCAAGATATCTTATGTTGTGGCTCAAGCATGTTGTTGTTCCCTCTGGTAGTTTTGATGCATTGCCAGTAAATGTGATATTTATGACCGTTTGTTTAGCACACAGTCGCCAATATGCTCTTCTGCCGGACATGATTGCCCGTATCCATTGGAGATTGCGGCACTTATGTTATGCTTTTTGTCATGATGCTGAGAACCTGAAGGTAGAGTTTCCTTACGCCTATCTTATGGCGTGGATCCTTATGCATTGTCCCACACTTATGGGTGCGCCTTCCGCGTGCGTAGAGGGAAAAGTTACTCCTTTCATTCAAAGGTTGGAAAACTCAGATTGGAGTAAGCATTATATGGCCTTGGTGAGACGTACTCTCCGAAATCATAAGAATGTTGAGTTCAACCGGTGTTTTTCTCATTTTCCTGAGACCAGCTACGGCCAAGCTGTAATAAACGAATCTAATGATCAGGGCTACACTACCTTATAACTTGGTTGTTTCCTGTGGCTCATGAGTATTTCTCCAGGATATCTTATCTATCGCTTCAGTCCCATATGTGTATTAGTGCCCTATCTGCCTTGCTGCTTTGCTCGCCAATTTGGCTATGACCAATTATACATTGGCAATCCCAACACCCTACTGAAATCTGAGGGTTGTGGTCTAATTATCGGAGTAAGGGCTTAGTATTGGACCGTTGCCGATGGTACAGGTGCTCGCTGCTGACTCCCACAACAGGATCCTCAACCCCGGGCAACGCTCGCTTATTGCAAGTGGCAT
Source organism: Asparagus officinalis (assembly GCF_001876935.1). Classification (NCBI taxonomy): domain Eukaryota; kingdom Viridiplantae; phylum Streptophyta; class Magnoliopsida; order Asparagales; family Asparagaceae; genus Asparagus; species Asparagus officinalis. The sequence goes on from NC_033798.1 coordinate 28,722,784, forward strand.
TGCATGGCAAATGTGATGATTCCAAACTTCCACATCATTTACTCTGGACTACACCTCATTCGACATCGCTATAGATCTGGAAACACTTCCAGTAGGAGTCACATACCGAGAGTTAAAGAATTCTTATATGCTGAAGAAAATGTGGGTGCAGAAGAATCCCGACCTCCGAGTCCTCATGAGACTCAAGAAGAGGTGGATGCGGCTTTAGATGAAAGTACACCCCCGAAATCTCCACACGTTGATGAATACGGGAGTAACATACCCACTATTGCTGAGGAGGATGAGGCTCTCGGAGCCGAAGCTACTTTTGGCGACTTTGGGGATCCCACTTGTTCTGATAAGCCATTTGAGCACTTTCAGCATGAAGCTTCTGAGAGTAGACTTTCCCCTCAACAATCTACTGAATCTATACCTGGGGAATCTAACCTTGCTATGGAACCCACTGGTATGCTAATCTTATCTTATCGTATGCTTTGAATTGTCACTTTGTTAATATTCAATTCCCTTCTACAGAACAAGTTGAAGGAGCTAAAGCTTCAAGGCAGCTGGAAGAGAAGTCCAAGAGGCCAGGATCTACGAGGAGGATTAAACAAGTCGTTAAGAAGCCAAGGAAAGAAGCTTCAGTGGTAACCACTCCTCCCATCAAATCAGTTAGAGTTGACAAAGAGTCAGAGTCTAAAGATGACACTCCATTATCTCGACTACGTGTGAGATCATGCCATGAACCAAGAATGACTGCTGAGGACGCTGTCGTTGCTCCCGTTATTGAAGCTGAGGTCACTCTGAGTGCAACTATTAACACTGGAACAGCTACGGATACAACTGTTGCTCTTGGAACAACCGTTGGAACCGACGCTGCTTTAGACATAGCTTCTAAAGCCGATGCTAAAATGATTATGAGCCTTGCGCCAAACAGCTTTATCACCTCAACAGAAATCCTAACTCCAGCATCAACCATGTTTGTCACTACTTCTGCTACTATCATTGCCACTCCTGCAACTATTGTCGCTGCCCCTGCGACCATTGCGGCAACTACTATGTTCACTTCGTCAGAAGTAACGGCGATATATGCTAGTCGTTCGGAAGCGGTGCCTTTCCATGATACACCCTCTTCTTCTTTTGACCTATCAAAAGAATTTGGGGTATCGATGATCCGGGATAATTTCCTCACCATTCTGATAAAAATCCCCAACTCAAGTATTGGATCGTGACGGTGATTTTGCTGGGATCAAAACGGTGTTGGAGCCTCTCTTGCATGTAATGCTTAGCTTGACTAGCGATATAGCCATGCTATCCTACTGGGTGTATTTGGTAAAGGTTGAAAGCCTTTTCAAAAAATGGCAAGATTGTTGCAATCAGCCCTTCCTCCCTATAGCTGAAGAACATGCGATGCAGCTTTTGAGGCAGAGGGATGATTCTCTGTTTGATCTCGAACGTCAAGTACTCAAGAAGAAGCAGAAGATCAAAGAGCTTTAGGATGTCAGCGAAAAATTGTCCAGCGAGGGCAAAAAGGTCGTTGATACTGAATGTAGCCGGCAACGCTTAGTTAAATCTTATAGAGCTGCACTTGTTGATATCTAGACAAAGCTAACTGAAGCGGAGAATGAGTTGAAGGGCGCAACTGAAAGGTGGCAAACTTTGAAAATCCAACAAGCAGAACATCAAACATTGTTTCAGGCTTCGTCAGATGCTCTGGAGAGGCTAAGCAATGTCGTAAGTAATGTGAAAGCTCCCTCTGATGATGATCTGCATAAGCAAGCGATGGCGGAGGTTGAAGTGGCATACTAAGAATCCATAAGCTAATTCGCTGAGGAAATCCGCCAAACTGTTGAACATTTGTAATGATATTTTATCAATACAGTTATGCTCTCATCCATCAACTTTCTTCTTTATGCACTTTGGTTCTTTGTTAATAGAACACATAAAATTTGTCTTAATGAGTCTATGCCTTTAGAATTTCAAAACAACTATCGAAAATCAAGTCTTAGAATTTTAAGACGAGGTTCAAAGTATCTCATCCAACACTTGATTGAGGTGATGACCTTCATTTGTTTTGAAATTGAAGGTAAGGTTCGACTGACTCCAACTAAATCTTGGTTGGAATAGTGCCCTTCGTTATTTTACACCTTGGAAATGAGGTTTGACTGATTCTAACTAAATCTTGGTTGAAACAGTGACCTTCATTATTTTGCACCTTGGAAACGAGGTTTGACTGATTCCAATTTAATATTGGTTGAAACAGTGACCTTCGAGGTTCAAACGAGTTTCAATTGAACTCTTGAAATATGAACTCAACCGAGATAGTGACCTTCGAGGTTCAAATTAGTCTCGACTGGGTCTTGAAATTCGAACTCAATCGAGATAGTGACCTTCGAGGTTCAAACTAGTCTCAACTGAGTCTTAAAATTTGAACTCAATCGAGATAGTGACCTTTGTCACTTTGGACTTAGGAATAAGAGTAAATCTCGTTAACTGAGGTGGCAACCTTCTACAGTTCCCAAACTATTGATCCACATGGATCTGTCGCTTCGTGTCATCGGCATTAAGTTCTTGATATTTAATGCGTCGCTTCAAGCCACGTCTTAATCAGCATTAAGTACAAACGCAATTAATTACGTCACCTCATTCCTAGCACCTTTGGTGGTTCGGTGCTCAGGGATTCGTGTAGCAGATCCCAGCCACTTGATTGGCTTCTTCGCCTATAAATAAGCAATTGCTATTTCGAAAAGATCCATCTTCTTCTTCTTTTGAGAATGACTCAAAGGGGTCTCTGCATTTCCAAGTTCCCATCTTTATCTCCTGTGAAGTTCCAAGCTTTCTTGCCTTCGATGATCGTCGCCAGCGAGGTAGGCAAAACTGATGTTGCCACTGCTTCAGGTAACACTTCTGATCTGATGGTTACTCTTGTTGTTTGCAAGTTAGAAGAGGTTCAATCATTTAATAGACCCTAAGTTCTCCTTTTATGCAATCCTGACCTATTGATCTTTGTAGTAGCTCGCTCGTTTGGGGATTTCTCAATCTTTTAGAGTCAAAGTCAGGAGATATTTTGACAACTTGTTGGACTTTTGAATGTAATCCCGAAGAGATATCCTAAGTTCAAACATGCTTAATGTTTTGACATGCCATGCACCCCCAAGCATGCAATCTTTCATCTGGACTTTGGTCTATGTGGCAGTTTGGCAGACTCAGTGAAGTGCTTCTTTTCGTGAGAGTCAGCAACAATGTTAGAGTTCCATCTTCCGTTCCTTGGTATAAAGTCTAGAAGATGGAACTTCAACAACAAAAACTATAATATTGTTGCAGACGAAGCTCGTAGTGTAACTCGAGGGTCGTTGGGTGAAAAGCTGAGAAATTCCCCAGGTTCCAATTTTTGTTTGACTTTCTTCTAAGGATGTCCCACCGCCAGCAAATTTTATAACTAAGACATCAGAATATGAATCCTCTACCTAAGGCAGCTCCACATGCATAAAGTTGAATGCCATCATACTTGCTTTGTTTGAATTGATAATATTAACATATGCTCAGGGAACTTGAGCAAATTTCTCCATTGTCTCTGCATGAGGACGAACAAATCCTGGGCCTTTAGATAGCAAAGTTTGTGCGTAGGATTTCTAAGTAGGCCGACTATGCCGAGGGCCTGTATAAATATTAGGAAGAGCTTGAGTTTCTCTAAGAGGCTGCTGAGCGTGGTGGTCCAAGATTGGGACACAGGGTGAGGTAGCTGAAATTAGGGTCTGGCTTGAGGGAGGAGAGAGAGGTGGAAGGGGAGCTGAGGAAAGAAGGGGATTTGAGGTGGGGTTTAAGGGGATTTGATTTTGGGATGTGGATTTTAATTTCTACGAAGAAGAAGGTTTAGGATTTGGTGGATTTGGAGGTTTTGATGTGGAAGGAGGAACTTATGAGGAGGAGGAGGTGGGTGGTGGTCCGCCATGAGCACGTGGTTGCCGGAGAGGAGCTCCGACGAATCAAGAAGGGGTCGAAGTGGTTGGGCAAGAATCGACTTTTTAGGGCATTTTTCTAGCTTCAGTGAATTCTTTTTTCTCTTCTGGAATAAGAAATTATACTTGGTTATACTATCAACAAATTGGCAATTGGTTAAGAATTCAACAGACTAGTGGGGCAATATCAACTTTATGTACTGTACTCATCAGGTTATCTATCCGGTCAAGATAATTTAGACTTCCGTATTGCTCGACTCAAGTTTTTATCAAGAATTTCACGATGTCTAAAGAAAATCGGGGCCTTTTGTATATCTTGTTCTCTAGAAAGCTGTGCAAAAGACCCCAAAAATTTCCGCCCTAAAGTTAAAATGTGTGGGATCACCTCTGCCAGGGACACAGAACTCGCTGCTCAAGCGGGTGCTAATCTTGTCAGCATGATACATTGGCCCCACTCAAAGCATTCTCTCGCCATGAGCACGTGGTTGCCGGAGAGGAGCTCCGACGAATCAAGAAGGGGTCGAAGTGGTTGGGCAAGAATCGACTTTTTAGGGCATTTTTCTAGCTTCAGTGAATTCTTTTTTCTCTTCTGGAATAAGAAATTATACTTGGTTATACTATCAACAAATTGGCAATTGGTTAAGAATTCAACAGACTAGTGGGGCAATATCAACTTTATGTACTGTACTCATCAGGTTATCTATCCGGTCAAGATAATTTAGACTTCCGTATTGCTCGACTCAAGTTTTTATCAAGAATTTCACGATGTCTAAAGAAAATCGGGGCCTTTTGTATATCTTGTTCTCTAGAAAGCTGTGCAAAAGACCCCAAAAATTTCCGCCCTAAAGTTAAAATGTGTGGGATCACCTCTGCCAGGGACACAGAACTCGCTGCTCAAGCGGGTGCTAATCTTGTCAGCATGATACATTGGCCCCACTCAAAGCATTCTCTGTCTGTCGCAAAGGAAATCTCAAAAGCAATCCAGGATAATAGCATGGAGCTCGTTGGAGTGTTTGTTGAGGATGACGTTAGCACAATACTAGGAACCGCTGAAGCATATGGCCTTAGAGTTCGTCGAAGTACTAGCTAGTCTAAAAACTTTTCCTTATGTCTTCTGTTGTTCAAAGAAAATAAAAGTTTCGAGCTATTCCCTTCTTACTTCTTGCATGTCTACTTGCAGCTTCATGGAGATTGTTCTAGCGCTAAGCTCCCAGGGTTGCTGCCATTGAGTGGAGTTATTTATGTTATCCATAGTAATGAAAATGGGAAACTTCTCAACCATGTTCCTAATGAAGCTACTGCTTTAGTTGCCTAGCTTTTGGTAGATAGCGCAAAGGGTGGCAGGTTAGAAGAACTTTCCCCTCTTACTTTTAAATTGCTATATTATTATTTGTCATGAAAACCTTGTTCAACATCCAAAGGCTTTTGTCCATGAACATAGGAAAGTGAATGTTGTACATGAAAGTACCCAAGAGGGGGTGAATAGGGTAATTGCTAATCTAATCCGATATTGATGCCAAATTAAAACTTATTAACTAATTTATCCTAACAATGTGATATGCAAAGATATACAATTAATGTAAGGGCGATATAAAAAACATGAGACAAATGTGATAAAAAAATATACAAGAGAAAAAGTGCATTAATGTCAAACTCAAACACAGACAAATGATCACGGAGTTCGGTCACTCTCGACCTATGTCTCTGCACCTCACCCTCGAGGAGAATCTCCACTAACTCAAAAATAACTACACAATCGGTTTTCAACGCTCACTGATAAATGTTTATAACTCACATAATTGCAATCACACAATACACCATCTAAGTGTTAGTCTAGCCCGTGTCAACTTCCTCAAGTGCTTGGATTTACCACCTCTCCCTAGGCTTTATTACCAATGTCACTCCTCTCGGAATTGACTCTGTCTCTCACCAACCACTCCTCTCGGTGTTCTTGTGTATTACAATATGATCTCACAATAATTAAGCATAAATACAAAGTTTTTATTCTCTAACAAGATGAGAGCTCAATTAAGCTCACTCTCAATGAATTACTCACCACAACCAAATTATACAATGTATGAAATACTAAAAGCTCAATAGGTGGTGTGTGTGATCAAAGAGAAATAATAAAACTAAACTCAATTTAAAATCTCGCTTAATAAAAAGATAATCAACTATAAATATATATATAAAGCTAGAAATAGAGTTTAGCAAAACTTCCCTAAAAATCAAGAGTGAGAGAGATTGAGATTGAAGCCCAAACACGAGAGAAATGATCTCCTCCTCTTGTGAAAACCTCTTCACATAAACAAACTTGAAAATCCCACTTAAACACCCTTTTTAAACACTTGTAAACTTGATTTAAACTCTTCTTAGATAGTTCTTAGTGTTGAGGACTGAGTGGTATATATAGGCTCTCAAATAAAAGTCCTAAACCCAAGAAAAACAACAAAAAACAATAAAATCCCCAAAACCCCGGAGTCTGGAAATATGACCGTTACAGTACTTTCGGTCGACCGGTGAACCGTGGTCGGTCGACCAATAATTGTAGGCGTATAAAACTGCTTATAGGTCCCTTAACATAGCTCGGCATGGTGATTCGACAAACCAACGAACCATCGGGCGATGTATCCAAGCGTGATCGTTAAACCGCAATATCGAAGCTAAGTGAGACGCGACGAAGCAGATTAACGAGGCGACGAGTTTAAACACCGAAGTGGATTTACTGCCAAATCAGGATCCGGACTGCTAAATCAGAGTCCAGATCAACAAATCAGAGTCCAGATCAACAACGAAGCTTGGATAAATTGTGAAACCGCAGAAACGGACGACACAGCACCCCGGAAAGATCTCGGTTGGCCCAGCACCAAGGGTGGCTCGCCGAGCCACCTTGTGGCATCACCAAGCACCTTGTGCGTGTCTCCGGCGGCCACCGAGGTCGCTCAGGCGGCCACGAGGTTGGACTCGTGCCACCACGAGCCACCATCTGGTGCGTCGGTGAGGTGGCTCGGCCGGACCACCGAGTTGGCTCGGCAACCACGAGCACCAAGGTGGCCGAGCCACCAAGGTGCCGAGCCACCTGGTGCCGAGCCACCCCTCCTGCGCCGAACTGCTGCCCAGATTGAGCCCAGATCGCTTGTAGAAGCTATAAATAGAGGGGATGGCTCATTTTTCAAAGGTTGGGAATTTTTGGAGTCCGAAACTCTCTGCCGGATTGAAACTCACCTCGGACCTTTCAAATTTCATACTCGGGACTTCCAGTCTGCGTTCTTGAGCGAGCATCCACGACCAAATAAGGCAGGAGTTCGAGAGAGAGAGATCAGATCTGAGATCTACACGACTATCCTCCGGATCAAAGCTTGGCCTTTGATCCCGAGAAGAGTATCGATTTCGCTTGGTCGATTTCGATTACTAAAGGCTATTATTTCCTTGGCGAAATAGTACCCCCGGCTGTTATTTCCTTCGTGAAATAGCACCCATCATATTGTGTAGATCCGACCTGATCAAGATCGCGCGGTGGTCCACGAATTAACCCCGGCGTAGGCGAAGAACCCACACAAGCGAGTGACCGCAAAACAGGAGCTCGCGATTCATTCGACATAAAAGGAAAGTTGTAATTTTTTTTTCTTTTGTTGATTTCGTTATAACCGGATCTTATAAAAAGACCGGATCTTTGTAACCGATAAACAGTTGTCAAAGAGTGTGCAATGACGTCAATGAAAACTACAATTTTTCCCGCGAACAATAATATTTCCCACGAACAATCTGGCGACCACAGTGGGAGCCACCGATCTCGCTGCCGAGATCGTTGCATCGCAGCAGCGGATCTCAATCCCGGTCGAGGAGGAGGTCGAGTATGAATTCGACCAGCAAAAGTTTGAGGAGTATCTTTCATTCTCGTCCGGATCCACCTCCCCCCGCAAGCCCAAGAAGTTCTCCTCTAGGAGAAAAGTCCGTTGGTATGAAGAAGTGCAAAATGCCAACGAAGATCTCACCCCAACTGATGCCAAAGTCACATCGGGTGAAGCTGCACCGACCTCCAACCAGGTTAAATCTGTTCCTGCCAACGCCTTCGCCGTAGAAGGAGTAGTGACTCTTTCAAAGAGAGCCCGCCAGAGGCGACGTCAACGCGTGGCGCGGCAACTCGCCAAGGCGATGGAGTCCACGGACGGAATCCGCTACAACACGGATCTGAAGAACAGGAGAGGCAAACAACCTCAACAACAAATGAATGGCAGCTCCTCCAAGCCGCCAACGAATGAATGGGTCCGTGTCAAACGGAATCGCTCAACACTGGATGAGCGCATTCGCAAGCGCTGCGTACTGTCAGCGCAAGCACGGGCTCAAGTCCAGGAAGCCCGCAGAAGACTGCAGAAGGAAGTGGCCAAAAAGCCGCCACCAACCCGCCAAGTCTGGAGGCCGAAGTTTGAAGCGGCGATTCAGGCTAAGGAGCAACCTTTGCAGCTGGAGGCCGAAGTCTGAAGCGGCGATTCAGGCTAAGGAACAATCATTGCAACCTTCAACGCAAGTAATTCCTATGGCTACTCCGGGAGATCACGCAGAATCATCCCGAAGAAAGAAGTCAGTTTTGGAGCGCCTCGCTCCGCTTCCTGATGGACGATGCAAAACGCCAGTTCAAGAACATTTGGGCCCGATGAAGAAGCCCCGAACGACTCAACATGACAAGGAAATCAGGGCAGCTAAGCGCACCAATTTGCGCATTGAAGTCCAGGAGCCCGCTGAGAACTCACGCTCACAAAGGCATGTTTCGAGGCACGTAACTTTTGAAAGCCCAAAGAAGGCAGTTCGTCCTCAGAAGGAAACATTATCGTTTGATGACGATAACGTTATACCTGAGAAGTCGTGCCAACACACGATAGGTTACTCTGACCTCCAAACCGACGAGTTGTACTATCGTGCTGGGGGTACGAGTAAAACCAGGAAAAGGAGTCCTCGAGAACTAGAAACTCAATGCCCCTGTTCCAAACTCATTCGGGCAGTATTGTCTGAGTGTAACTGCATCAAGACAGTTCCTGAAAGAGTTTCGGTTTTCGAAAGACTCAGTACCGAAACGCCAAAACCAAGGCCTAGGCGTTTCCGACGAAGGAGAGCGGTGGTTGAAGACGGAGAATTTCCGAGGGTCACCACTAATATGACCAGCAAAGGGACATCGACACGGGATAATCCCAAGTCGATTCCGGAAGCATCCCGGCGTATAACCCGTCTACAGTCTGGAGCCATCAAACGAGGAACTTACGGTAGGGTTCGGACAAGATTACCTTTAGAAGATGAAGAATTGGATGTCGGCTCTACGGTCGTATCAGATAATACGGTATCTAGCGAGGGACAACCCTGCGAAGCACTTATGATAAGTGCGGAACAAGTGGCCAAGATGCTTGAAGAGGCCATGGCTATCAACAGGAGAGCTTCAGGTTCGAAATGCAGATGGCCATGCAGAACATGAGAAAAATGCATGACCAACAAATCAAAGCATTGACGAACCGGCAAGGCGAGCCAAGTCGTCGTAACCAGGTTAATCTGGAAGATGAGGACACAGGTCCGAATGAAGCTCATAACGCCAATAATCCTCCCGTCAATACAGGGGGTGGTAACGAGAATGCTAGCGAAGACTCAGGTGAAAGCTTGAAGATTAAAAACCTCGAGAGCAAAATCAATACGTTGATTTCCGCTCAAGAGATGAAGAAGACGGGCATTCCTTGTCCATGCCAAGAGAATGAGAATCGATCCCATATCCGGCGAAGTTCAATCTAATTAACTTCATGCCGTTTAATGGGATGGGTTCACCCACTCAGCATTTGATTTACTTCAAATCACATCTGGGGGTTATCTCTGGTAATGAACCTCTGATGGTACGGTCCTTCGTTGGCACTCTTCGTGGAGCCGCCTTCGATTGGTATCGTCTTCTCAAGCCAGGAAGCGTGAATAGCTGGGACGACATGGAGACTAAGTTCCTCGCTAACTTCTTCGACGACGACATCGAGATATCCATCGGGTCGTTGTTTGACGAAAAACAAAAAGACGGGGAATTGGTTGATACCTTCGTTAAAAGGTTCCGGAACAAGGCGATGAACTGTCGGGACCCGATCACCGAGGAGTTCATTCTTCAGACTTGCCACAACAACCTCGCATTGGACGTGTTGGAAGCAATGGGGACAGCACCGTCCAAGACATGAAAGGATTTGAAGGTCCGAGGAGAGCAAGCCAAACGATTCCTCAGAAGGAAGAAGGCGGAAAGAGGCCAACAGGCGACGAATGCTCCACAGCAGAATTTCGTCCCACGAGGGAAAGGTAAGGCACATGCTAATGCAGTTGATTCTAATCAAACTTTCCAATTGCAACCTCAGCAACAGTCGCAGCAACAAGCACCATAACAATCTCGGTCGCAATGGCAACAACGGCCTCAGAAGCAGAAATCTTCAGAGCCGAGGTTTCCTAAAGTGTACTCTTTCAAAGATGACGAAGTTCCCAGTATCTTTAAGTACCTGTTGGAGAATAATAAAATCCAGCTGCCGTCGATCGTGGATCAAGAAAGGGCTAGTAAAGTGACGGATCCGAAGTATTGCGCATACCACAGAGCGGTCCATCACCCTACAAAGTCATGCTACCACCTCAAGGATAAAATCCAGGCGTTAATTGATGTAGGCGTCATAACCCCGAAGCCGTCCAAGAATGTCGGAGCAAATGCAGTATCAATCAGCTTTGGATCGGTGCCCACAACATGGTTTAAACCAGAGCGCATCACCAAAGTAGGAATGAAGATAGTGAACGACGACCCACATGGACAGCGCCAAAAAGGACTTGTGCCACACACAGCCCCAAACGGCGAAATCCTCTGGGTTCATCCCGATCTAATTGAAGACGATCAGTGGACAACTTCCTCGACCAGAAAGGGTAAAGGCAAGTCCTGCAATGCTACCTCCGCGATCTTCGAAGAGGATGGTAATGAAGCTCCTACCTTCCCGCTCTCCGAAGAAGAACAAGAAGTCTTTGCCACTAGAAGCGGAAATGAGTATCACATCAACTACCCATCACCTAGTGATCAGTTAGCTGAGCAGGGGGTGACTAAATGGGGACTAGCCAAAACTCTCACGGAGCTGGGTGTGATTACGACTCCTAGATCGGTTGAAGAAGCTCGACGACAGCCGGTTGATAAACAGAAAGAAAAGAGGCCCCAGGAAGTTCAAAATCCGAAGCAGTCTCGTTTCAATCGTCCGATTGGAAGAGATAAACCGGAAAGCTCGAACACTCCACACGTCTTCGATATTATGGCTCAACTAGCTAACATTCCAGCACGGATAACATTGTATGAGTTGCTACAGTTGTCCAAAGAAACCAGGGAAGCCTTGCAAGAAGCCTTGGCCAATTCAGAAGTGTTCCTTACTCGGATCAAGCCGGCACTTGAAGAGCCAGAACTGTCAATTCAGCACTGCAATATAGCGGCTAAGAACCTTCCCTGCATTACCTTCACCAAAGAGGATATGCAGACGAAGAATTTGAACCATGATCGACCCCTATATTTCGTTGGGTACATTGGCTCCAGCAAAGTCAACCGAATCCAAGTGGATCCGGGTTCTACTGTGAGTATTATGCCGCTTCGCTTGATGCATTTCCTAGTAACGTTATAATCCCCTCCACTCTCCATCAGTGTTTGAAATATGTCGACACTGATAATAAGGTTAGGACGGTGGTCGCGGATAAGCAACCATTCAAAGGGTATGAGAATTATTTCACTGATTCTCTCCTTTATGGTAATGAATCTGATACTGAATCATCGGCCCATGGCACGGACAGCGGAGAAGAAGCTGATACCGAAGCCGGATTTGATTACAATGGAGGTTATGTTTTAAATGACATTGTACCCTTTGTAATCAACCTTGACGATGATCAATCGTCAGATGGCAGTTGTAACTGGCAACTTGCCAATAATGAAATAAATAACGATTTAGAGTACTCCCTGTCTCTTGATGATGTGATAAAAGAATTGTACGATAATCCCGATTTATATATGCCGCTCCGATCATCCTATATAGCAAAGGAACACCTCCAGCATTCTTTCGGAACGACCCTGGTCATCCCGACCAAAAAAGGAGGTGAAAAAGAAGTGATTTACGGTAAAGGAAAAAGCTCTCCATTACCAGATCATTTCTTAAGGGAAGACGAGAACAATGACAAACCTGGTCGGCATTTATCTAAGTATAGTCCGGAAGCGCGCAAGCTCGTGGAAAAACAGGGATATGATTTCACACTTGGAGAAGGTTTATACTTCGATCGAGGTCCTTGTATTCCAGCCAAAGCGACATATGTACCAAAATAGAAACCGACGATTATTATAAATACAGACGAGGGTTAGGGTATGAATCTTCTTCAGAAGACGAATGTTGCTGGTTAATCAATAACCAATTATCTGGGCAATACAAAGATGGATATCCGTTAGATTCCTCGGGATGGGATTCCGATACAAGTCTGGGGAAAGCATTCAAAGCCCTAATGGCGAACATGGCTACAGCTGATCCGTCCACAATGGAGGATGATGATCAAATGCCAACATGGGAAGACCCGTGGGTTCATCACCTGAACATGAAATATGGTGATAGGTTCGAACAGAGAGAGCCCCCCACTGAAGATAAAATAGTCCAAGTTAACATGGGTGACGAGGCTAACCCAAAGCCTATATTCATCAGCGATAGTCTTCCCCCAAATGAGAAGGAGGAATTAGTTGCTCTCATCAGGGAATATATTGACGTCTTCGCTTGGAACTATGAAGATATGCTAGGGCTCGACCCCAATGTGGCAATGCACCGCCTCGATATCAAGTCGGATGCCAAACCTGTCAAACAACAGCAAAGACGGTTTCGTCCGCAGATTATGGAAGCCATCGAGGCAGAGGTTAAGAAATTGATCGAATTAGGATTTATCCGAGAGGAGCAACATCCAGACTGGCTAGCTAATATTGTCCCAGTCATGAAGAAAAATGGCAAGATCAGGATATGCATCGACTTCAGGGACCTGAATGCGGCATGTCCAGGCGCCACGTACCAGCGAGCAATGACTAAGATTTTCCAAGAACATCTCAGGAAAACAGTCGAATGCTACGTTGATGATTTAGTTGTAAAAAGCCGCAACAAAGAAGATCACATCAAGGACTTGAAGACGATGTTCGATCTCATGCGGAGTCATCAATTGAAGATGAACCCCACTAAATCCTTCCTTGGAATGTCCAGCGGAAAATTCCTTGGATTCGTCGTCACCACTAAATGTATACATATCGATCCTGATAAGGTGAAGGCGATACATGAACTGCAACCTCCTAGAAATCTAAGAGAACTCAGAGGATTGCAAGGGCGTTTAGCTTACATCCGACGGTTCATCTCGAATCTTTCTGGAAAGTGTCAACCATTCTCTAAGCTAAACAAGAAAGGGGTGTCATTTATTTGGGACGACGCCTGCCAAAAAGCATTCGAAGATATCAAAACATATCTGACGAATCCTCTTGTTCTCGTTGCACCAAAATCAGGTAGATCGTTCTTGATTTATCTCAAGGCGATGAACCACTCGATAAGTGCTTTATTAGCACAAGATGATGATAATGGTCACGAACATGCAGTCTATTACCTAAGTCGGACCTTGGTAGGCGCCGAGTCTCGATATCCGCTGATTGAGAAAGAATGTCTCGCATTGGTATTCGCAGTGCAAAAGATGCGGCATTACCTGGTTGGACAGACGATTTACGTCATTTCTAACGTTAATCCAGTACGGGTATTTATGACGCAACCGGCCTCTATGAATTGGCGGTTAGCGAAGTGGGCCCTTCTCTTGTCCAATATGATTTGCACTTCAAGCAGCAGAAGTCAATCAAAGGACAAGCGATTTGTGATCTTTTGGCGGCAAACCCGACAACGGATACGGCAGAAGTATATGATGACTTGCCGGACGAAACCCACGAGGTTAACACTACATCGCACCAACAAGTATGGCAATTATACTTTGATGGTGCTTCGAGGGTAGTTAATAGGGCAATAACCCCCGGATGTCCTAAAGTCTCCTCCGGAGTTGGAGTTGTCTTAATTTTCCCGGGGAAGCATGTGATGCCTCGGGCTTATTCATTGACTGGTCCATGTTCCAATAACGTAGCTGAGTACAACGCGCTTCTCATTAGACTCAGTTTCTCCAAGGAGCTGGGGGTCGAATATCTCGAAGCTTTTGGGGATTCTCAATTGATAGTCAACCAAGTATGTGGAGAGTATGAAGTCAAGAACCAAGACCTGATCCCGTACCACCAGGAGGCCATCAAAATGGCAGATTCTTTTGAAGAATTCTTTATCGAATACATCCCTCGCCTCCAGAACGCTTATGCGGATGCACTCGAAACTGAACTATTAGTCACAGTAAGGACGCATCAACACTGCATACCCATATACGATATGGATATTGAAGAAGAAGATGATAGAAACATAAACGCCAAGGAGGTGAATTCAACTCAAATTGGGTCTGAGTCCCGAGATTGGCGTTTTCCTATCATTGACTACGTCCAATATGGTATTTTGCCAGAAGACGTAAAAGAAAGGGAATCAATTCGCCGAAGAGCACCAAGATTCTTCTACAACACCAAGACCCATACATTATACCATCGAGGATACGATGGTTTGTTACTCCGATGCCTTTCGAACAAAGAAGCAGAAGAAGTTCTTAAGGAAGCACACGAAGGAGAATGTGGTGCGCATCAGCCCGGTCCCAAACTGTATGATCGCATCAGGAGAATAGGATATTTTTAGCCAACAATGGTTCGTGACGCAATCGAATACGCCCGAGAGTGTCATGCTTGTCAAATACATGCAAATTATATGCACCAACCACCAGAGCGTTTACACACGTCAACCACGTCTTGGCCGTTCGAGACATGGGGTATGGACATTGTCGGTCCTATTTTTCCCCCTTCAGTCAAAGGTGATCGATTCATTCTCGCAATCACGGATTACTTTTCAAAGTGGGCTGAAGCAATTCCACTTAGAGAAGTGAAGACGAACAACGTCATCAATTTCATCAAGCATCATATCATATACCGACACGGCGTGCCAAGACGGATCATTCATGACAACGGTCCACAGTTCATAAGCAACGCCTTCATCAGATTTTGTAACAAGTTCAAAATTGAAGACGTTTCATCAACACCTTATTATCCCGCCGCGAATGGATTAGCGGAGGCGTTTAACAAGACGATCATCAAGATCTTGTCAAAGCTCGTGAAGACCAATAAACGAGACTGGGACGATAAACTCGGTGAAGCACTCTGGGCTTATCGTAATTCCGGGTGCGTTGGATGCGCGACGAAGAGTTTGACCCGCTCTGGTGATTGGATTATCTGTAGAGTGGTCGAGGAATGAAGGGCGTTGTCCTTTTTGTGAACAGTGCCGGGTTTCCCGATTGGTCCGGGTCTTCGTGATTCCGAAGTCCTATCCGCTCATGTAACTCGTCGATTCACTTCAGTCGTTCGTCGACGTCGATTAGGTTCATGTGGACTGGATGGTGACGTTCATCGTCGCTCGTTAACACTGAACCGGTTGTGGAGAACTATTGGCAATTTTCGATGCCTACAGATACCCCCTCCGAAGTGTTCCTGACTCGTTTCTTTTATAGAAGAGGCTGGAATACTTTGGATGTGATTGATCTGGCCTTCAGATCTGGTCCTCGCTGCTCGCCGACCGATAATCCTCAACTCCAAGAAGAAAGGTAAATTTGCACCCAAATGGGAAGGACCGTTTGAGATAGACACAGTCTACTCAAACGGCGCATATCGCCTGATTACTCAAGAGGGCGCCAGGCAATTAATGCCCTGGCTTAGGGTTTCGGATCCCCGTGTGTTGATTTTTTGACGCAACGCGTTGACCGACGTTGACCTAGGGTTTCAAATCGTCGAACGTTGACTTTCGCTTGCAACGCGTTGACTGACGTTGACCTAAAGTTACGCGTTGACCGGCGTCCACCCTAGGGTTTCGAATCGTCGAACGTTGAATGGTGCGGATCTTGAATGAGGATAACCCAAAATCATTTTTACTACCAAAATCCCTCACTGATCAATTTCAATTGACAGTGAGTCCACTAAAAATATTTTTCTGGTCCAAACCACGAACAATTTCCCCTCTTGATTCTTTTCATGAACAAGAGGTCCACTTTCAATTCAGAGTCCCCTTTCGATAAACGAAAGAACTCCCTTCTTGAATCCTCGAACGTTGACTTGTGTCGCAACGCGTTGACCGGCGTTGACCTAGGGTTACGCGTTGACCGGCGTTGAACCTTAGGCGTTGACCCTAGGGTTTACGGATCGCCATTAACACAGTTTATACTCGTACGTTTGCTGGAGTATACAATTCTTTTCATGAACAAGAGGTCCACTTTCAATTCAGAGTCCCCTTTCGATAAACGAAAGAACTCCCTTTTTTTTCTCTTTGGTTAAGCCTTCTCATGGTTATAACCGAAGTTGAAACTTCACTTCGATAAACGAAGAACTCATCTTCAGATTAGATAACCAATCCTATAAAAGGTAAGTTTATCTAGATTTTCCAGATTCTCGGAGTGGAGATCTCACTTCTAGTTTCTTTTGCGCTGGAAATAGAATATAAAATTCTTTCTTTCCAGAATCAATGAATAGAATATAAAATTCTTCCTTCCTTGTATTCGGGTTCGCCTTCACCCTAAAAGAAGACCGGAAAATAGAATATAAAATTCTTCCTTTCCCGCACCGATCTTTTCCAAAATCTATCAATCTAGGATTCATCCTAGGAAGTTTATCCCGAATCCTAAGCAGGGATAAGTCTGCGCCTAACACGCGCTGCCGGTTTAGTCTTTCTCCGAAGAAGAAGACACCAGAGTTCGATTCTGGGGTATTCTATCCTGAAACCTAAGCAGGGATAAGTCTGCGCTTAACCCGCGCTGCCGGTTAGTTCTTAACCATTAAAAAGAACACCCGTCCGCATATTCAACATTGTGGCAGGTTGTTATTAATAACACCAAAATCCATGCCTTACACGCATAGGGAATTTCATCCTGAATCCTAAGAGAGGATATGTTGACGCCTAACACGCGCCGCCGGTTTAGTCTTTTGCCATAGAAAAAGACACCAGAGTTCGAATCTGGGGTATTTTATCCCGAAACCTAAGTAGGGATGAGTCAGCGTCTAATACACGTTGCCGGGTAGCCTATTCCCGTAACAATGGCGAAGCCTATGTATTCGACATCATAGCACAAAGTCTCAGAGAATTCATTTTCTTAGCACAACGTTATATGCGGAACGGATTTAGACAATCCGCATGCTAGCCCGACTCAAACGGTAGTCGGTAAAGGCTCATCAAACCCGTTGAAGGCTGGGGTTAGCCAAAAATCCTAAAGTCAATACCTAACACGTGTCGCCGGGTAGCCTATTCCCGTAACAATGGCGAAGTCTATGTATTCGACATCATAGCACAAAGACTCAGAGAATTCACTCTCTTAGCACAACGTTACATGCGGAACGGATTTAGACAATCCGCATGCTAGCCCGATTCAAACGGTAATCGGTAAAGGCTTATCAAACCCGTTGAGGGCTGAGGGTTTGCCAAAAATCCTAAAAGTATTATGGTCAATCATTTCAAACGGAATAAGGAATCATAATAAAGATAAAGATAAAAACCAGTTTCACTAAGAGAATCAAAAGTCAAAGTATTCAGCAAATGAAATCATACATCAAGCCCATGGCTAAAAATCTGCTGACTAAACTTAAACGGCTTCTCATCATAAGCTTGCCTAAGCTCATCCTGCAACTCGGCTCTGATGGACTCTTCAGTCGCGGCTAAAGTCTTCACAGCAACCTCCTCTGTCTCGACCAGCTTCTGCTTCAAGGACTTCAACTCATCAGATAAAGCAGTGTGGGCTTACTGATCCTGTACCTTCGTCATCTGAAGAATACTCAAAGTCTCCTCTTTCTCACAGAGTTCTCTTCTGAGCTGGTCTATCTTGGTCTCACAAGAGGTAATGGAAAAATCAAGCTTGTCGAGTGAAGATGATCTAATAGCAAGGTTGGCCCCAACTCGATCTACCCGATCCCGCTGCACCTGAATCTCAAACTCAGCAAGAATTCGAGTATCACGCCATGTCTGTAAGCGAGTATCCAACTCGCCAGCAATGAATGAAGAGGCACCTATGTCCCGGAGCTCACGAAACATCTGAAGCCCATGCTCTAGGCGGTCAAGGTCATCAACTATAGCCTTCGCTAGATCCGGGTATCCTGCATCCCTTATTGAATTTATCCTGGAATCAAGGAAAGGCCTAAACTGGTGAAGGAAAAGTCCGTCGTGGAAGAGTTTGCCAATCATAGCATTCACAAAGGAGAAGAAGGAGCGGACTTCTATGCAGATGACGATCTTCTCTGGGTCGCTGTCTGGAATAACTCCTTCACAAGGACATGAAGCCTAGAAGAAAGCCCTACACAAAAGGGAGAAATCCGTCAAAAGCCTTGATGAGGAAATAAATAGCATTTCTCAGTTGTTTAATTTATACCTTCTTCCCCTTGAGTCACTGGGGGTAGTGGAGGTGTAACGGCTGTGGATGTACCAGCTGGTGTAGTTGGTCTCACAGCCGGCTCAACAGGATCAGTCTCGATAGAAGCTCATGTCAAACACAAAACAGAATTCTCAGATGTATCACATTATAGCGGCATTAGTCAAAAATTGGCTAGTCCTATAATTAACTTGAGAAGAGTCACGTACCTTCAAAAGAACCATCCTCGGGGTTCTTAGGGAGTGTGGACTCAGGAAACATATCTTCAGGCATCTGGTCATCAAATCTGAGGAGAGCCATACATGAAGTGGAGCATAGGAGTGTCCACAAGCAAACCTTCCTCGTCAAAATCATCAGTCGAGAAATCTGACACAAGAGAATATAAGTGCAAAAGAAGAATAAAGAGACTACGACCAATGGAAATGAGTTACCTCTTATGGGTGTGCTAGCCTCTTTATTCCCAAGATCCAAGTTTGCCTCCTGCCATTTATCTAAAAAGAGCAAGAAGCATAGAGACGATTAGGGAATGCAGGAATTCTGAATCGTTCAACTCCTTTGTGTGCCATCTAAAGGATACATTGTCAATGGTAGATGTACCTGGATTCGTCGAATCGGGTCCTACATTGATAGTCTCCCTAACATCGACAGCTTCTGCAGGCTTTTCTGCCTGGAGTGGTGAGTCAGGCTCACCAGAAGATACAAAATCATGAGGAGCAGGATCAGGACTCATCTCACTATCCCCACGCTCTCCTACATAGAGAGGGAAAAGCGTGAGTCGAAGTTCTGAATGATCAAGAGGATGATCTATAGAACAATTGAAGGTCTCGCCTGGGAAGAAGGACAGAATTCTTCGTCCTTGTCAGCCGCGGTCCCTGAAACATCAAGCCATTATCAGGATTAATAATTCTGGAAGACAGAAGGAAAAAAATAAGTAGTTAACCTCGCTCGGAACAGTCCTCATAATCTTCAAAATCTCCGCCTGAAGCTTCATCAGCAGAATTGAAGATCTTCTTTCCTTCTTTGTCAATCCGACGAGTCTTGCTCCGCGTCCTCTGTGACCGAGCACCTTCCCAAATCACGCGAGAATCAGCCTGAGAAGCCTCCTCGGCCACTAGCTCTGCAATCGGCTTCACGGGGACAGTTTTATTAGCTGCTAACAACCACCTGCAGCTTAAGAAAGTGAGCTGTAACTGACGCTCAGCACTCGGGAGACTAAACTTAGCACCAGTGCAGCCCGTCACGGTCCACAACCATGCACGAAGACCGTCCACCAAACCGCCGTGGGTCCGAAGCTGCTGACGTGGGTTCCCGACATAAAGCTGATCATAGCCAAACTGGTGAGCGAATCGGCAGGGTAGATATGGCTCTATGAAACACTGATTTCTCACCCGGAAAGTCAGATAACCCGGCCTAATGTTCACTAGCCAATTAAAGCAGCCGATGTCTAAATGAGTTCGATACTCCCTCGGCCTATCCTCATCAATCAAACACTCGCCGTATCGGCTGGGGGACTGCGGAAAGCAAGTGGAAAATGCCCAACAAACACTTGTAGACCTGTAGCTGATTTCTGATGTCAGGAAATCCTCGTCCTTCCCACTTGCCATTCTCAAGCAACTGTAGTAGGGGAACAGAGTGGTCTGTGGCATTCGGTACCGACATCATGTCAGAACGATGAAGGACGAACCAAGCCATCAAATAGGTGTATGGAAGCTCCACCTTAATAGTAGGAATCTGAGCCGACGGTTCACCTTCTTTCCGTGTAAAAGTACTAGAAATCTGTCGAAGCCCTCGATGAATGTTAGCTACCATCACCGGAAGAAGCGAAAGTTCCTTTTTGTAGGTTCCTTCTGCTTAGCCAGGGCCTCTTCAATGATTTTGGCTATCTGCTCGGTGTTGGCCATGAACACCTCTCGAGCTTGCCCTATGCTCGACGTTGTATCGTCGGAGGCGAGCGCAGAATGAGAATCTGAGAACTCATCATCGGAATGAACTCCTTCACGGACCCCATGGTCATTGTTATATCCGACGGCTTCTAGCTGAAGCTGAGCTATTCCCGAATTGACCCTGCTGATAGCGAGGTAACCGGCGAGAAGGGTCATCGGCCGAATCGATGCGGTCGCATGCCATAAGAATGATTTTAACTTGGTCCCTGCAGGAAAGCCACTCTCAGGACTGCTAATGGTATAGGAATGAGCGTTAATCTTCTTCAGTAGACTATTAACCCCTGAAGGAGTGAGTGGTGCCAGCTCACAAATAGCCTCGCCAGAATTGCTCTCTAGATTTCTGAACAAATAAGACGCGAACTGCTTCAGGCTCACATGTGATTTAGTCCTCTTCGCTAAAGGCTCAGACTGCGCCAAAGCAATATGATAGTGACATGTGAGATCCCATAAAGTCTCATAGCGGTTGGGCATGTGATCCTTCAGCTGACTCAATTCATGGTTGGAAGGAAAGTACTCCTGATATAACATCTGACCCATGGGCAAACCAGAAATCCTGTGCATCTCATGGAGAGCAACTCACTGACTTTGCAGTCAGAGTAACCTATCGGCTGCTCACATGGGTTCTCAGGTATAACGCGTTCGTTTGTCTGACGCGTCTTCTTCTGAGTGTTCATTGCCTTGTTGGCCTCTACGGGAGTCACACGTTTGGAATCACACCTTCGTGAGGGTGAAACCTTAACGGGCTCCTGATCTTTTGCACACACCGCCGCGCTGGTTGTTGCAGAAATCGATTTGTTAGGAGATTGTGTACTACCCCCGGTCTGGGTGTTGGCTTGAAGCTCCTTCAGCGATTTCCAGCTCCCTTTGACAAGTGCTTTTCCTCGATTCTCGGGTAGAGCACCGATACGATCCTTCGGAGGATTAGTAGAAGCAGAGGCAAGAAACTCGTTACGCGGCGGTGCATCTAGTCCCAGTACTCCAGGACGCAATCCGATGATATGACTCATGCTCGAACCAGGAGCTGCCTGATGAGTGATATAGCCACAGTGAATGATCTCATGCTCCTCCGTCAAGCGCCACGACATCTCCCGTGTCACAACCTGACGCCTGAGCTCAGTCAACGAGCGGTGTCGAGGAATCTTAGGCAAATACAGAAAACCATTGCCATTTCTATGGAGCCACTACTCAGCATCAATGAACACTGCATCCGGATCTTTAACAGAGTCGCCAAATAAAAAGTCAGTCTTCCTGAGAGACTGAACAGAACTGCCATCCTTCACGAAAGGCGCATCCGTAATCAACTGTCGAAGAGCTCGATGTCCACCTTCCTTCACCACTTGACATGAACCCATTTGTTTGTTTCCGCTTCGGAGGAGGGGCTGGTTGTTTGCCGTGGTTGCTCCTGGCGTCGCCTGGATTTTAGATCCACGTTATAGCGGATCCCATCCATTGGCTCCAAAGCTTCGGCCAGCTGTCGAGCAAGACGTTGACGCCTTCTTTGTCGTGCTCTCTTTGATGATGCTGGAGCATCTTCAGAAGCCATCTCCTCGGCGGAAGAGGAGCCCGGATCTGCGATCTCGACCACGTTGGATGACGCGGGGACGTCACATGGTGCAAGTGCAGTGGCGGCAACGGGGTCTTGGATTTTTGAACCGAAGGACCTGCAAACATTTATGAGAGAGGTTAATAAGGTAGGATATATCAAAAACATATCCCTGCCTTATAAGGCACAATGCAGCGTCAAAACGCCCCCTTAATTTATTTTGAGATATAGTTTTGACCAAGCAAAACCCATCTTTGAAGCCTCGATCCTCACCAAGGAGAATCAAGGCTCTTCCCGTTTGTCTCACCAAGAAGAACAAAATGGGGATAAAGGACTAATCTACAAATCTCCAAATACGCCAAAAAGAGCTCACCAGCATACGAGGGAAGCACGCCATCAGCCGATGCAGTAGGGGAGCGACCTCTCGGGACATGCGACATGATGATCTGCAAAGTAAATTAGGGGGTCAGATATAAAAAAAATTTAGTTAGGGTGACAAACTCTAACCCTAAAATTTTATCCCCTCTTTTTTATAGTTAAACCCCTCAGATCTCCAAATTCTACCCCCTGAAAGATGAGCTCGAGGCGTTAAATCACAAACCCTAACCCTCATATGCAATCCCACAAATTCATGTACTAAATTAAACATGAAATATGCCAAAATTATGGAGGATTTACCTGAGGAAAAGCTCGAGGATCCGATAAAAAATTAGATCTTGAAAGAGGCTCGAACCACGTGCTCGAGGGGCCTAAGAGAAACTTTAAATATGAAAATTTTGAGGGATTTTTCAGTCTAAGATCAAGAGGAATGGTAGATCTAAGACAAATATGAAGGTTTGAACCAAACCAGACCAGTCCAAATCAGTTCAAAGGAGGCTGAACCAGGCCAGACCAGGCTGAACCAGGCCAAACCAGACTGAACCAGACCAGACCAGGATGAACCAGTCTGAACCAGACTTGAACCAGTCCTGAACCAGCCTTGAACCAGGTTGAACCAGTTTGAAACCAGTTTGAACCAGATTTGAACCAGAACTCAAATTGAAGCTGAATCGAACATCGAAACGACTTCAAATCGACCGAGGGTTCAGCCCCTTGTCTATTCTTTCCTCTCCCACACATTCGGAAGGGTCGGAAGATTTTTTGAGCCTAATTACTACCTATTTTTTGGGTCATTATCAGGCTGGTTCAGCTCATTATCAGGCTGGTTCAGCTCATTCGGGCACGAAAAATACTCCAATAAGGATCAGAAAATCAGGAATTGACTTCAAGTTCAAAATTCCGACAACGGTCAGACAATAAATGCAGCACCGGAACCCTTGCAGACATTCGACAAAGCACCGAATAGCCTGAAGGATTGAAGGAATCAAGAATAGAAGCCATTCCAAAGTCCCGTCATACCGATTGAAGGTTGGGGCAATCATATCCAAAGCATTCCAGACTCTTCTATAAAATAACGAGGTTGAAATACTTTGGAGGGGGTATCTGTAGGCGTATAAAACTGCTTATAGGTCCCTTAACATAGCTCAGCACGGTGATTCGACAAACCAACGAACCATCGGGCGATGTATCCAAGCGTGATCGTTAAACCGCAACATCGAAGCTAAGTGAGACACGACGAAGCAGATTAACGAGGCGACGAGTTTAAACACCGAAGCGGATTTACTGCCAAATCAGGATCCGGACTGCCAAATCAGAGTTCAGATCAACGATGAAGAGTCCAGATCAACAACGATGCTTGGATAAACCGTGAAACCGCCCCTATGAACGGACGACACAGCACCCCGAAAGGCCTCGGTGGGCCACACAAGTGGTGCTCGGGTCCAGCACCTTGGTGGCTCACCGAGCCACCTTGTGGTGGCTCGCGGCACGAGGTGGCTCGACACTACCGGCCACCAATCTGGATGGCTCGGTGGCCGAGCCCACCTCTATGGTGGCTCGGCGGCCACCGAGGTGGCTCGGCCACCACCGAGCACCAAGGTGGCCCGGCCACCTGGTGGCCCGGCCACCCCACCCCTTCGCAGCCGCGGATCTGGCCAGAGCTGAGCCCAGATCCGCTTTCAGAAGCCTATAAATAGGCTAGAGGTGGCTCATTTGTAAGGGTTGGAACTTTTGGAGCCGAAACTCTGCCGGATTGAGAACTCACCCTCGGACTTTCAAACTTTTCATACTCGGACTTCCAGATCTGGTTCTTGGCGAGCATCCACGCCAAATAAGGCAGGAGTTCGAGAGAGATCAGATTTGAGATCTACACGGTTTCCCTCCGGATTAAAGCTTGGCCTTTGATCCCGAGAAGAGTATCGATTTCGCTTGGTCGATTTCGATTACTAAAGGCTATTATTTCCTTGGCGAAATAGTACCCCGACTGTTATTTCCTTCGTGAAATAGCACCCGTCATATCATGTAGATCCGATCGGATCAAGATTGCGCGGTGGTCCACGGATTAACCCCGGCGCAGGCGAAGAACCCACACAAGCGAGTGACCGCAAAACAGGAGCTCGCGATTCGTTCGACATAAAAGGAAAGTTGTAATTTTTATTTCTTTTGTTGATTTCGTTGTAACCGGATCTTATAAAAAGACCGGATCTTTGTAACCGATAAACAGTTGTCAAAGAGTGTGCAATGACGTCAATGAAAAATACAATTTTTCTCGCGAACAATAATATGACCGTTGGCAGACTAAAAATTACAAGCCCATTCGGTCGACCGACAATGTTGTATAGGTCGACTAAACCTATTCCATCAGTCGACCGAACATTGTGTGTTGGTCGACTGATGACCGATTGTCTGAAGGGTCTGTAAACAGACCCTCTGGCCGGTCGACTGATGGGTAAAACCCGATCGACCGAAAATGGATACTTCCAGACACAGGTTTTTAGTGAGAATCTGAGTTTGTAAATTTGGTTTAAAATAACAAATAAACTCCAAAAATAACAAAAATTTGGGGAATGATTATAAACATGAAAACAAATATGTTTGAAAAGAAATTTATGAAGTCTCGTTTAGTGTTTGTGAAAACTCACTAATTTGTAAAATCGTCAAAAATATGAAATCTCAAAAACACATGATTTTGACAAAATGATTTCAAACAAATTTGAAACTTCTTTTAAGTTGATTAATAGACTTTATAAAAGATATAAAGTAATATGATTAAGTCTTTAATCTGTAAACACATATTTTCCAAACTTAAAAAAAAATATGAAAACGGTAAACATGATTTTATTGATTGGAAGTCATTAAAGCTTGATTGTGATGAAATCATTTTTGAGCATGTATAAACATAAAACAAGTATATGTAACTATGTTTATTAGTTTTATATTTATATGGATAAGCTTGAAAGCAATAAAATGAAAACTATGTGTGTGTATAATGTGACATTTAAGTATAAACACATAAAGTATAAGATCTAAACTAGAAACAATATACCCAAGTTAAGATCGTCGATTAGCTCGATCTTGGTAGGATGAAGCGCAATAGAGAATCTTTAACTTGAATGCACAAATGGCTTCATTACGGTTTCTGCCAACCTCCATTGAATGTTATCGTGAACGTACAAATCCATCCAACCTTCAACTTTGGATCTTTGTGTAGGATTCCTAACAAGTGAATACAAACACTCGACAAACGATGTTAGGAATTATTTGTTAATCATCAAAGCTAGATTAGATAGTAGGCTCATAAACATAATACATAACAATCTCCCCCTTTTTGACGATGACAAACAATCTATACAAAGAGTATATAAAATATGAATGATACTAAATGAATATACAAGAATATAATCTTCATGCATAAAACCAAAACAAGATATACTCACAATATACTTTTTTCTCCCCCTTTTTGAACATCAAAATGGGGAAAATAATAATAATAGAGAGCGAAAGCTCGCCCTATCAATAAGCATGATGAGTGAGTATAAAACAAATATAGGGGAAAATGCTCCCCCTATCAAAATACTTTATGAAAAATAATAAGGCAATGATTATATGAGCTATGAATATGAGAAAATTTTTAATTTCAACTCATATACAAAGAGACCCACGAGAACACGTTTATATATATCATCACAAAGGTCTCAAAACACAAACATAAACGAAGAACAATATATGTCAAAAACAAAAAAAATCCAAAAATTATAAATAAAATGTTTAATCAATAAATCTAAAAATCCATAAATCATCAAACATAAATCATCATAATTAACATTAAAAACATGTTTGATCAATCAATCCATAAAAAACATCAATTTGTGAAGAGAGTAAAAAAAATGATTAAACAAAAATGAATCAAATCACTTCTTATAAAACAATTTCTTAACAAAGAGGTTAGGTAAAGATATCCGCTAATAGAGATTCTCAATCAATATAAATAATGGACACATCTTTCCTATTTATAAAAAAATGTCGAAACATTTATGTGTTTCATCCACAATGATCAAAAAGAAGTGTATGCTTTGGATAAAACAAACATAGATCAATTAAACTATTTTCAACAAGAAAACTAGAAAAGAAACCATGCTAAGCTTTTGGAACTTGTTTCAACCCATATGAAGCTATTTGCACACAGTAAATATGATACGAAAGAAAATATTTATAATCCGGGAGGGGTTTCTCAAACATAAACCTCCATGAAAATCAAAATCAATAAATTTCATAGTATGCAATGAATACAAAAATGCATTTTAAAAAAACTGTTTGATCAATATATGAAATTAAAATCAATCATTTAAGTAAAAATTTTGGATCAATATGTATTTCTAAAAATAAGTTTTCAAACAAGTTTTTCAACCAAAGATGAAAACGAAAACTCTACAAACTTAATTTTTAAAATCAAAAACATTTTGGCACACAATTACTCTTGGTGCCGAAGAGTTTAGGGACATGATCCCTATCAATAAAATCCAAAGCCCTAGGGTTGTGATTCTATTTAGGCGTTTTTTGTGCATGAATGCGCTTATAACAATAATTATACAAATGACCCCTGCAATTGCAATACGTGCAATGGAATGGGTGTATTTGTTTATGTTAATCTTGTGGTTGTGCACAAAAATTATTTGCATACAAAGATGGTCTTTTAAAATTATTTAGCAAATGTGAAACTCTTTGTAAATCAAAACAAAATTTGGTCAAATGATCAAAATGATCACAAAAGTCACACCTATACACATTAACTTGCTTGTGATGACTATTTAGTGTATGTGTATGTGTGTGAGATGATGAAGCTACTTTGTGAGATGCACATGGAGTAGTATTATTGATCGTAGAGTGTTTATGTACATCATAGCAAAATTTAGCTAAATGGCCTTTACGGCCGCAAATAGAGCAGTGTGTATGTGATTTAGAAGAATTTGCATAAGACTTAGCACTCATATTCATAAGTTTCTTATGGCTGTCAATGCATTTGGTTAGAGTTGAATCTAAAGAAGAAATATGATTTTTAACATTATTCAACTCATCATTAGGCATATTAGCATTACCATTAGAAGTAGAGCAAACATGATTATTCTTAAAGGAATCAAATTTATTTCTAATAGTTACTACTTCTAGCATGGCATCATTTTTATCATGGGATAAGCTAGCAAATTTTGAGCTCAAATTATCATTTTCTAAACTTAACTTATCATTGTTTTCTTTAAGAATTTCATTTCCTTTAACAATGATATCGAATTTGGATGCTAGCAACTCATGATCAGATTTTAAATTCACATGTTTGTTTTTAAAATCTATAAAGTTTCTATGCAACTTGTTGTAGGTATGCATCAATCTATCATAAGCACAAGCGAGTTCATTAATAGAAAGTTTACTTTTAGAATCGGACTCGCATACCTTACTAGGGCAATCGCCTAGTGGCCGTATGCACGATGAAGATGCTCCAATCTCACTTAAAGTAGAGTCCACCAAAACATGTTGGATCTCCTACAAGTTACCGTGATGTGTTTCTATGAATTTCCATAATGTATAAGCACTATCAAAAGAATCAAGCTTGTTCGAAATAGATGTATCAAAAGTATTAAGTAAAAATTCTAACAAGAGCTTGTTCATTATAAACATTCTATTATCATCATTACTCCACTTGGATTTCTTCAAAGTTGATACAACATAAGCATAATCAATAACTTCTCATAAATTAAAATGTTTAGATCTAACAAAAAGTTTAAATCTAATACACCATTAAGCATAAGGAAAATTATTTAATTTTAGAGAAACATTAATAGCATAATCTCAACTAGATGCACCATGCATGTCCATAATATAAATGCAAGCAAAATAAAAATCAAAACTAGATTAGCAATAAATCAAAATGATGATCTTTGACTCTAGGTAATTAAGTCACAAATCAAAGAGCACCAAGCTCTGATACCAAATGAAAGTACCAAATCAAAGAGCACCAAGCTCTGATACCAAATGAAAGTACCCTAGATGGGGTGAATAGGGTAATTACTAATCTAATTCGATATTTATGCAAATTAAAACTTATTAACTAATATATCCTAACAATGTGATATACAATAAGATAT
The DNA here is from genome assembly GCF_001876935.1 of Asparagus officinalis. Taxonomy (NCBI): domain Eukaryota; kingdom Viridiplantae; phylum Streptophyta; class Magnoliopsida; order Asparagales; family Asparagaceae; genus Asparagus; species Asparagus officinalis. Next base: position 28,751,273 of record NC_033798.1, read on the forward strand.
GCAAGGATATACAATTAATTTAAGGCCGATATAAACATGAGACAAAGGCGATAAGAAAATATACAAGAGAAAAAGTGCGCCAATGATAAACTCAAACACAGAGAAATAATCACGGAGTTCGGTCACCCTCGACCTACATCTCCGCTCCTCACCCTCGAAGAGAATCTCCACTAACTCAAAAATAACTACACAATCGGTTTTCAATGCTCACCGATAAATGTTTACAACTCACACAATTGCAAGCACACAATACACCCTCTAAGTGTTGGCCTAACCCTTGTCAACTTCCTCAAGTGCTTGGATTTAACACCTCTCTCTAGGCTTTACTACCATGCTACTCCTCTCGGAATTGACCCCGTCTTTCACTAACCACTCCTCTCGAGGTCCTTGTTTATTGCATGTGATTTCAAGAAAATTAGGCATAAATACTAAGTTTTTGTTCTCTAACAAGATGAGAACTCAATTAAGCTCACTCTCAATAAATCACTCACCACAACCAAATTATACAATGTATAGAATGCTAAAAGCTCAATAAGTGGTGTTTGTGATCATAGAGCAATAATAAAATTTAATTTAATTTCAAATCTAGCTTAATGAAAAGATAATCAACAACAAATATATATATATATATATATATATATATATATATATATATATATAACCTCTTCACATAAACAAACTTGAAAATCATAATTAAACACTCTTTTTAAACACTTGTAAACTTGATTTAAACTCTTCTTAGATAGTTCTTAGTGTTGAGGACTGAGGGGTATGTATAGGCTCTCAAACAAAAGTCCTCAACCCAAGAAAAACAACCAAAAACAACAAAATACCCAAAAACCCGAAGTTTGCAAATATGATCGTTACAATACTTTTAGTCGACCAGTTGACCATGGTCGGTCGACTGGTGGACCATGGTCAGTCGACCGACAATATGACCATTAGCAGACTAAAACATTGCAATCCTATTCGAAACATTAATAGCATAATCTCAACTAGGTGCACCATGCATGTCCATAATATAAATGCAAGCAAAATAAAAATCAAAACTAGATTAGCAATAAATCAAAATGATGATCTTTGACTCTAGGCAATTAAGTCACAAATCAAAGAACACCAAGTTCTGATACCAAATGAAAGTACCCTAGAGGGGGTGAATAGGGTAATTACTAATCTAATTCGATATTTATGCAAATTAAAACTTATTAACTAATATATCCTAACAATGTGATATACAATAAGATATGCAAGGATATACAATTAATTTAAGGCCGATATAAACATGAGACAAAGGCGATAAAAAAATATACAAGAGAAAAAGTGCGCCAATGATAAACTCAAACACAGAGAAATAATCACGGAGTTCGGTCACCCTCAACCTACGTCTCCGCTCCTCACCCTCGAAGAGAATCTCCACTAACTCGAAAATAACTACACAATCGGTTTTCAATGCTCACCAATAAATGTTTACAACTCACACAATTGCAAGCACACAATACACCCTCTAAGTGTTGGCCTAACCCTTGTCAACTTTCTCAAGTGCTTGGATTTAACACCTCTCTCTAGGCTTTACTACCAACGCTACTCCTCTCAGAATTGACCCCGTCTCTCACCAACCACTCCTCTCGGGGTCCTTGTGTATTGCATGTGATTTCAAGAAAATTAGGCATAAATACTAAGTTTTTGTTCTCTAACAAGATGAGAACTCAATTAAGCTCACTCTCAATAAATCACTCACCACAACCAAATTATACAATGTATAGAATGCTAAAAGCTCAATAAGTGGTGTTTGTGATCATAGAGCAATAATAAAATTTAATTTAATTTCAAATCTAGCTTAATGAAAAGATAATCAACAACAAATATATATATATATATATATATATATCTTGAAAATCATAATTAAACACTCTTTTTAAACACTTGTAAACTTGATTTAAACTCTTCTTAGATAGTTTCATATTTATATAGCTAATCTTGAAAGCAATAAAATAAAAACTATGTGTGTGTATAATTTGAGCTTTAAGTATAAACACACAAAGTATAAGATCTAAACTAGAAACAATATACTCAAGCTAAGATCTTCGATTAGCTCGATTTTGGTAGTATGAAGCACAATAGACAATCTTTGACTTGAATGCACAAATGGATTCATTCCGGTTTCCGTCAACCTCCATTGAATATCATCGTGAAGGTGCAAATCCATCTAACCTCCAACATAGGATCTTTGTGTAGGATTCCTAACAAGTGAATACAAACACTCGACAAATGATGTTAGGAATTATTTGTTAATCATCAAAACTAGATTAGATAGTAGGCTCATAAGCATGAGACCTAACAGTACATTGTCTCTTACGCTATTTGGAGTGCCATGTTTCTGCCACTTATGTTAACCCTTCATTTTTCCCCAAAACACATACACATGAGATGAATTAGCCTTTTGGAAAAAATAGATTATTTTGGGAACAATTTACTATTTAAGATATTTATGTGTGTGTAACAATTGATATGGGTCTACCAATGATCCTATGTACAACACAGGTCACAATGACGACCCTTGAGGAAAACTTGAGGAAGTTCAAATTATGCTGAAGAACACAAGAAAATACTCATGGCAAGGGCCACACGTCTATCACTTTCATAGCTACAAAGCTAACAATACACGTTTACAATTACTGCATTTGCAGGTTGTACTGGGAAATTATCAACCATGATCTAGTCATTGTAAAACTATGAGATAACAATGGTAAATGTGTAAAAATCTGCTTCTCAATAGAAAGAATTACTCATAAACAAAACCCTTTAAATTTTTAAACTCTATGCTTAATTTCTCATCATAAAGAGACCGACTTAAAAGCATCATACAGACGACAGGACAACTATGCTGCATGGATACTGTTGGGATTTTACCTTTGATTCTTCGTATAATTTCATGTAGTTATATAGTATTAGATGAGCATCATGATTATAAGATATAGTCTCATCATGATAAGGTGTTTATATCCTATAGGAACTAGGAAGCTAGGCTAAGTATAGGATTTTGTTTCTCTCTCTATATAGTCTCCTATTGTTAAAAGTAAACTAAGAGAAGAGAGACCCCATTCTTCTAATCTAGGTTTTACAGAGGATGTAAGCAGATTTAGGGATAGTGTGAGAGAGGAGACAGTTTCGTAGTCATTGTCCAACGAAAAGATTGAAAGAAGAGGGTTTCAAAATCTTTCTCTGTCCAAAAAGATTGTAGCTTTCAGGGTAGAAAGTTTCACAGTATTTATCTGTCAAAAATATTATAACTTTGTTGGTAATAATCATTGCTTCAAATACCCTTGATATAGCCTTATATATCAGCAATTTTTTAGCAGTTTTTGGTGATATACCCCTGATATGGATAATAGATCAGTCAATATATTGGTCTATGTGTCTTTTTGTACGGCTTGTCATAGAACAATATAGTTCTATAAATCCTTTTTAATGCTTTTAGCAAAGACTCTAGCACTATTAAATTCCTTTAGCAAAATTCTAGTAAGTTCATTTCTTTAAGTAAGTTTTTACAATTAGTTAGTGATTCTAAACATGGATTATTTATGCTTTTGTATATTTAGGTTTCATTAAGTATATTTAGATTATACTTTAGGACATTATAGTACGTAAACAAATCATCTAATATAGCACTTTAATAATTACTACATATCCAAGATATTTCCTGAGTATAATCAATGGAATATTGGATTTTGATCATTCAATGTTTCCTGATAATTGATATTTATAACCTTGGTAATTAGGGGTGATAAACCGTATCGTATCCGAGGAAATATCCGTAACTGTATTCGTTAGGATACGAATATGGTTACTCAAATCAATAACCAATAGGATATGGTTACGGATATGGTTTTGTAGTGAAATATATGTATCTGTATCTAAAAATCCGAATACATATTAGTCATACTCTTACGGTAGTTTTGATTCTTAGATTATGGATTTGTGGTTAATTTTGATGATCAAGATGTCTAATCTTAACTTTTCAGTTATAATGAAGATATTAACAAACCCTTTTGTATCACATGAACTATATTTTTCTCAATACTATCTACTTTTCTCATATCCATTTTGTATTTGTATGCATATCTGCTTATATATCCGCATGTATATCCATAACCATATCTGATTTTAGCGAATATGGTTATAAATTTTTCTTACCGAAATATATCTGTATCCGAGATGGGTAAGTGGATATGGATATGGTAAGCATCATATCTGAGCCGTATCCGGACCGAATGCACCCCTATTGGTAATAGTGGACTAATTTTGATCCCATGATATTTTCTGATTGAGGGGTTTCCATGTTAGTTCTTATGTGGTGATTTTCCTACTGCATATTGTGCTTTTTAGGCTTGTTTTTGGGTTCTAAAAATCCACACAAGTGTTATCAAATTCGAGTTGTGTGGTCGGTAATGATAGTTGCGGGTCGCAAAGGTAGTGAGTCAAAAAAGTAGCAATGAAGTTGTGTTTGCAAGTCTTTTTTTCAAGTTGTGGTGTTTGTGCAAAAGAAGAACCGAAAAAAATCTTGAAGTTACCATTGCATTGGGTTACATGGGAAAAAAGAGATAAGAATTAGTAGGATCGGAGGTGCAAAATTTTGTTGTTTATTACTATCTTTGTGCTTGGTGTTTAGGATCTACATTGGATGGGACAAAAGTTAATCTGTAGGTTTTTTAGTGCTTTGAAGGTGATGGAAGGGTTTGGATTTCAGATTGTGCTTGGATTGGTCAAAAACTAAAGAAAATTTCTGAGGATGACAGAGAGGAAAATATGATAGCAGACATGGTGATGGAATCTAATGTGGATGACATAGTTATGCTAGAGTCGGATACTGATGTAATTCTAGTAGTGAGTTATCATCAGGTAGTAGTTTGCGGTTATCACACGAGCAGGAGATAATTGATCTGTGTAGCCTCAAAGATAGTGATGGATTAGGGATAGCGATGGATTAGGTAGAGCTTGCAAGCAGACATAGGCAAGTGAGACACATAGAGGAAGTGACATTGGACTTTGACGGGGTTTTAGGAAAATGAAGCTCATGCCTAGTGTAATGTAGGGGATGGCGACACCAATCTTGTGAGGGAGGTTTCTATTAACCATCTTATTCGGTCCCAGTCAAGTGATGTAAGTATGGTGGCATCAAGATCGTAGGATGGTGTAGGAAAAGTACACATATATGGTGCATAGAAAGTGAAGTCGATGGAGCACAGGAGCGCATGCGTGGAGGTACTGAAGCATGTTCAATTTTCTTATGATATTACCTATGGCGAGGATCTCTTTAGCATGTAATGGTGTAGACACATTGACTTGCGCTACGGCAAGAGTCGTGGGGCACCCCCCATTGTGGGTGTGGGTGCATGTGTTTTGGTTTGAAGTGCAAAGCAATGGAAGACACTAGCAGAAAAATTCAAGTCAACTGATAAATCATCGAGGTATCTTGGGCACCAAAGTTAAGGTGGATATTGTTGAAATTGTATCTTTGAATTTTTATATAACTTCATGTAGTTGGTTAAGATTAAATGTCTATTATGATTAGGAATGATGTCTCACCATGATAAAAAGTTTGTTATGATTAGGAGATGAGGTCTTATCACAATAAAAAGTTTGTATTCTATCCAAGCTAGAAAGTAAGGTTAGGGATAGAATTTTTGTTTCTCTATATTTGTCCCCAATTGTTGAAGGTAAATCAAGTAGAGGCTATTCTCGTAGTAAGTGGTTAACAGAGGGTCTAACTATACTCAAAGTATTGTGAGAGGAGATGTTTTCACATTCCTTGTCTATCCAAAAGATCGTAGTTTTGTTCGTGATAGTGGATTGATTTAGTTGTTGTGGTTTCTCTCAGTTAAAGGTTTTCATGTTAAAATCATGTTTGATTTTCTTGTTGCATATTACGTATTTCTGGATTGTTTGGATCTCTCAAAAATCCTATCAAATACTACTATCATGAAGTCATATCTTACGTTATACGTAAAATATACATACTAAGCACCAACATTTCTTAAACACTCCTTAAATATATGCATTGATCTACTCGGACATGTAGTCCATAATATAACACAAGCTTTAATTTAGGATTATATGTATATATACCCTTTAACTCATTGATATTTGCAAAAATACCCTCCAAATCTCAGTATTTACAAAACTACCCTCAATTCATTAATTTTGGAAAAATTACCCTCAAAGCAATTAATCACTAACTTTAATAAGTTAATTTTTTTATTGCAATGTAAAAATTATCAACAAAATAGGGCTAAATTACCATATTAGTATTTTTATTCGACCATGTTTGCTAGTTTGGTATATTTAAAAATTCCGGCGACAACAAGGTTTTTTTGTTCTCGGCCTTTTAGTCAAATAAGGCACATTCTTCTCGCCAGCGGCCAAAAACCAACTACGAGTGGCTCACGTGACCCTCACGTGACAAAATTAATGCTGACATGGATGTTGACATGACTATGTTTTAAAGAGAAGGCGGGAATTTAACTTACAAGGAAATCCTAGATTCCTCCTTAACCTACACACCCAAATTTACCCTCCTATAAGCAATCCAAAACCCTAACAAAGCAAAGCAGCAAACCAGTAGCTAACCTCTTTCAGCAATCGGTCGAACGACATCTCAATGTACACAATGCAAAAATTCCTCACCATCAAAACGACATTCGGCTCACTGTAAACCCTTCATATCATTGAGAATGGCAACTCAATCTTCGGCTGGTGCTTGACTTGCTTGTTCACATGACTCAAAATCTCAAGAACCTAGCAACTAAAAGTAGGAACGGGTTAGGATTAGGGTTTTGGAGAAACCATAGAATTTGGGGGATTTTACCAGCTTGCGGAAGGATTTGGAGGGAGAGGAGAGGGAGGAGATGGAGTAAGGGAGGATCTTGGGGAGGAGGGAGGAGAGGTTGGAGTCGTCAGCGAGGGCGAGGCGAGTAAGCATGTGATCTATGGTTTCTTCTATCTGAGCGTTGGATTGAGATGGAGACGATGAAGAATTGTCCGCCATTTTTTTCTGAGTTTTTCGTTTGATAAAAAATTATAGCCACGTCATTAACATCCTGCCATGTCAGCATTTATGTCAACCATTAATTTTGTCACGTGAGCGTCACGTAGCCACTCGCAGTTGTTTTTTTGCCGCCGGCAAGAAGAATGGGCCTTATTGACTAAAAGATCGAGAAAAAAATACCTTGTTGTCGTCAGATTTTTTTAAATATACCAAATTGGCAAATAGGGTCGAATAAAATACTAATTTGGTAATTTAGCCAACAAAATAGTCAAATATTTATCACTAAGTTGTTGATTTATTGATTTTAGGGGTAATTTTTTCCAACGTTGATGATTTGAGGGTAGCTTTGCAAATACTAAGATTTAGAGGGTATTTTTGAAAAGTACTTGTTGATGTCGGTTATTAAACAGGGGTTATTTGAGAGTTTGTAGAGTAATCAGGGTCCTCTAACTCCTTCTGATGAGTGGTTTTGGGGCTCGCTGTTCTTCTCTACACATAAAAAACTCATAAGAGCGTGGAGTTGGATTCTCTGGTTGTCCCACCAACAATCAAGTCAATAGGTGATTTTGAGTGGAAAAATACACAGTTAGTTCTTAGTTACGTAGAAAAGTCTAGAGAGTGTTACTTCATGCAGTGCCGTTCTTTTTATAGTAGGTTTGAGGGGCAAGAAGGTAACTTAGACCGAATCCAGCTAAGCAGCTGAATCGATAGATATGTGCCATGTGTTGGTTGCTGTAGGAGGTGAGTCACCTAGTCATTTATTATGGGAATGACAACAAGTGCTTGGTGCTGACTGGGTCTGATGAGTTAGAGTAATAATGACGTTATCAGGACAGTTAATGCAGGAGTAATCGACTGGCGAGGTGTTCGAGGTAACTGCCATCCTTCGACTCGTCAGGTCCAGGGCCATAAAGTACTGCCTTTTAACTCGGTTACACGAGATGTTGGCTGAACAGTGGGCCGAGCCGGATCGCTTGTGGAATCAATTGAGGGTTGGCCGAGTAGTACCGCCTTATGACTCAGCTACGCAAGTTGTCGGCCAATCAATTCGGCCGTGCTGAGGCGGAGGTTATATTGGTCTTGAATTAGTCTGGTTAGGCATAGTGTAAGACATGTGTCGACTTCTCTATGGATGATTAATTTTTAGTAATTTAGGGGTTATAACAATACCCATGATTTAAGAGTTATATTTGTAAATAACCCTTTAATTTAAGACACTTGTCATGCGCTTCTTTGACATATATCTAACAAGTTGGCTATATTAAGAGATTGCTAATGGAATTTATACACATGCAAAATAGATGCATTTTAGTTCTTGCAACATTGAGTTTAAAGTCTCATTTAACACTGTGTGTCCATTTTCCATGGTCTTTTTGGTATAGCTTTCTTGGATAGACATTTTTCTAATTTATAATCTGCATAGTAAAAAAGAACATAGAAATATTGTGAAGATCTAAGCAGAAACCCTTGACTTTTGTTCTTCTCAATTTGAATAAATATTGTTGGTGCACGCTTTACTATTCGATGCTGATTAGTCCGAGCGGTGTAAAAAACATACTTATGTATGCTAAGAATTCATAAGTTCAGAAAATACTCATAATCCTAACCTTGTTTATTTTGGAAAATTACCCTGTTCACGTTGTGTATTTTGTATTTTCTATGGAATGCTATAAAAGTGTAAAAATGAACCTGGTCATTCTAATCATGCAAATACGTCTGGATCTAGATGTTACGCGTTAAAAATTCGTACCCTTTAGCTAGACTTATCCTAGTCTTCTGCTAATGTTAAATGTGTATCCAGTGGCAAGGGATTCAATTGGCAAAGGTTTAAATTTCTGCCGGTCAGTAGCAAACATGGCTGGTTGTTGGCCGGAGGCCTCCACGCTGAAAAATGTTCAGGAGGCAGCTCTGACTCTTAAACCAGATGGAGTTGATGTCTGATGGGATCAATAAGGATCCTTTGAACAAATCCTCTTTCATTAGGAAAGTAAATCCTTTGAGCTACTCAGTACTCAAAATATTTGGTTGAAATAGTTGTATTATCCTGAAACTATGGATATGCACGTAGTAATGGGGTTCTTAACATTATGTGAGTTGATGTATTCTGAGCCTTAAATGTAGCAAAAATAAGCTTATTTCATCGCGATTTTTTATGTTAATAAGCTTATTTCATGGCAAATCTGAATGACTAGGGTTATACTAACTTCAAATGTATGTAATAACGTGATCGTAATAACCCTGTGTTGCGTATTTTTTTCAGCAAACAATAGTAATGTGGTAATCCAAAAGCTTAAATGTACATACCTGATTTAACTGAGATATATGCCATAATGTTTTTACATTGTAAACTTAATATTGTGTCGAATACGTGATTATAAGTTGAAGCTATCCAAAAGAAATTCCATGACTAAACAGATCCTTTGCCTTGAAAAACTATGAAATTGATACGTAAGCAGGACCAACTTTGCCAAATAGAAAATTATTAACTTCAAAATTTATATTCAACAACTAAAGTTTCAATATCTTAATGTTAGAGAAATTATAGAGTTTTCTGTCAAGCAGTTATCTGCAAACTACTTGCCAAATCCTCTTAAATTATGATTCTTTTTTTAATTTTTAATTTTTTTTATTTTTTTTTATTTTTTTTATTAACTTTTTTTGTTGATTTTGTATGACATCTGAAATGTATTATTATATCCAAATTATTTTAACTCATAAAAAGGTCATCACTGCAATAAAGAAACTATTTTCTAGAGCTTAATGAAAAAAATAACCGTGCCATCATATTTCATTACTGAACGTATCTAAGAAGATGATTAGACCATCAGCCCATCATTGTGCTTAAGGTAGTTGAATTCATGTCTGTCAAAGAGCCATAACAAACCACATTGCTACGAGTCCATAAACATGCTACGCATCCCAAAATTCCATACTTTCTTACTCAAAATTTCATATCATGATACAAATGTTGCCGCAAATATAGACAGTTCTTCAAAACCACTCAATGTATACACTAAACACCAACCAGGTAATTGAATGCCTCAAAAACAGTTACAGCTCCTCGGTCTAAAAATCAAAGAAGGGAAAAAAACTGTACATGCTGTTTACAACGAAAGAGCTCCTCCATCCATGCCAAGCTACATACAAAATATAATTCTCAACCTCATCACACGAAACCAAAACCAAGCTACATACAACATATAATTCTCAACCCCATCACAAGGAACTAAGACGCATGAAATATTTTTGGACAGTTCGACAAAATATTCACTTGGCTGCCCGTATATTAACTAATATCTATGGTTCCAATGATTTCCAGTGGCCAGATTCCTGCAGGCTCTGTGATTCTGATTAACAAGTTTTGATGCAGTGCTGATTGGGACCACAGAAATAAAAATTTCTTTTGCATTTGATTTGATTTGTCACAACCAAATCTTACTACGTAGGTCAAGCAGCATCAAGTTTCGACCTCATCCAATCTATCATCAGAAACAAAATCAAATCCATATATGCAACAATCAATTAGAGAAGAATCACTTTGTAGATCATCCATTCATTTCTCAACCGCTCCAAACCGCTCCTTGTCTTCGTGGCATTGCCTTACAACGTCGTCAAGCTCAGGGAACAATGCTAAAAGGATTAGCTCCAAAAGCTCAAGAGCGAGCTGCTTCAAACAAATAGATGACTGCATGATAAAGAATGCATAAATTTGTTTAATACTCCCATCAAATAAATTATTCAGAGTTTCTTTCTCTGTGTGCAGGTGTGCATGTACATAAGTTATGAACATGTAAATTTGTGGTGTGACATATTAGTGTGTGTGTGAATCTTATCATGTGTGCACGTGTGTAGAAAATTCCAAGTAGGGCTGTTGATTTTAAGCTTTTAAACTTTGTCTACTTCATTCCTTTTGCTATGAATATGGGCATGCGTGTTGTGAAATGATCAGTAGGCACACACATCTCATATGAACAACATGTATATTAGATTCGAACTAGCATAAAGGATTTTAAGCTTTCAAAATCTGTACACTTCCTTTTTTTCCTTTCCTTTTTCTTTTTCACTTTGCATCCCCGTTTCAGTGGCCAAAGAAAGGAAAGTTCACATGTTTTCCTCTCCTCTCACAGTTTCCTTGGCGGAGACTAAGTAATAAAGAATGACATCAAATCAAATAAATTATTTAAAGTTTCTTTCTTTGTGCAGGTGTCCATGTATATGGGTCATGAACGTGTAAATGTGTGCTATGAAATGATTAGTGTGCATGTGCACCTTATCATGTGTGCACGTGTATAGAAGATTCCAAATAGGGCCGGTGATTTTAAGCTTTTAAAGTTTGTCTACATTGTTTCTTTTGTTGTGAATGTGTGTTGTAAAACGAGGAGCGTGCACGTCATCATATATGCAACAAGGAATACAACATTTCAACTGGCAGCAAAGATTTTAAGCTTTCAAAGTTTGTAAACTTTCTTTTTCTTTTCTCCCCCTTGCTTTGTAACCCTGTTTCAGTGGCCAAAGAAAAGAAATTTCACATTTTCCCATCTTCTCACAGTTTCCATGTTGAAATTTTCATTTTTTCAATTCACTCTCACCTCGAGATGTAGAGGCTTTGCTACATGATTCTTAAATTAGGCAACGTTCCCTACATTCAAGGAACACAGACCTGTCCTATAGGCGTGTCCTATAAGCATGAACATGACTGATTGATGTTATAGCTTTGACTCTTGTAAGAAACACTACAACAATAGTTCAAAAAAGACCACCTGATATTCTATTTAATCCTACAGCATTGTTTTAGATATCCCCAATATATTTGATATATCGGTTCGATATATCCTTTTATATAAGGCATGAAACAATATGGTCTCAATATAGCACATCACCGATACCCAAACTTGGGTAGCTGTTACCTGCTTAGACACATCACCCGATTTGGCACTCCGATATTTACTACATATCCCTGATATTTTTCTCCAATGCCCACAATCCAATATAAGTTTTAACTGTCCGACATTTTCCCGATATCTAATATTCAAAACCTTGATCCTATCTAATCTATCAGCTCTCCGAAATAGCTTCCTATGTGGTAGAACAGTGCTGAGCTCTCAAAGTTTCAGTTTAGACACTACTTCGAGAAAAAATTTTAACACAAAGAACAAGATGAGAACAACTTAAACCATTTTGTGTCATGTTGCGTTGATAACATCCAATTGAGAAGTTTATACAACTGTGAAGTTTATAGAAAAGTAATATTCTGAGAGAAGCAATTCACACCTGAAGAAAGAAATAGACATCTTGAGTGCACAGCTCATACTCTTTTCGACCAACAAGACTTACAAGAGTGGGGGGTGCCTTATCTGCAGTAGTTCACTGAATTAACAAGTGTTGCACGAGAATCATAATAGCGATATGGAAAGATTTAAATAATCAGTGACAAAATCTGTTGCGATTACAAATGCAATGTGAATTAAATTTAAACAATCAGTGACATAACTTTCTGATTATAGATGTATGATTGTACATTGCACAAAAGTGAGATAAATACAACAACCACCAAGCCTTTATTCCAAATGTTTGGGGTCGGCTACATGAATCCTATTTTTTCCATTCCATTTTGTTATGAGTCATCCCCTTCGTTAAGTTAGTCTTTAATCATATCATTCTTAATTGCTTCTAACAAAAGTGAGATAAATGCTTATTTTAATTCGGTGGAACATATATACATATGTTAAGAATGAAAAAGAAATATCGTGCTACAAAATTCTACAAAAGCCATGTTCCACATAAACCCAATCTCTGGGTTCTTATCCTCTCAACTTAAAGAAGACTAGAAGATCACTTGAAATAATCTTTCTGCAGCTTATTAGAGTGAACAGGATAAATAATTGGACAACAACAATAGCAGTGTTCTCACAGTCACCCTCATTAATGAAGTGAATGATGCTTCACATGGATGTATTATTCTTGTAAATTTCTTCCTCCATGAATTTAAAGTTTTAGTCATGTATAACCTTAAAATACGTATGCGATTGAAGGGTAAAAAATCAGTAGCACGGGTAGAACACCAACATTTCTTTGTAGTTTATCGAACAAAAAGTTGGGCAATTAAGAAACCTGTGAGGAAAAAATTAAGTGTAGCAGAAACGAGTATATGACAAGTCTGATGGATATACAGTAAGCTGCGTTGGAAACAAGTACAGCTACAAGCCCCTAACACAGCAATATATAGTAAGCAAATTAATAAAAGGTGGGGTACGGGGTTACGGTTATGAACATGCACACGAGCGCCCACACACATGTATGTATATTTAATTAATAATTACATGAGATCGATACTATTATTCATAGACATGATCTGAAAATTTAAATTCCTATAGCGTTTTTATGTTTCTTTTACTTATAAATTTTACATCGGAAAACCGCTCGTTCTTGAACCAGATACCCAAATAACCATTTAAAATCATAGTACTAAATTGGGTAGGGGCTGAAACAAACCAAGTCCATGTCCAATGAATTTCAAAAGTGGATGTGAAATGTACAATATATATCCAAGAGAAGTATGAAGATGATTTTAAATTAAAACATGAATTATATAATTCAGTACACATATAAATAAATCATAAACGTATGCATATATTCAAGAGTGTCCAAGGAATCCAAGGAGTGTCAGCGTTGAATATGGATAAGGGGTGTGTCTGGTATGGCTCCATGATAGAATTACCCATGCAACATAGACTAAGAGATTAGATAGGAAATGAGTGCACTCATATGAAGATAGTGGTTGCCCCTATTGAGGATAAAATGAGTGAATCAATGTGGATGGTCGGCCACATATAACAGAGGCATTAAACACATCAGTCAGATAAAGTGATAAGATTATGGTCAATGGGACAAAGACTAGAGGTAGACCTAAACGAACTTGGTTGGACACAATTAACAAAGATATATAATAGATAATGGAGGAGACGAATGGAGGAATATGATTCATGAAGTCGAGCCCAAAAATAGGGATAACAGCTTTGTTGCTGTATGAAATGAAAATTTTTACATATAGTTCTGAGTTTCTCTCTGCTACCTAATGCAAGAAATCTGACTAGTCACATACTCATAAAAAACAAAAAGACATTCTCGCTCTCTTGCATAACACATGGATACTGTTGACACAGATTATATTGATGTTAACATTTTATCAGTCTCAAATTTAATGCATCCGAGAATGTATTTATTTTATAAAATTGTGTGTGCATGTGTGAGCTAGTTGGAGGGTTAGGTATTGGAGGTCAGGATTGTACAGGGCTTGGCTGTGGCCAGAGGAAACAATATCTTCTTTTTCTGAGGAAATAGAGTGGCGCCAATATTACAAAATGAGGGTGTAAAAGAGCACTAATATTCATTTACCTTGCACCCTGACAAGAAACTACAGATGCCTGCAATACTATATTTTCTTCCCTTTTTATCATTTCCTAAAGGCCAAGGATTGAATGTTTAATGGTTAACTGAATTGATATTCAGTTGAAAGATTAACAATAACGGTCTCACCTATCATGAGCTCGTAGACAAATTTGGCACGTCGTTCAGCTTCTAGCTGTTGTTCATAGGTTAACCCATTCTTCACACTGTTGCTCTTTTGAGTAATATTCTTGTCCTGACTCCCTGGAGAAGAGACTGGTGTAGGTGGTTTCCGATTAGGATGCTTAGTTAAGAATATTCCTTCAGGCCAGAGAATCTGTTCTCACAACAGGAAATCAGGATGTTAACATCAAACATAGCATTGATGCATATGAAACGAAGATAGTAGCCAAAAAAAATGGGTATCACAGAGGAGTGTTGACTAGCTAAATTGCTTAAATTGGATAGAAAACCAAGAGAACATTTATTGACGTATCTTGAGCTTGCATATTTGTAATTTGAATGGAAACATATCAGGGGAAATATGGTAGATAATTATATACAAGTTTTAAAGTTTAGATTGTTCAAGTGAGTCACAGGTATAAGCAAAGCTAGGCAAGGAGTAACTTACTCGTTCAACACGATTAATTGCTGAAGCAATCACAGTTCCCTTTCGCAGAAACTGGATTTTCTCTATAAGCCAATCATCAAAGGCATCTCCCATTCCTAATTGCAGTAGTTGTTTTGCAACACGAAATGCCTGTCGTCTAAATTTCATTGCGAAAGAGGTTATATTGATCAAGCCCAGAATTATACAAACAAATATCAAAAAAGGAAAATGTAAAGAAAGAGTAATGACGGTTCAAAAACAACATACCTGATCCAACCTCCATCTTGAAGCTGGAAAACTACATCTACCAAATTCAATATAGGGACACTCAAATTTGGGGGTACCCACTGCATCAGAAATAAAGAAATAATTCATTCTATGTTAAAACGCATAGCTAGAACAGGAATTGAAGCTGAGGAGATTATAATAGATTAAGAAAACAAGTACATCTTGTTCTGACACAAACAACAAAAGAACAATAGGGGAGGTGGGATGGAACAAAGAGTCATATATTTATCCTAACCTCCAAAAGAAAATAATGATTCACAATTTCACAATCATCCAACCAATAACTAAAAGATGGTGGTCTAACTCTACTTCACAATCAGAAAGCAGACAAGTCTATTACTCCTGTAGCATGAGTAAGGGGCTAAACCCAGTAAGGGACACTATTGTAAGGATGATCTGAACCACCTCCCACTTTCTCTGCATTAAGCTGCGTAGAATAAGAGGCAAGCATTATCATTTTAGACAGCCAACTATGATTTGCCCGCAAGGGACAACAATATCAATCATGTAATAAGTCCAATTTCCTTAAAATCCAAAAAGAAAAATCATTCATAAAGCTAAGAAATTTATGGTACAAAATTCAAAAGAAAAAAAAGCCCATAGTTTAGCTGACAATAGGAGTAACCCCAAATTTAAGAATATAACATAGATCTTACTTCAGTAGGAATAATTGCATCATCATCAGTTTCAAGAATCGAGGATGTCTCTTGCAGATCATCTGCTTTGCCAGCTCCTACCTCTTTAGTCCTATGATGATTGCTAGAAGATGAAGTATTTGTTTGAAGCTTGTCCTCCGAATCACCTCCTGCATTTTCTTGATATGAATTTTTAGACGCAACCACTGAACTGTTTCCAGAATTCTGTTCAATGTTTCTTTTTCTTAATCCTTTAATATCTGATCCTATATAGTTTTTGTTCGTTTGTAGATTGTACTGCTTGCTTGCATTAGCTTCATTAGATGACAATTGGCCATTTATATTCTCAACTAGGTTCTGACCCTTTGCACCTTTCTCACGTGACTTATCAGCAAGGTTGACTGCAAAAGTTTTACAAGGAGAGTCTGTCAGTACAAAAGATAATGCGTAGCCCCTAGATAGAACTCAATAAAAAATATTAATAGAAAAGTGATTCACCTGACAATGTCTGGATGATGGAGAGGGAATCCGAAAACATATATGTCTGCATTAAACATAACAGATTGACAGTATTATCCCCTAACAAGAAGAATACATAAGGATAGCAGTATAAGATAAGGATGGTAAAGTAAAGACAACAAGATGAGTAACCTGTGAATCAACACTAAGGAAATCCCAAACTTCTATAGACCCAGATGTTGTTGGCAATTGAAGAAGCATCTGCGGAATAGAAGTATATTAAGTGTTACTAAAAGTGGTAGAACCCCAAGTAGTTAAAGAACGACACAATAAGAGGGAAGGATACCAGTGAAAATGATTAAGTAATGAGCCCTGTCCTCAGAACACGGAAGGACACATACCTAGCAGATTTCAAGTGTTTTTTATTTTTCTATAAGAAATCTAAGGATCTAACATTCGGACCACATGAATAAACTTATTTCGAAGCAACCATGTAATCTAGGAGATTCTAGAAAACTGATAACTTTGAATATCTATATCAGCTTCACTAGAAATTAACAAAAAATACTCTAGCAAACATTATGAGTTGAGAAATAAATAGACAGTAACCCTTGAGCTTAAAGCATAATGCTGGGATATTCATGAATATCAATTCATTATCATGCCATCCTATCCAGGAGGCTCTATGGTAGCCTTGGAAAAACTGTCAGATAGACAGTCCACTTGATTCCACTGCAACATGTGGTGCTGAATATTGCTACGAGATAGGGGAAAGCTTATAAATATATTACCTTCAAATATTTGTCGAGTAAGTCACACCTTTCTTGAATAACAGGCACATCTAGTCCAGACGACAGAAAATGTTTTGGTGGCAAACTTAGATTGTATTCTGGAAATTCTTTGAGACGCTTATGTAGCTCCTCAAAGTGACGATACCTAATAAATAATTAGATTAGGCAACCCATTATAAAAAAAAGAATAGGTAAGTCTTTCTTCTGCCAAGAGAAGAATGCAAATATGCTTCAATCAGGTCTTTTGCTTTCTTCTCCGTTTACCTTCTTTTGATGGACCAGCTGTTATTATTAGCATCAGTAACAGCAATGGAATAAACAGCAAAAGTTCCAGGACCACTCTTAACAATATTGGCCCCTAATACCTGCATTCAAAATCAGCTTATATCCAATCAGTATGCAACATGACACCAAAACTGACACATAATCAATGTAAGAACCTTACTCAACGTAAGAACCTTGAGCCTTTCCTAATTACCTCACACCTTAACTTCAGAAAGGAATCTGCCAACACTGAATTTTCCAGGGACTTCAAAGATGAATTGCATGATTCAGTTGTTGAAATTGAGGAAAGAGAGGATGAGGCAGCTTCTCCACTATGAATTCTACTCCAGATTTCAGCATCTGGGTCATCACTCGATTCTTCTGTTTTTGAATCATGTTTTGCCTCGTGTAGTATATCATGTCCTTCACCCAGTAAAAAAGATGTTCTCTCAACCTCCTGCCAGGTGGGGATCTTTAGATTGCTTGACCTTGGCCTTTTTCTTCCTGACGAGGTTCTCATTATTCTTGGATGACGGCTATGACCTCTTCCATTTTTCATCGCTAAATGGAGGTCAGATGTTTCAAGTGGATGCCGAATGTATTGAACAGCAGCACATGTTTTGTTTTTGCTGTCCCACACTCTGGTTCCAGGAGAATCAAGGCCTGTCACAGTATTGTTGTCATCATCTTCACTCTGATATGAACCCTCAGTATCAGTTTCAACCTCCTCATCACTCAGGTCTTTTGTTCTATCCTGATTTGATATAACTGGCTGGTTAGTGGATCTGTTGTTAGCAGAATGAACTTGCATGTCATCTACCACATTCCTCTCTTCATCAAAGAATGAAGCATTGTTTCTTTTGGGTATATTGGCTCTTCTATCTTGTATAAGACCATTAGAAGGTTCCATATAATCCTGAGAAGCATTACTACTTCCCACAGACGCACTATGCCTGACCTGGTTTGCCACCTGTCTTCTGCCTTCCTTCTTTTTGTAGTTCCTTCCTTTTGTCCACATACTATCAAGGTTCTCTGGTGCTAGAACTTGAGTCTTTCTTCTGGAAAGCATATCTAACATTTGAGCCCATTCACCTCTTGCAGTATATGCGTCATTTGCTTTCACATTGCTAGAATTAATACTAACCTCCTGAACTCCTGCTCCATTAGAATTTTTTAAGACCTGATCGTCAGAAGTCGTGCTCGAGAGAGCATGCCTAACCTTCACAAGTTCAACACCAACAGTTGAGCGATCTTGAAATCCCAAAATTTCATCTGAAGATGGCATAGGAGGTGGCTTCATTGTTGGTGTCTGTTCTGCAGAAGGTATGATTCCCTTGTCAGCCTTATTGGCCAGAGAAAGAACCAAAGATTCAATCTTTTCATTGATAACCCTGAGATCCAATTTCGAGCCACAATCTAAAACTGGATAAAGAAACAGAAGGTATAGAAATCTATCAGACTAGAAAAGAATAATTACCTCGGGTTAGCTAAGTTTAAAACTGGTCGAAACACTGCACATGCAAGTAGCTCCCTGACTGTATATCGGAAGAAAGTGCATTGCAGATCTTCAGGTCTAAAGGTTATTTGGATGAGACCATTCATCAAATGCTGTAACACCTGGAATTTATAAAAAGATTAAGCATAGAAAGGTCGCTTTATGGGTCCTTCAAGGATAATCCTCAAGATAATGTACAATAAAAGAAACAACAATTAGTTTTTATGCATTAAACTAGGTTACTAGACAAGCATAATTAAAACCATTTACGGAATTTCATAACGTATCTTACCCCTTGAAATCCTGGTGGGAAGGATGAAATCAGTCAAAATACAAAAATACAACGGAAAATAATGTATACTCAATGTGGTCCAACTCTTTAGGATTACAATGTTCTCTGAGCTTTTTTTCTCAAAATAACTTTTCTTCAAGGGGCTGTTTGCATAGAGGTGGAAATGGGAACGTTTGCATAGAGGTGGAAATGGGTTCCCAACCCCACCAATAAAATTGTTTAAATTCCACCTAAATATGGGAAATAAATTTCCGTAAGTGATCAGATAGACCCAAAAAATGGGCAACCTATCTGGGCCAAGTCCAACTATCTAGAAAATGGGTGGAAACCCATTTCTTTGTTTGTTTTCCCCCCATGAAATTGGGTTTCCTTTTTTAGGAAAACAACCGAACGACCCCCAAGTGATCAGAAAAAAGGTATTACCATTTTGCTGAACAATCTACAACAAGGATGAACATGATGCACTCTAGAAAAAAAACTAATATGTAAGAAAAGGTGACGACTCTTAAAAGTAAAAAGGATAATGGTATTGATAATCTGAGGCAACCAATCCATGCCACCTGAAGGTAAGTAGAGTAGGGACACAACTGGTTTCAAGATCATGTACAGAATTCTTATAGATACATTAAGCACATGCATAAGAAACAAAATCTGATGGTGACACACCAGTATAAAGAAGCAAATCCAGAGGAATATGCAAGTTACTGTGGAAAAGGTGATAACAGGTCCCTTTCACTAGCTTAGTAGACAACATTTGCTTATTAGGAGAAGAAGGCACTGTTGCATGCAGTACGAATGAACAAACTGGGACATGAGATGCAGTTTGAGTAAAACTAAATAAGTTGTTAAAGCCAGTAATTGGAAGTCAATCCTGGTTTCGACAATATGGAATAATACATTAATTGGAAAAGTAATTTTAGTAGGGACTTACTACTGAAATTGTTATGTATGTTTGAATATATCAGGAGATAATAGCCACAGCAGTACTTACTTATGATCTGGACTACTCATATCAGGCAGCATAGCATCGGAAGGCTTCCACCAATTAACAATTGGAACCCCAGTGAAAACAACCTCATAATTTTCACGTAGTTTTTTTTATCATATACATGCATTTAGATCTAAGTAGATATATAGATTTTAAGCGAGAAAATAATAAAAGAATGAGTTTAAAAACTAATAAACAAGACCTTGTGCTCAGCTTCAACAGAAAACAAAGCTGGATGTAACTTATTATCAGCTGCTAGAACAAGTCTCAGTAGTGTATCTTCATGACCAGTAGGAAACTTCCTCAAGTCTTCTTTCTTGATCTTGGACTGGCCTAAGCGATAGAGCTCTAAATGATTGCAGAGAAGATTGATAATATCCCTACAACAAAAATAAAAGAAAAAAATCACCATAAGATATGACAAATCCTGACAATGTTAACATATCGTAAAATTAAGTATCAAGATCTAATACCTGCTGAGAAGATTGATAAGATTTATGTCTCTAGCACGAGAAGAAATTTCTGCAAGAACATTATTCATAATCTGCACTAATTCCTCTGGGCCATCCCTGTCAGGAGTTACGCGGGAATACCAGAGATCCGTTACCCACTCAGAGACCAAGTGTCTTGTAAATTGCTCAATTGCTGCCTCAACTGGAGGAGAGTTGACTTTTCTTCTCCAGTTTTGCTTTTCAATGGGAAACTCGTGAAGCTCAACAGATTTTCTTAGACTAGATTGATTAACAGGGGATAATTTCTCCTCTATCGTGGCCCTTCGATGAATATCAAGGTCAAGAGAGACATAACGGCCAAAAATGATTAAGGCAGCAGCAGCAGGCAAGTTAATCCAAACTGATGAACTCGTTACTGCAAAAGAGTAATCACAATAATTGGCAGAACTACTTATGGTTAAAAAAGACAGAAAAAGAGAAAGAAGTATTCTGCATAATATAGAACTTATGGATAAAATTTTATGCAGCATGTAACTCCTCAAATGGTTAACATTGTCATAATTGATTGAGTAACTCAGAAATTCCAAGATGGATGAAGTAAACAATCAGACATTGTTATGGGAGGAAAGAGAGCATGAAAATAAGTTTTCCTCAGAGAACAGCTGTCCTCTATTCATTTCCAATCTCAGATACTTTTCCATCTAATTCTAGGAAAAAATTACTTTTATCTTTTAAAAAATTACAAGGAAAATTCTCTTTCTTTGGAAACAAACAAGCAGAAACTACAACTTTCAGTTAGAAACATGAGTTTTTGTTTCATCATTAATAGCATGAACTTAAGTTCCCAATAGAAAAAGAAACCTTTGAAGAAATGGCTGCGTAAGAAACATTCTTTCTATTATATAGAAAAAGCATGTTATGATCAACTTGTGGATATATGCTATGAGATAGGACAAGATATTGATACATTTGTAGGAGGTTACAAGTTGCTCCTATAAGGGATAAACGAGAGAAAAATTTGTAACCGATTGATCATCAGTGCAAGCTGGGCCACCAATGCATTAGTTAGAAGTATCTACAGAAATTATAGTTGACAGGGACAAGGAGGACCAGAGGTAACTCTTGGGCCTAAGAGAGTTTAATTGATATTAAGAAGGATATGATACCAATAGAGTTAAGAGGAGATATCCCTTGCAAAACTGAGTGCAAGAATATGATTCATGTAGTCGATCCTAAAAATTTGGGATAAAGGCATTGTTGTTGTTATTCTGACAATTTGTGTGCTTCTTCTATATACACTTGGGTGGATTCCTGGTGCAGAGAGTGCCCCATATTCGCTTAGCCTAGTAATATATTGTCAACTTTGGCATAGAGTCAGCTCTATACTAAGCAAGAAAGGGAGGCATCAAGCTTGCCTTATATGGTAACCAAGAGATTACTAATTTTAAATTTTCAATCCTTCACAAATCATGTCAATAATGTTTAGTTTTTTGGAAGCAACAAACTCACAATGCAAGGTTTAGCAAAACTAGTTATCAGTACCCTATTTCCTTAAAAATATAATGATGACAATTTTAATGTGTATATAACTCTAATGATCTATGTCAGCATTATCTGCAAGAGATTAGAATTAAATGATCCAAAAGCAACCTCTAACCTCCTATGAGTGCACTCATTTCTTATGTTGTTTCTTCATATATATCAACAAAACCAACGTAACATAGCATAACATTCACATTATAGCTACATTAATTTTTTTTATACATGTCTAAAAAAGCATTCCTAGTCATATAGTTGTCCTGTATAATATTTCTTTTAATTACGTAGGTATCTATGACGAAAAAAGAGACCAAAAGTACTCGCTATTTGAACCAAACTGATTTGATTTGATGATTCTGGATGTCACCATCTTTATAAATGATCGATCCTAAATGATGAAAGTGATTACTGATAATTCTTGACCGTCAATATGTAGTATACACACAATCCTGTTCACAATTACTAACATTATATTCCATGTATTATGTTTTTGTTCTACTAATACTAAATCCTTCATATTCGAGATCTTCTTTTAATTTATCTAATTTAGACAAATCAGTCATTCTTTAATCTAGTTAACTACTTATATCATCAACAAATAATAAACACTACCGGACTTTAGGTTGAATGTGTATAATAAGTTAGTCCATAACTAACGCACTATAAGGGATTAAATGTTTCATTGACGCAAACCTATAAAATAGAGAAGATTTTGTCTCTCCATTATACTCACCTAGCTATTACTTTAACATGCATATCTTTATCACATCGATATAGCTATTAAATGCTTGTTTCTTTTGTAAATGTGCCACACTATCTTCCTCTACACTCCATTATAAGCTTTTTTTAATTAGCGAAAACTATATGTGCATCCTTTCTCTTCTCTTAATCTCATTATCAACTATCTTAAAATACAAATAATTTCAATTTTCATAGTTCACCTCTCATTAGGGGTGCAAACGGTTCAGACATGGCTCGAATATGATGCCATATTTGTATCCACTTACAAGTTCAATATATGTCTCGATAAAGAAAACTCATATCCATATCCGTTAAGATTTGTTAAGGATATGAATATACAACACGAGTTAATACATGGAGATTATATATATATATATATATTATAAATATATTAAATAATATTATCTATATAGTATATATATATAATATAATATATATAGTATATATATCGTATATATATATATATATAATTATGGATATGAGGCAGAGTGGCTATGATTTGTACAAAACAAGACCATAGGACTTGGTGAGCTTACCCCTGTTTGATGTTGATTGTAAGGTGGCCATCACATACTATTTTGTGTAGCCATTAGCAAATGAGCCCACCTCATATCATTTATTTCATATCTATATATATGGTATAAGATGGCAGTTTTAAGAGATATCTTATGATGGGGGAGATTAGTCATCTGAGAGGTCTAATCCTTACTAGTCACATCAAATACTGTGGACCTCACCATCATGTCTGTTGGCACTTATTTTGCTAAAGGAACCACCACCTGATAACCCAACCCCCCCCCCCGGTCCCCACACAAACATTACTTAGAGTAAAGCTATATACAACTTAAGCAAATAGGAGCACTCTGTTATCAACTATTCTTATTCATTGACTTTGATCTTGAGATCATGGTATACATTAATTATCTTTGAGAGTGTCTCTTGATAATGTATCACATGCCAGCACAAATCTCAAAGCAAAATCACAAGGGTAACAAAAAAATGGTGAAAATGATAGCCTGCTATCTACTTAAGTTTACAAGAGTTTATATATAATTTATATATATATATATATAAATAATATATAGTATATATATATTATATATATTATATTATAGTATATTACTATATATATATATATCATATATATAGGGTATGTATATATATATATTTATTGTGTGTGTATCGCATAAAGCTATACACACACATATATAATATATATACATATATATATAAAGCTCTTGTATATGTATATATAAGTATATAAATGTGTGTGTGTATACATATATATATATAAAGCTCTTGTTTGTATTTACATATATATGGATATATGTATATATACATATGCATGATTACATATACATATATACAGATATATATATATAGACATACATACATACATGTTAGTTCACATGATACAAGAGAGCTCATGAATATGTTCTTTATATCTGAAAAATCTAAGATTAGATCTCATAATCATCAAAATTAACCTGCAATCCATTATTGTAAGGATTAAAACAATTGCAACTATATCACACTCCTAAAATAGAAACGAAAAATCGCAGGTGTGCAACAACGACAACCCGTATTTATCTTCAATTGTTGTTTTGCGAGAGTGATAGTAAGATGGTATCAAAGCTTTGGCTATAGGTTTAGATTGAGTTGAAGATGATTTAGTGGCAAAAGAAAAGGAATATTGAATTGTGACATATAAAAATAAATACCTTCAGTTTGAATATTAATTATAATCTGGAAGCTTAAACTAGAATATTTGGATTTCATAATTTACTTTCAATTTTGACTTTTCCTTGAGTTAAAGGTCCAACATGAGTACGTATGATTAGGATATACTAATGTGATTTTGTTTTGGTAAGGCATCGACCCGAGAATATATCAAACATTGGATTTGGTAAATTGGTTATATAAGTTTTACTTAGATCAATATGTAGTAATATTTATCTTTGATATATGTTGATAAATTTTCAAATAAGAAGAATCACATAGTGGAAAAGTAAAGGATTATTTTCTAATGTTTGGATAAGCACAAATAATATACTAAATTTGAAGAAATATGAATGCTAGTTAGGAGTGTTTGCATTAGTCACCTACTTACCTAATATTCCTAACATGGATAATTGTGATACGAAATCACTTGGATTCAAGGTTAGATGTTAACAGACTACTAGAATTTTTTGTGTATATTTCTTCGTTTTGTCAATGCATTCTGTGCATTCTCTCTTTCTTAGAAAAACCCCATGTGATAAGGTAAATGTGTCTGACACTCTGACTATAGGTCTAACATATCGATCGGTTCGAATACATGAGTTATTGCGTAGTACCTTATTAGAAATTATTAGCTCTAGCACTAATATTAGAGCACTAAATATCTTGATGTATATTGAAGAGATTAGTTATTTTTAGTAGGCAAATAAAGATGAAGAGAATTATCAAAAGTTGAATGACCAATTTATATTTGTGCCAAATTTCATAATTTCTTCTTGATTGAATAAATTTGTAATATATGATGATAATGCTCTTGTTGATAATGGTTGTGTTCATATGAAAAAGAAGAGAATATAATAAGTTAGTGTGCGCCTTATGACTAAAGTTACCCACATAATTTGGAGTTTGTCTTCTTAATTATTTATTAAAATCTTAGACGTATTATCACTACAAAGAAATAGATGAAGCATATAATATACACAGATCAAAAATGTGGGAGAAATATATGATTGCAACGGTTAGATGAACTATTTGAGGAAGAAATTCGGCAAGGGTTTGAATGATGGAATCAATAACCTTTTAAAAATTAAGCTTACAAGTGATAATTTATCAATGTATTAAATATCGGCCGATATATCACTATATCTGCCGTTTAGTGAGTTGTAGTTCCTTTTCCAGAGGATGAGGAATGGCAAGTCAACCTCTGCCAGATCTTCGGCCCAGTTTATTAATGAAACTGACTCTACTTCCTCATTCAGGCTGATATCAACTGCAAAAGAATATGAACTACAAAAGAAAAAGGCCCTCATCTTTAGTTTAGCGTGGATATCATTGGTATAAATGAACGAAACTGGAAGAAGGAAGGCTTCTTTCTGTCCATACATACGCACCTCTCACTCTAACCCGCTTTTTGTTGGAGAGAGAGAATGGAGTTTGTCACGAAGTTCAAGACAAAGGAAAAAAGAAAAGTTTCTCTATAGCCTATTCGTTTTGAGACATTATGGCTTTGGGTTCGACCCAGGTAACAAAGAAGGAATCCATAAAAACTTAAGATACAAAGCATATTGATTGTTGAAGAATAGATGCTTAGATTTGCTAGTTTTCCTTGGTGAAGTCAATTATTTAGGATTTTCGATGGTGTTTTGAAATAAATTTCCAAATCATGCCTCTAAATGGAGAGATTTGGTTTCAATTGTCTTGGCGTTAGGCATGAGTCAAATTTTTGGAGCCCTTACCTCATACTACCAACCAACTTGTAGCAATTCAAAGAACAAATGCAAGAGCTCTTGGGTAGGGTTTTATTAGTATTTGCATTTCACTATGAAGTGCATCACTAATGTTTGTGAAAAAAATATAGAAGCATGCCACTGTATATTAACTTTTGGTAAGTTAAATCGAGTAATGATTCAGGATGAGCGTTATAGAAATTACTCCTTATATTTACTCTAACTTATTTTTCTTAGAGGGGCCATGGACTTTTTGGACCCTATAGAATGTGATTTTACTGAGAATGATGTTCTTTGAGTTAAATGGATGTGTCTAAAGTACATGAGGGGTAGTTCGATCTAGTCTTGTGGAACTTGTGCTGCTATTTCCTAGGCATAGACCAGTTTAATCTGCATACGGCCTTATATGATGAATCTCATGGATGGTGACAATAGACCTATTTGCAGCCCAACTACGGATGGCGTCTTTAGCTTCAGCTCAATGCGGGACTCCATTTGCAATTGAGGATCATCAGTTGCTCAGGCTAGTTGGGTTTGGTTTAAAGGTCATGTACCTCGGTTAGCTTCTTATGCTTGGAAGGTGTTTATGCAATGTCTCCTAACATAAGATTTTTTCCGTGAGGGCTAAATATTGTCTCGCAGTGTTTGTTGTGTAAGGTTGCTAGTGAGGCAAGATTTTTACAGTGAGCGAGGGCTCAATATTGTCTTGCCGTGTTTGTTGTCTATGGTTGCTGATGAGGATGTTACACATCTCCTCCTACAGTGCCTATATGTGCATGATGTTTGGATTCACACAATTGATAATTGGTGTGAACCATTTTCATCTATACACATGGAGTTAGAGGCTATTTCTGATGATGGTCGTCAACGAGGCATTATTTGGAGTAAACATACATTGAACATTGGTTCTGGCTAGATTACTTTTGTGTGGCGATAGAGGAATAGGAGATTGTTTACTTGTGATCCACCTTGAAGTCTTTACAAGTGATATGTTTAGTGCTTGACACTTTCAAGCTTTCGAATACTTGAGTATCGTAGTTTTATTTCCTTTGTTTACTTTATTTTTCTTTGTTGTTTTTATAGTTTTGGATGTGGTTCTCATGAACTAGGGATGCCTTGTACTTTTGTTTTATTTTAATTTACGAAGGCTCACATTGTTCTTTGCTTTGGCCCAAAAAAAAAGGGCAATCAGAAGTGATATATCAAATTGTCAGGACACATTTACTCTCATATTGACTATATAGATGATTTGATGTGGTTTTATGGAGATTTAGGTTTGTTTCCTCTAACAGTTAACATTTAGGGGTGAATTCTCTTAAGTACTTGACAAATGGTATCACAGTCAGCCTCATTCTTAAAATATGGTACCATTGTCTGCCCCGTGTTTCCCAATTGTAAGCAATCTAGTGACACCAACATGCAGAGTTCACTCGAGACTAGTACGGGTAAAAAGACAAAATGATGGTGTTGGTATTGCCCCTATTGCATTATTCAACTGGGACTAGACTAGTATAACATGAGCCTATGTGGGCACCTGGCCTAATGGTAATTAGGTTCCATTTAGTTTTATACTGACTACATGGATGGTTTGACGTGGGTTTATAAATATTTGGATCCCCTCTCTTAGACAACAAACTTTCAGGGTGAGCTCCCTAGATCTCAACCACAAATAGTGTAGTTAAATTAAGAAATTCAAACGGAGAAGCAAACATACAAAGAAGACTAATGCAATTTCGCTAAGTTAAAGGTCACTTCAATCAAGGACATCATAATTTCCTGAGATTCTTTAAGATGTTATAAAACTAGGTCTATTGTTTATTGAAGTGAATAATTAACTGAATTCACACAAAATAATATAATTCTAATAAAATTAACTATAGAAATTGAAAATTCAACAAAGAGGAGCTTACAGGACATGAGATAAGAGAGTCCAAAGACGCATATGAGCAACAAAACCACTCGCTTCTTGGCTTCTTCAACCAAATCCTTCGCTGTTCGCCGCCCGCTGATCATCTTCAAACCCTAAAAACTTCCCCCTTTCTAATGACGATTGATTCGAATTCTTGATCGGATCAGAGAACAACGATCTGATCCGATATTTTCACAATGAGAGAATTAGGGCAAGTGGATCATCGTCGGTACATGCATCAACATCGAGCTCGAAGACGAGAGGAGTACAGCGGACTGTTTATTCCGTTCCCCTTTGGATTCGGTTCTATATTCTTCTTCAAGTGTGGGACCGAACGGAGGCGCGTGTGTGAAATAATGAGAAAGCGCGTCGAAAAGGGGTTATTTGCAAATAACCCTCTCACACTTTTTTAAACGTTGATTGATATATTTATTAATCTTAAAATTCTAATATAATTTGTTGTGAGTTAATGTTGTGAATCAGTTGTTAAATTTAAAGGTTAGTAACTAAACTAATAACTTTTTTGTTAGTTTTAAGGATTAATTGTTAATATTGCTTGTAACACCCTGTCCCTCTCATAACCTGATAGCCCTCACCGGCAAACCATTTTGCCGTATGACCAAGGCAAATTTAATAGAATATACCCCTGGTTTTATCATAACACCTAATTTGTTAAATTATAATTTTTATAGGGGTTAAAGATGAAAGGCTTGTCGGGTTAGGAGCAAAAGCGGTCAAACTACAAATCAGCCTAGTAAGTTAAGAGATCTTATAAAACCTAATTTAAAACTTAAGAGCTAAGATTTTTGTCTTTCATTTCTTTTTATTCCTCCTGTATTCTGGTCCAAAGAGAAAGAGGGATCGGAGAAAGAGAGAGAAAGTGAGGAGGGAGAGAGAAAGTGAGTTAGAGAGAAGGAGAGGGAGGTTCCAATGGTGTTTATCATTTCCATCACCTTCAGTCTCTTCATCACATGGAGATCAGATCTTAACCAATGGAAGAAAAGCTTGGCTTTGGAGGAAACGTATTATAGGATCAATATCGTTACATCCCTAAAGTATGTACCACTTGCACTTTGCTCCTTGATTTCGGCATTATATACATGCATTATGTTGGAAACTTAGTAAAATAAATGCTAAAAAAAGAGATGAGAGTTGAGCCGTGATAGGGCACTGTCCTTCAGGGTAGTTTCACCCACTCTAAGGCTGTGTCTCGATGCAATAGGGTATTGATGACGCTCCACCCTCCAGGATTCAATAGCTCTATATACTATAAGCGTGCACCCAAAAGTGCATTGTATGCAGGAATAGCGAGAGATTGGCACTTCCTTAGAGAGTAGTAGAGAATCACTAGAAAACTGCACAGCAAGGCCCAAATCATTGAATTTGCACCCACATGTAGACGCACATGTGCATCAAGTTTGTCTGGATTCGGTTAAGCAAATTCCTTCTTTGGGCTCTATTTCTTAGTTCATTCAAACCATAAAGAACAGATTACCTATTATAGATACCTTAAAATTTTATCTCCTATCCAATTTAGGACTAAACTTTAAAGTTAATTTGAAATACTCTTGAGAACTCGAACACATTATACATAATTTGAGATTTTAATTATGAATCATGATGATCAAAACCTTATGAATATATTCTGATGTATTCTAGCAATTATTTTTATGTTCAATAGCAGCCTATATTTGGTTAACAACTAATCAATTACTTAAATCATACACAAACACGTTTGAAATATCGAAATCGACAAAACATACACCAAAAACATCTACACCCTAGTTCTCTCTTGTAATCACGATTTTGTTGTATGAGACATAGTCCTAAATTTGTTCTTTGGTTCCTTAGACTGTCGAAAAATACGTGTAGGTTGTCGAAAAATTATTGTAGATAGTTGATCCTCACAAAATGCTGACGATAAAAGTTACAACCTGAAGACTTTCACGAAAACAGACGTGAGTTACAAATTGACGACTCTCACATTCTTAAGAATGAAATATAAGCAAGCTGATGATTCTTGCAAAATTCAAAAAAAGAGATTACAATTGACTATCTCTTCAAGGCTAAATGCGAGGGTCCACCCTCGCGTTCCCAAGGCCAAATGCGAGGGTCCATTGTCGCGTTCCCAATTCCAAACGTGGGGCTCACCCTCGCGTTCCAAACTCCTAACGCGAGGCTCACCCTCGTGTTCTAAACTCCAAACGCGGGGCTCACTCTCGCGTTTTAAAAGCCAAACGCGAGGGTCCATCCCCGCGTATTGAAGTTAGACCACGAACGTCGCGTTTGACTATTTTAAATTACTTGAACGGTTATCCACTTAATGGGGCGATTAAGCCCCCATTGTGGAGCAAATTAAGGGGTCAGTTACACCCTTTAAACCCTATAAATAGCTAGTTTTATAGCTGAAAAAGGGTTAGAGCTTTTTTGGTGTGAGCTTTTGATTAGAGCTTTTAGATCATTTTGGCTTGACTTTTTGAACCATCTTTGGTTGAAGATCTTTGAGATCGGCTATGAGAGAGGAAAGTTATTTAGCTTATTTTGGTTAAAAAGGATTGAATTTCCTTTTTGAAATTAACTCTCTTGCAGAGTTCTAAACTCGTCCAAAGTTCCCAAACTTGCTTTGCAAGTTCTTCCAAGACATTAAGTCAAGAGGAGAAGACAAAGTTCCACGAAGTGAAGTGTTCAGATCGTCAACGGGATATAAGAATCAAGCTCTCATCATCACCAAGAAGAACCCAGTATTAAACAAAGGGAAGGACATTCGTTGATCTTTTTCTCTTTTGGAAATCAGAAAACCGATAAAAAAATTATAATTTATTTTTCTAAGTCAGTTAGAGAGAAGTTACTTTGAGAGATTGTATTCATTCTTTTCCTAAGTCAGTTAGGGAGATTAATACAAATTTATTTCTCAAATTTCTTATAATTTTTCCCATAAACAAGAGATGGTGACTCTGTTGGGGATCAATTTTTTCACCGATGAAGAAGTGGTGGCGCAATCTGACACCAAACTCATGGGAACCGCTATCGAAACTTTGATTGTCGAGTTCGACCAAGCCAAGTATGATGAGTTTCTCTCCTCCAGATCCCTTAGCCCTAAGGCTATGCGCAATATCCGCAAAGTCTTCAAAGAGACTAAGGTTCCTCCTACTGTTGACTTACCAAAGAAGCGTCTCTCCTTAGGGTCATACTATTCATACAGTACCCTCTCTGAAGGAGAAGCCTTTAATTCAGCCAAACTCGCCACGCGCGTTGAAAATTTTTCACCCGTACCTCTGTAAAAGGTATGGGGTGACAAGAGACCCATTGTTGTGACCAACCTAATCAATACAGATGGTGATATCGCTACACAAGTCTTAACTCGGGTAAAGAAGAACGCTACTTGCCAAAGGAGAAGATCCCTACGATGAGCCTAACTTAGAGAAAGCCGATCAACCAACCAACACGAACTTTGCGTTTGTGAGCCAAGACACGACCCCAAGCTTTGTGTTTCTATTGAAGAACGCGATCCTCGTATTTATTAGCCCAAACGCGAACCTCACAACCTCAATGTCACGTTCCACAGCTAAAATGCGGACCTCAAGTTTGCATTGAATGTGAACCTCAGCTTCGTGTTGCTCAGTCAAAACGTGAATCTCGCGTTTAAAAGGACGTTGTACGTGACCCTCATTTCCCCGCTCTCAAATGTGAACCTCGCAAAAGCATGACTAAATGCAACCCTCAACGTCGCGTCCCCCCTGTTAAAAAGCGGACCTCAAGTTCGCATTGAACGTGAACCTCAGCCTCGCGTTGCTTAGTCAAAACGTGAACCTCACGTTCGAAGGGACGTTGTACGCAACCCTCGCATCCACACTCTCAAACACGACCCTCACGTCCCCGTTCTCAAACGTGACCCTCGTATCCCCATTCTCAAACGCGTCCCTCGCGTTCAGTTACCTAAACACGACCTTCACGTTTTAGTGTTAAAACGCGACTCTTGCATTATTAATACTAAACGTGATGTGTCAAGTCGCGTTCAGGATGAACGACATGGACTTCAAATCCATGTCCATCAAGAACCAGTCCCATCTAGCCAAAGACTGGGGGTTCAAAGAAAAACCTCACAAATTGTGAGTAACTCATCTCGAGTCTCTGTAATAGACTTGAGAGAGTTCCTATCAAGTGACGGAGCTATTGAACAAATCACTCTCGCCTGCCAATATGAGCGACTTATCTCTGCAGTCCTTTTAGAATGTCGATGTTGTGCACCTGTAACTAGGCCATGCGTATTCAGTCGACTGACGAATGTCGCCTTGCTAAACCGGTACAAGCGATGACGTTCCCACAAGATGACGACTTCAGAAGAAGAGTACTTTGGAGTTACTTCTAACATGGTGAGTCTAGGGAGATCATCAATCCCTAGATCCGGTGAGTCAGAGATGGATCAGTCCCCTGGCTTGAAAGAGATCCTGAGTGTGTCTGATGGAATCTATCAACACACTCGAACTCGAAAGGGAGTCATCTCTCCTGTCAACTACCAAAAGTTGGATAAAGGAATTGAGTTTGATGATGAACACTCAGCCATCACAGAATCTCAATCATCTAGCTCTTTCATAGAACACGAGAGCTCCACTTATATAGAGGGACACCCTGATGATCTTGTGAAAAGACTTGATGAGTAGCAAGCTATGATCAAGCCTCAGCAGGAGACTATCTATGAACTATGGATCCTGATGGCTCAAGTTGTTGTAGACAGGGCCAAATCCCAGAAGATAGATTCACCGCCTGGGCATGAATCTTCCTAAAGAGGAGGATCATCTTCATCTAGACCCTTTACATCAAAGGGAACAAAAAAGTGATTGAGACTTCTGATCAAGAAGGAAGAAAGACTGAGAATGAGAAGAATCCTCAGTCTGCTAAAATGGAAGAATTGGAAGCACACCTTAATGCCATTGGCAATAGGAGCGAGCTCCAAGATAAGGGAGTTGTTAGGCCCTATCCAACCGAATGGGATACATCCCCTTATCCTCCAAAAGTCAAAGTCTCAACTCTGTAAGCTTTTGATGGCACTGGATCACCAAAACAATATATCTATTATTTCAAGTTGCAGACTGGAAATATGATATCAAACGACGTAATATTGGCTAGTTTGTTCATTGGCACCCTCAAGGGTGTTGCCGTTGAATGGTTCATGAAACTGTCTGCGGGATGTATCAAGAAGTAGGCAGCTCTAGAGAGACTCTTCCTATCAAAATTCTTTGAAGACGACACAGAAGTCTCTGTCCATACCCTTCTTTCTACTAAATAGAAGAAGGGGGAGCCCTTCAAAGCCTTCGTTGAGAGGTTCCTGTTGGACCCTAGAGGGGGGGTGATTAGGGTCTTAAGGCAATAATAGTGCAATAAAAAATAAGACAAGCAATACACCACAAAATAAACAATCAAAGTAAATAAGATAGGGTTAGAAATCATTATCCAAGTGACGCGCGATGTGTTAACGAGGTTCGGTCCGTTGACCTACGTCCTCACTCCCCACTCTCGAGGAGAATCCACTACACAACCCGGTTTGGAAGCCGGAACTTCTTCTACACAACGATCTCCACAAGATCTCACAACCACACAGTTGATCTCCACAAGATCAAGCTCACAACAGTAATAAATGGTGTAAAATCTCTCTATTTATAGTAACCCTATGGCAAGGAGAAAGATCACACTTGAAGCTTGGGATGTGAACTTGAAAACAGAGAAAAGGAGAAAGATCACACTTGAAGCTTGGGATGTGAACTTGAAAACAGAGAAAAACAGGATTGAAAGTTTAGCTCTTTTGAAAACAGTAAAGCAAAACAGAGAAAAACAGGATTGAAAGTTTAGCTCTTTTGAAAACAGTAAAGCAAAACTCAGGATTTTCAAAATGTTTGGGGTAGGCTGAAGAAGAAGGGTATGAGGGGTTTAAATAGGAGAAAACATAGCTGCCAAAAACCATACCCAAATCCCCCTAAATCCCGTAAAAAATAATTTCTAAAACTATATTGAAAAACCCGTTGGGGTGAACGGCGGTCGACCGTGGGAATTTCGCGGTCGACCGCGAGCAACTCCAGAAACTATTTTGGGCTCTGGACATCAGCCGGTCGACCGTGACGGTCGACAGCGAAACTCTCTGGACTGCATCCGATCGACGCGAGCCTCTAAAAAACATTCTGAGTCTCTGGACTGCATCCAGTCGACCATCACAGTCGATCGTGAGCCTCTGAAAAACATTCTGAGTCTCTGGACTCAAGGCGGTCGACCGCAAACTGATACATGACAAAACAGGTATAAAGCAGGTTTTGACTTTTTCTAAAAATACTCAATTGATTTCTAAACATTATGTAACTTTGTAAAATATTTTTAATACTAAAAACAAACTGTTTAGAAAAGAAATTTTCCGAATAGGTCCTTATACTTGTGAAAAATAATCTTTTGACAAAAACACTCAAAAGTATAAGTATAAAAACGTGTGTGATATCCCAATAGCTTCAAATAAAATTTACAACTACTTGCCTACATTCTAGCACTAGAGAGAAAATAAAGACAACAAATATCTCTCACATAGAAATACATTTCTTGAGTCTTGATATTGCTCTAGAGTTAATGAAGCTTCTCATTGCGTTTAGTGTTCTTGATTAAACATTGTTTCATCACTATGCCTCCTCCTCCTTTGGTTATCATCATTGTAGCTCATATTCCATCCAATCCTCCATATGTGGTACTAACAAGCTTGATATATATATATATATATATATATATATTATATATATATATATATATATAATATATATATCTATATATATATATAATATATATATACTATAATATCACTCAACAAGTAATTCAGTATATCTAATAATGGTGGTTATAAATCATCATCAACACATAAGGGCTAATAATTCTCCCCCTTTTTTGATGATGGAGCAGACCAACCATTATTATTAGAGCGAATAAATATAGCTTATAGATAGTAGCCGCGCGCCATTGTTATGAGCTCACCCCTAACTAATGTGCCAACAAATGAGGAGATCTCTCGTGCCTCCTTTGTCCGCCATCAAAATGGGGTATAAAAAAGTGGTAAACAAAAAATGTAAAATAATGAATGTGCACTGAATCGGGGGCGGGGGGGGGGGGGGGGGGGGGGAGGGGGGGGGGGGGGGGGGGATTATGGTGCTTATATGCTTAAAGCTTCTCATAGATCCAAGAGGCCAACAATTAGCATTAAAAGTAATATTTTAATAAAGTTTTAACAAGGGTTTAAGTGTTGTTTAAGTTTGTTTAAAAAGCTTTTAAGCAATTGAGAGTTTGTTTTGTGAAAACAAGTTTACAAGAGCTTGAGGAAATCATCTATTGGTGTTTGAGCATCCAACCCTTCTACCTCTACCTCTTGATCTATTGAGAAGTTTTCTAAACTCTATTTCTAGCTTTACATTTGCATATTTGTTTGATTATCTTTCTTTAAAGCTAGTTTTTATATTGAGTTTAGATTTGATAAATCTTATTGTTACACACACCCACATTAAGCTTATTGTATTTTCATACATAGTATAATTGGGTTGGTGAGTGTTGTATCAATTGAGTGTGAGCCTACATTGAGTTCTCATCTATTGTAGAGAATAAATTATTTATTATATTGTGAGATTGTAAAGTTTTCGGTTAGCTAGAAAATCGAGTGTGTAATGGAGATCTCCTTGAGGTGAGGAGTGGAGACGTAGGTCGTGGGGACTGAACTCCGTGAATGAAATTGTGAGGTGTAAACATTATTCGGGTAAGCGTAAAAAACCTGGTTGTGATAGTGGATTTCTCCCCGGGAGTGGGGAGCGGAGACGTAGGACGTAAGGTCCAAACTCCGTGATCATATCATTTGTTTGTGATTGCATTGGCGCACCTTTCTTATGCTCATATCTTATATTGCATTTGTATATTGCTTGTTGTTTATATTGCCCACTATCTAGTTTATATTGTTTACCTTTGTGTTCATTGTATATCCTCGCATATATCTCATAGTATATATCATTGCTAGGATATTGCTCTTTGTTCATATTGATTATTCTTGCCTGTAACTTTTTGTATATCTCTCTTGTAAGAATAATTTGTTAATTAGTTTTAATTAGCATAAAATTAGATTAGATTAGCATAAGACCCTAATCACCCCCCCTAGGGTCTAACAGTTTCAAAGCGTGGCTCTGCAATGTCCGGTAGGTATGACATAATCTATTCTGCTGGAAACCTATCGATATAACTTACAGACCAAACTCCAAGCCTAAATGGGAGTTGCAGAGTGCCTCTTCTAAAAATAACTAGTCTCCCAAGATGAACTGGCTCAAGAAATAGTTGCCTTGGTCGAAGCTGAAGAAGAAAGCAAGAAGAAGCAGCCTGCGCAATGGTGCCAAGCCCAATCTTCCCGGTCAAAAGGGAAAGATACTATAACTACTTAAGCCAATCCTCGACCATCACCTGCCAAGGGTAAAGCGTCGGGTCAGCAAAGAGTACCTAAGTAATACTCCTCCAAAGAGGAGCATGTGGTCTCTCTATTCAAGCTACTTCAGAAGAGTGGCAAGCTGAAACTCCCTGAAGTTAAAAAGCGTGAAGAAGTGGGGGAAGGTAGATGATCCAAACTACCGCCTTTACCATAGAATGTTAGGACATTCGACAAAGAGGTGCTACATCTTCAAGGATATCCTACAGGCTCTGGTTGATGCATAAGTACTCAAGCTGAAGCCAGAATAGAAAACAATGACCACCAACATGGTGTCAGTCCAACTCGAAAGTTTTCCACCCGTTCAAGCTCCAATTTGTGTGATCCCGATTTCTAAAAGGGAGCTACACCTGATAAACACTGACCCGCATGGTCAGAAATATAAAGGGTTGGTACCCTTGCTATTCTGAAAGGAGAGATAATGTAGGTCTATCCCGATCTACTTGACGACCAGCAGTGGACAAGTGTGTCAAGAAAAACTAAGAGAAAGAATGCCTAGCCTTAGTGTTCGTCGTCCAAAAAATACGACACTACCTGGAGGATGCTCATGATGAGACCGTTTTCATTTAACCATCGTATTGCAAGTTATATGAAGATCTCCTAGACAGCAAAAGCTTGCATGACTCGACAAGTGGAAGCTAAGCAAGTATTGAAATTGTTCTTTGATGGTGCATCAAGAGCACGACTTGACTGAAGAATCACAGCCGGAGTGGGGATTATACTCGTATCCCCGATTGGTCATGTGATCTTAAGAGGATTCACTTTAACCGAGCCATGCACCAACAATATAGCAGAGTAAATGCTTTGCTGTTAAGGATGAAGTTGGCCGAGGAAATCAATATCCAACATCTCAAAGCTTACAGTGATTCCCAACTCATCATGAATCAAGAGAATATGAAGTGTGTAATGAAGACTTAGTGCCTTACCACTCCATGGCGTTAAAGTTAGCCCAAATTTTCAAAGGCTTCTTTATAGGATACATTCCGCGATAACAAAACACATATGCGGATGCTTTAGCTTTGTTGACAACATCGCTAGCATTACCACCGAAAGCAGAAGCAAAGATATTCGTCTCAAGTTATGACTTATATCACCCCAAGTTCCCTCTAGAAGACTGTACAAAAGAGGCAACGACAGAGATCGTCTGCGAAACTTCCGCAAATCTCGAATGAAGGAATTAGTGATTCTAGTTCATCGACTATGTTTTGTATGGCATATTACCCGATGATCCCAAAGAAGCAGCTACTGTTAAATGGAAAGCCCTTCGATTCTATTATAATGTGGTTTCTCAAACTTTATATCGAAAAGCGCATGATAAAGTTTTGCTTTGCTGCCTTTCCAGAAAAGAAGCGCAAGAAGCTCTCAAAAAATTCACGATGGGATGTGTGGAGCTCATCAGTCGGGATCTAAATTAGGGGATCGACTCCGAAGACTTGGCTTTTATTGGCAAAAAATGATGGTAGACGCCGTTTATTATGCTTAACGATGTCATGCATACCAAATCTATGGTGACTTCATTCATTAAGCACCAGGAAATCTACGTTCAACATTTCCATATTGGCCATTTGAGATATAGGGAATGATTATCGTTGGACCCATCTCCCCATCAACATCCAAAGGACATCAGTTTATCTTGGCAATAACTAATTACTTCTCCAAGTGGGCAGAAGCAATTCCTTTGTAAGAAGTCAAGACTTCAAACGTGATTAAATTCATTAGACATCACGTTATCTACCGCTTTGGCATACCAAGATGAATAGTTCACAACAATAGAACTCAATTCGTCGGCCACAGTTTTAAAAGATTCTGCAACAAGTTTAGAATCCAAAGTATCACATCAACGGCATATTATCCGCCAGCTAATGGCCTTACAGAAACTTTCAATAAAACAATTGTGAAGCTTCTTAAAAAGTTTGTCTCTAAAGTCAACGCGACTGGGATGAAAAACTTGATGAATGTCCATAGGCTTATCGCACAACGGTAAGAACCCCGACAAAAGCTACTCCATTTTCTTTATTTTACGGATGCGAAGCCGTATTACCATTAGAAATTTAGATCCCATCTCTAAGAGTTGCTCTTGCAACTGAGATGACTGATGAAGAATAAAATCGACTACGCCTCCAAGAACTGGAAGTGTTAGATGATAAGCGGCTTCAAGCCCAATAATAAATCAAGTTATACCAAGCTCAAATCTCTAAAGCCTACAACAAATAGGTCAAAGAAAGGATCTTTAAGAAAGACGATCTTGTCTTAGCAGTCAGACGACCAATGGTCATGACCTATAAGACAAAAGGTAAATTTAATTCCAAATGGAAAGAACCCTTCGTAGTAGAGTCAGTCTACTTGAATAGAGCATAACGTCTCATTAATCAAAAAAGTGATAGGCTCATGATACCAATTAACTGGAAATTTTTCAAGAAATATTACCCATAAAAAATCATGAGACCCTTTTTTTCCTCTCCTGCTACGTCTAAAAAGAGAAATTAAACTTGCTCTAGACTGGGGGTTGGTTACTTGGAATTCATTAGATTAAGAGTAATGAATCTTCTAAATTATCATGTTCAACAAAACACCTCTATCAACTGTAAAATTCTTTCTCGACTGTTCGCGGGAAAAATCGTGTCTTTCTTCATTGTTGATTCCATTGTCATCTTAAATAACAACTTTTTGAGTTACAAAGATCCAGTCTTTATATAAGATCCGGTTACAATGAAAATCAAAGAAAATAAAAAAAGATTACAACTTTCTCCTTGTTTGTCGAACAAATCACGAGCTCCTGTTTTGCGATCACTCGCTTTGGTGGGTTGTTTGCCTGCGCCGAGGTTTATCCGTGGACCACCGCGAGATCTAGATCCGGTCGGATCTACGCAGTACGACGGGTATTATTTCACCAAGGAAATAATAGCCGAGGGTACTATTTCGCCAAGGAAATAGTAGCCTTTAATTCTCGGGATCAAAGACCAAGCTTTGATCCGGAGTACGCCTGC
The DNA here is from genome assembly GCF_001876935.1 of Asparagus officinalis. Taxonomy (NCBI): domain Eukaryota; kingdom Viridiplantae; phylum Streptophyta; class Magnoliopsida; order Asparagales; family Asparagaceae; genus Asparagus; species Asparagus officinalis. The sequence continues at coordinate 28,791,082 of NC_033798.1, forward strand.
GTAGATCTGAGATCCGGTCCTCTTGAACTCTTGCCTTATTTGGCGTTGACGATCGCCGAGCACCAGATCTGGAAGAACAAGTCCTCGATGTCCCAAAGCTTGGATCTTTTTTAGATCTGAGTCTTCAATCCAGCAGGGCTTCGCCTCTCCAAATTTTCCAACCTTTGAAAATGAACCAAGGGGGGCCTATTTATAGGCTACCTTCACTGTGCCCGCGCACAGATCTGGGTCGGCCACCTATGGGTGGCCGGCACTGGGCCGAGCCACCCATGGGTGGCTCGGCTTTGGCCGAGCCCCCCTTAGGCGTTGGGTTTCGTCGTTTTGTCCGGTCTCGTGGTTGATTCGGACTCTGATTTGTTGATCTGATTTGGCAGTAAATCCGATTCCTGATTTGGCAGTAAATCCACTTCTGAGTTCGAGTCCGAAACTGATCTTGATTCGATCGTGATTCGTCCGAGTCTCCCCTTTGATGGATGACTCGTTGACTCTTCAACCCGTTAGCTTGATTCTGCACGCGAGTGGATTTATTCCGTTGTTTGCGTGCGGTTCATTAGCTTCGTAGCCTCGTTAATCCGCTTTGTCGCGTATCGCTTGGCTTCGGTGTTGTGGACTAACAATCGTGTCTGCATACGTCGCCCGATGGTCGGTTTGTCGAATCGGCGTTGTTGAGCTGTGTTAAGGGACCTATAGGCAGTTTTAAACGCCTACATCAACTAGCTTATCAATCTTATCCAACAAGATGAGAAGACAACAAAAGTTGACATGTTTAACAAAACGCCTCTGCTAACTACAAAATTCACAAAATATCACCGATTTAACATTACACTTCTAACGATTAACATCCCCATAGAGTTCAAATTCAGCATGTCTCATTCATAATATAGCAAGCTTTTTCGAACCAAAATTAACTTATCAACTCTCTTCAATGGAGTGATAATTTCTCAAAATTCTTATTCAAATCACAAGTACAAAATATCGTCAAGTTAACACTACACCTCTGAAGATAAAATTAACTTATCAACTCTCTTCAATAGAGTGATAAGTCCTTAAAAATCTTGTTCAAATCACAAGTATAAAATATCGTTAAGTTAACACTACACATCTGATAATAAAATCAACTTATCAACTCTATTCAATAGAGTGATAAGTCCTCAAAAATCTTGTTTAAATCACAAGTAAAAAATATCGTCAAGTTAACAATATACCTCTGATAATAAAAATCAACTTATCAATTTTTTCAATAGAGTGATTAGTCATAAAAAATGTTGTTCGAATCAAAAGTACAAACTATCATCAAGTTAACATCACACCTCTGATGGTAAAATCAACTTATCAACTCTCTTCAATAGAGTGATAAGTCCTCAAAAATCTTGTTCAAATCACAAGTACAAACTATCGTCAAGTTAACATTGTTGGCCTTTTTGTTTTGATGATATTTTAACAAATAATTTATAACTAATATTGTTTGTCTAATGTTTGTATTTTCTTATTTATTCTAGACAAATAATATGTTGGAGGTTGGATGGAATTGCGTCACAACGATCAAATCTAATGGAGGTTGGCGGAATTATGGTATGAAGCGTTGCAATTCAAGTTAAAGATCCAAGTTACCGCTTCATCCGCAAGTGTACCAATATAGAGCTTCGTTGAAGATCACAAGCTTGGGTATATTTAGTTTAGGTTTTTATATTATGTGTATTAGTACTTTAAGCTCAATCATACACCCACATACACGTTTTGGTTTTTATATATATATAGTTATATATATACATTCATGTTTTGGTTTTATAGTTTTTAAGTTTATACAAAAATGAATTTGTGAAAATATTGAATTATTTGTTTATGGACTTCATAACAATATTTTATATCAATTCATTAAGTCTATAAAATCATTTTACAAAAGTTTCAATATTGTGTTTATGTCAAATGACAAAAACATGTATGTTTAGTTTTCATGTTTTTGGACATATTTAAAAAAATGATGAGTTTTCACTATGGAGAAGTGCAATTCCAAAAATTCTTTTTGTAACATGTTCATTTACATGTTTACAATGATTTCCTAAAGGTTTATATTTTTTAGAATTTATTTGTTATTTTTAAAGGTACTTTAAAAATTAGTTTTACTATTTAATTCAGGTTGATAACCTGTCATCAGTCGACTGATGTGTCGACTGAAGAATATGCCTGGAATCAATAAAAAGTTTCTGTTTCATTTTAGTCGACTGACCAGTCGACTGATGATCCATCAGTCGACTGATAAATGTCGTCAATCGACTGATTAACTGGAAAATGTCTATAACGATCAGCTCATCAATTGACTGACCAGTCGACCGACGACAGTAACGGGTAGTTTTTTTGTTTCCATTATTTTTGCCTTTTTGCTAGGTTTCACTTGGGTTTTGGACTTTGTTTCTTGATTCTATATATACCCCTTGCCCTCTAACATTCTGTTGTAATTAAGAAAAGTTTTAAAAAAGGTTTAACAAGTTTAAAGGGTGTTTAGTGTTTGTTTCAAGTTTGAGTTTTGAGTTTCAAGTTTGTGAAACAATTTTCACAAGAGCTAGAAGAGATCATCATTTGGTGTTTGAGCTTCACCTTATCTCTCTCTCTCTCTCTTTTTATCTAGAGAAGTTTTTCTAAACTCTTATCTAGCTATTTATTTGTTTGATTTTTATTTCCATAAGCTAGAAATCTAGAGAAGTTTTTCTAAACTCTTATCTAGCTATTTATTTGTTTGATTTTTATTTCCATAAGCTAGAACTTATTTGAGTTTAGATTTATTTTGTATCTAGCTATTTATTTGTTTGATTTTTATTTCCATAAGCTAGAACTTATTTGAGTTTAGATTTATTTTGATTATACTCATTGTTCACACACAACCTATTGAGCTTATTGTATTTGCATACGTAGTATTATTTGGGGTTGTGGGATTGTGACTTTGAGTGTAGGCTTAATTGTGTTCTCATCTATTTTAGAGAACAATTTGTATTTGTGAGCTAAATTGTGAGTTACACTTTATAATACGCTTGTACACCGAGAGGAGTGTGTGGTGAGAGATGGGGTCGTCCCAAGAGGAGTAGGGTAGGTGATAATGCCTAGAGAGAGGTTGTAATTCCTAACACTTGAGGGATACACAGGCTAGAGACCAACACTTGAGGTGGTAGTGAGTATGATGGCAAGAGTGTGAGACTGTTAAGTTTTCGGCAAACTAAAAAACCGAGTTATGAGGTGTAAACATTATTCGGGTGAGCGTAGAAAATCCGGTTGTGATAGTGAAGATCTCCTCAAGGTGAGGAGCAGAGACGTAGGTCATTGGGACTGAACTCCGTGATCATATCGTTTGCTTGCGTTTGTCATTGGCGTTCTTTTATATTCGTGCTTATCATTTATATCGCCTTTGCAAATTGCATGTTGTTTATATTGCCCTATCACTTTAGTAGTTTGTTTACCCTTGTGTTACTTATATATCCTTTCACATATATTGTTCATATCTCATTTGCTAGGATATATTTGTTAATAAGTTTTAATTGGTATAAATCGGATTAGATTAGCATAAACCCTATTCACCCCCTCTATGGTTCTTTCCTAGTGGCATTAGGGTGCTTTCAATTGGTATCAGAGCTTGGTTCTCTTTGATTTAAGGTTTAATCACCTTGAGTTAAAGATCCAAGTTATTTTTTTGTGCTAATCTGTTTTTTGAGATTTATTGTAATCTTGTTTGCATATTTTTTTTATGGATATGAGATTAGGCTATGATCCAAATGTTGCTCTTAGAATAGAAAATTTCCCCTATGACCAATGGTGTTATAGATTTAATATATTTGTTAGATCTAGACATTTTGATTTATGGGAAATTATAGAATGTGCTTATATTGTACCGACTTCGGAGAAATCCAAGTGGAGTAAAAATAATCATAAGATGTTTGCAATGAATAAGCTATTGTTAGAATTTTTACATAACGTTTTAGATTCATCTTTTTCTAACAAGCTTGATTCATTTGATAGTGCTTACAAATTGTGGAAATTCATAGAAGCATATCAAGGGAACTTGGAGGTAATTCGACAAGCTTTGGTAGCTTTCTCTTCAAGTTCATGTGGTGTCTCATCATGCACACTGCCACTAGGTGATAGCTTTAGTGTTGTGAGCGATTCGGAATCCAATAGTGATATATCTATTAATGAACTCGCTTGTGCATATAAAAGATTAATGCATGCCTACACTAAGTTGCATAATAATTTTATTGATCTTAAAAGCAAGCATGTAGATTTAAAATCCGATCATGAGAAGCTAGTATCCAAGTTTGATATTATTGTTAAAGAAAATGAAAATCTTAAAGAAAACAATGATATGTTAAATTTAGAAAATGAAAAATTAATCTCATCCATCACTAGCTTATCTCATGCTAAGATTGATGTCATGCTAGAGGTAGAAACAATTAGAAATGAGTTTAATTCATTTAAGAATGATCATGCTCTTTCTACTTCTAGTGTTAATACATATGTGCCTAATAATGATGAGTTGAATCTTATTAAGAATCGCATATCTTGTTTAGATTCAACCTTAAAAATATGCATTATTAATAATAAGAAACTTATGGACTTATGTGCAAAGTCTCATGCTAACTCTTCAAAACCAAACACTCACTATGTACATATGTATAACAAAATTTACAAGTATTCAATTTGTGGTCGTAAAGGCCATTTATCTAAATTTTGCTATGATGCACAAAAATCTAAAAATGTTAATATTAATTCTTCTTGTGCATCTCATAAGGCTTATTCATCACACACATGTACATGTACACACTCATAAAGTTTATCATAAGCATGCTCATGTGTTTAAATATGATTATTATGGTCATTTTGGTCATTTTACCAAATATTATTTTGATTTGAAAAAGAAATCTCATTTGTCAAATGTTTCTAGTAGACCACATGCTTATAAATGTAATGTTTATGGTAGATTTGGCTATTTAGAAAAGTTTTATTTTGAAAATGTTTCACATTTGCAAAGAGCTTCAAATAATTTATCCATGCTTTCAAAATGTTTTCCGTGCACGAATTAATGGTCCACAAAAACAAATGGATCTCTTTCATTATACATATTGTAATCGGAAGGGTCATTTACAAGATTATTGTTATGACTATATTAGTGCACCACATGCGCCCAAAAGGATTCATAACCCTAGGATATTGAGCTTTCATGATATGGGTCATGTCCCTAGACTCTTAGGTACTAAGAGTAATTTGGTACCAAAATTTGTTTGATCTTTAAGAATAATTTTTTTTGATTTTTTTGGTTTCATGTTCTTAGAGATGATTTTTTAGTTTTTTAAATTCATAGTTCATGGTTCTTGTATGTTTTGAAATCTTAATTTGAACTATGAAGAGTTTGTTTTGGTATATACTTTTGAATTCATTATAAAATACTTCTATGATGATATTTATGTGTTTGTGCTTATGGATCATCTACTTGTGCTTTATAATATATTCTATATGTGGTTTGATCAAAAATTTTCAAAGAAAATTTCCCTTATTAATCAAACATTATTTTTGGATGTAAATATACTTTGTTTTGAGTTTTCATATAAGAGGTTTGTGTTTAATCAACCCCCGGATTTATTGGGTGTTTATTCCCAAATCTTGTTTACCAGGTGCTAAAAATATTTATATGGGTTGAAACAAGCTCAAGAGCTTGATATGGTTGCCTCTCTTGCCTTTTTGATATTGGTTTCTTTCTTATGTGATTTACTTGTGATTTATGATCTCATTTGAGTGATTTGTTTTCATTTTGATATTGGTTTCTTTCTTATGTGATTTACTTGTGATTTATGATCTCATTTGAGTGATTTGTTTTCATTTGAAAACTTTTTTCATGATGATCTCATTTGAGTGATTTGTTTTCATTTGAAAACTTTTTTCATGATACTCATGTTCTTCTTTCTTTTTATGTCATAAATCTATTCTTATACATGATTTTTAGGCATGTATTTTGAGGCACACTATTTTATAATGACATATCATTATGTGTCCTCGTTGTATTTTTTGTATGTGAGTGGTGTTTATCATATTTTTTATCTATGCTTGCTCACATATATTTGTCTTGGTCATCATTGCATACATTCCTTAAGGCATTTTGATAGGGGGAGCATTCCCTATTTCTACTTTGTGTTATACTCACCATGCTTATAGGTAGGGGGAGCTTTCGCTCTCTTTATTTTTTTTTGTTTTCCCCTTTTTGATGTTATCAAAGGAGGAGAAATATTATGAGTATGCATGATAATTATAATTTGTATATTCATTTCCTTTCATGCATATATCTCTTTTTGTAAATTATTTTTCATCATCAAAAAGGAGAAGATTGTTGGCCTTTTTGTTTTGATGATGTTTTAACAAATAATTTATAACTAATATTGTTTGTCTAGTGTTCCTTTTTGTTTTGATGATGTTTTAACAAATAATTTATAACTAATATTGTTTGTCTAGTGTTTGTATTTTCTTATTTATTCTAGACAAATTTTTAACAAATAATTTATAACTAATATTGTTTGTCTAGTGTTTGTATTTTCTTATTTATTCTAGACAAATTATATGTTGAAGGATAGATGGAATTACACCACAACGATCATATCTAATAGAGGCAATTCAAGTTAAAGATCCAAGTTCCTGCTTCATCCGCAAGTGTACCAAGATATAGCTTCATTGAAGATTCGCAAGTGTACCCATAGGCTTTGATGCAGTGGGCCTAACTTCTTCAACACGAATGGTTTTAGGCGCGGTTTCCTCCTGTATTGCCTTCGTGATTTGAGGAATGGCACTTGAAGCCTGGCCCGGAGCCGTCATATCAAAAGGTTCCATCACATGTTCATGATGAATGGATTTTGCATCCCCGACAATCGATTCATCCTCTTCTTCCATCGAATGATAAGAAGAGATCATGCTTGCTAAAGCTGGGCCGGTCGAATGGAGTCCTCTCTGACGAGAAATTCTCGCATCAGACGACTCCTCTTCCTCCTCCTCTATATGCACTACAGGGGCAGACTTGAAAGTGTCCTGCAATAATTTAGCCCCCTATTGAGCCTTGGAAGTTGGGGACTCAACCAATAATTGTCGATGAGTTTGTTTGCCAGGTTGACTTGTGTCTCCTTTAGGAATAACTCGCTTCCCTGCTGCCCTCTCTTCCCTAGCCTCCATTGCTACAACCCCTTCATCCCTGGTCGCTGCTTGTTCACAAGATAAATATTCGTCAATCCCTTTTAGATGAGTCATCTTGGAGCCTCTCTTTGATTCATACATCTTTTTGATCTCCCTCAAACAAGAAGTATACATTTTGTACTCGGGGATTTGAAATACAGTGTGATACCAATTACAAAAACCCAAAGTAGCGGATGTGCTGGGCATCTTGTGAGGCAGTCTGAATATTGCTCCAGTACAACCCAATACTGAATAATACCAAGATTTGGCTCCTTCATATAGGTTGTCGATAAGTATGAGCCATGGGTTTCCTGATGTATAACTGGTCAAACCTGAATTGTCGGGAGAATCAGAAAGGCTGATAAGACTCAATAAAGTATTTCTCACTTTGACGAAAGACAAGATAACCCGGGAGAATATTGAAGATCCAGCGAAAGACGCCTCCATTCAAATTTGTAAATGCATTGGGGCCTTTCACATCCTTATATGTTTCTCCATATCGGCCGCCATCAAAATCGGGGAAGCAACGGAAAACATTGTAATTGATGTCCCTCGATAAGATCTACCACACAAGAACGATGTACCAACCTTCCCACTTGGCAGTTTCAAGCCACCGGACGAAAGGAATAAAAGCTCCCCCATATGAAGGGTCTGTCATCATTAGCGAGGGGCAATACAAGACGAACTAAGACATCGGATAGGTATAAGGCATTAGCACGTGTGGATTAGGAGTCCTCTACTTCTTCGTCTTGCCCGAGCTCATCACTTTTGTAGCAAGGAACTCAGTGGTCAATTCTAGCAAACCACTCTATAAACAACACACCATTGCAGAGAGGAGATTCAATGGCCTCCCATGAGCTAAGAGAATCACAGGGTATACGACTTCAGTCGCGAAGAATTCGATCGGCTTTGTAGGCACCACACATCGCTTCAGCCATAGCATTAAGAATCCAGTAAGCAGGGCCGTATCAAAGATGGGGTGTTGAGGTTGGTAGTGAAAACTATCAAACTCAGTGAACAGGGGAAACATTATCCTTAGCTTCATTGATGTAGTGAGTGGTAGCAATATCAGTACGAGAATTGATGTTATCAGAAGAACTCGCAGCTAGTCAGGTCACTTCAGCATCCTTCTGGTTCAAATTTTGAAATAAGTATTCAGCCAAAGACACTTATTTGACGCTACCCCCACGCAGCCCCGTCAGTTGAGCACAAATATGGTAGTGACGCATCACTTCCCAAAAGAATCTCATAAATTGCAGGATTTACTGCTTTTAAAATTGTGGATTCTTTAGTCCTAGGGATGAATTCCTCATACGATACTTCCCTGAATGGTAAACCAGAGACTTCATGCATCTTATATTGTGTGAAGCCTAACTCCTTGATAGGCAAGAAGAATGTGGAAATTTCCGGATTATAGCACTCCAGCATGGCAAAAAGGTTGTAGTGGCTCTGCATAATACTATATCGGGTAGCCAATAGTAGAGTCCGAAGGCCAGAGTTAGTAAGTGACTCTCTCAGGTCTTCCAATACAAAGTTCACTATGCGAGCCCACCATCCCCCAACTATAGAGTATACCCACTCAGGAGTCCTGAAATCTTAAGCGAGAAATTCGCTCTTCACCGCAATAAATTTTCCAACAAAAATGTTTGCCAGGTTGGTAGCCTCACTGACTGGATACTCCCTTTTGACCAGGCCGGGTTTCAAAGCCGTCAACTACAGGCTATAACCTATCGGATGAATGCCTTGATGAGTAAGTATTCTGATGGATACGCTGTCTTGCTCTTTGACGAGATCCCACTCCATATTCCTTGGGATAGAATGTAAAACCCCGTAAATTTGAATATTTTATGATAAATAATGATAAATATGTTACATGGTGAAAAATAGCATATTTTGATGTTTGAGTATGATAAGAATTGATTTAAGATCAAATTAATGTATATTTGTATAAATATGTATGCAAATACACAAAACATGCACAAAGGCCAAAAGAGTGAAAATCTAGGAATAATGACCAGTTAAGAGTTTTTATATTTTACAAACTGATACAGTCGGAATTTGGAAAAGAGTAAAAGACCAACATTGTAGGTCTCTTCAATATCTTTCCAAAAAATCTTAGATCACCTCAATCTGATGTCGGATGATAAAGTTACAGCCAATACCGAAGGTTGTTTTCCTAGTCAGACTAGGTTTCCTGGTTCGGGTCAAACAGGTTTGTTTCGGGTTTGCCTCTATAAATACCTGTGTTTTTCACGAAAATTCTTTTCTTTTATCATGTCTATGAACCCTAGTAGCCACCCTCTCCTCTCAAAAACCCTAGACTTTTATCTTTTGAGCTTGGAGAGCTTTGTGAAGCAAAACATCAGCACGAGGGTGAGATCATCAACGTGTAGCGAGGAAAAACGGGTTGTTCATGCTCGTGGTTTGCTTGCTGATTGTTTCAGAGGCTTGCACATGAGATTAAGGCAAGATCACTTACATCCAAACTCATCCCAATAGTTAAATAACTAGCATAGAAGTTTAATTTATGTCTACATGCTTAGATCTTAATCTAATGTGAAAAAGATTAGATTTTTGTTGTTAGATCTTAAACAAATGTTAGATCTACATGTTTTTCTTACTGTTTATAATAGAAATATGATCATGATCATTAGGGATGCTTTTAAATTCATTTTTATATTGTTAATCATGTGCTAATCATGTTTAAACCCTAATTTGACTTTTAATTGAGTTTGCATGTGGATTAAAGATGAGAAAAACCTAGGTTTGTGATACCTAAGTGTTAAAAATATGATTTAATGAATGTATATCTTTTCTAAGTTGTTTGGAAATCATGCTTATGTTTAATATGTTAAGAGTCCATGCTTTAGATAGAAGAATTTGAGTAATTAGGTTGGAAAAACCCTAATTTGATTAACACAAGAGTTTGTTTTATGTTTTATGAAAGTTTAAGGGTTAAGCATATTTCTTGTTGCAAATATTCATGCTATATATGTGAGATTGTTTCTAGAAGTATGTATCTGCTGTTGTCATGTTTTCATGCAAGTTTCACATGTTTTAAACTAGTTTAGATCACAAAAATCGACATGAATACAACATAGTGTAGAAACCTATACAGTCTGAAAAATCTGTCCATGGTCGACCGCGCCTAAATGGCGGTCGACCGCGTGCCAAGCAGCATCCTGGGAAACCCTAAAAACCTATCGCGGTCGACCGCCGCATAATTGCGGTCGACCGCCAATCTCTTTTGAGCCTGTGCATGTTTTGTTCGGTTGTTTTGATCTTTGAACGAGTCTCTCGACCTTGTACTGTTATATTGTAACATTTATGACTTGTTAAACACCTGGGATGATGGTGAACTTAAGATGTGGACACGCACACCGAGATATGTGCACTTGTGCTTAGTTTGTGTTGAATTAACACACTTTTGTCACAAGTTAAATTTTATAAATACACATGACTAGTATTTGATCTTTTATGTATCTGGAAATAGGAAGATAAAACCTATTACCGCAGAACGATTGAGTAAGAGTATTATAATAGTATCATTATTACATGTATCCGGAATAGGAAGATAATAAAACCTATTTCCCCAGGGCGATTGAGTAAGAAATTATAAAAGTATCATCATTCCATGTATCCGGGATAGGGAGATAAAACCTATTGCCGCAGAGCGATTGAGTAAGAATATTAAAAGAGTATCGCTATTGCATAAAGAGATGCACACATATATGTATTATCAGTTATAGTTACTCCTATGTTAGATTACCCATGAGTAGGGTACATTCTTTGTTTCGTGGCATACAAGATATGGTCTATGGTGATTTTTTTGAGTTGGATGATTTTCACTTATAATTACGCCAACTACTTGAGAAGGTAGTTCGAGATTGTGACATTGGTCCTATATGGTTTAGGCTTAGAGTATTTTCTTTTGAGTGTTGTTTTCATTCATAGAGTTGGAATTTGTATTTATGGATCTACAATTTGAGATATATGGTATATATATGAGTGTTTCCTTGTTCGGATTATTTCGCTCGACGTACTACGTCTCGTCTTGTAGGTGTCTAAATATTAACTCCATTAGATATGGGGAAAATGATATAGGTAGACTATGCTTAATTGATAGTAGACTATGCTTAATTGATAGAGCCTCCATTCCATCTAGCAGCCCTTTTCCTGGGGGCGGATGGAGGTGATCTTGCTGTAGCTCTCTGACGCTCTTGTTATTGTTCTTTTGTTTAAATTGTATCTTTCAGGCAGATCAGAGTTTCGGAGAACCGCAAGATGACGGAGTTCTAGCATAGTCGCCGTCGCACAGTTTTAGCAGTTAAAGCTACACTATATAGTTATGTTCATTGTTCAGATTTTAGAGTTGTATTTATTTTGTAGAGGCTGAGTGCCTTAGTGAGATTTCATTTAACTCATTGTGTTGAGATGTATTTCAGATTCAGAGATATTTTTATTCTATTTCAGTTGGGCTCATTTGTTGTTATACTTCTTCTGTGCATATCTGATTTTGTACTACTTCTATTATTTACTTGTTTTGTACATTCACCTATTTGTTGTTTCCACTAGAGAGATAGTGACTGTGATGGTGAAATATGTCGTAGTATGGTGTTTGGTGCTTGGCAGGTTTGACAATCCAGGTTTCATCTTGGACTGCAGCCTTGTGTGAACCCTGAGGCGTCACAATTGGTATCAGAGCTCTAGTTCCAGCATCCTTAGGATCATTCATGTGTCAAATTATGGAGCTAGGATAGAGTTTCCTAGGATTCTTGTATAGAGTCCGCTAGAAATTTCTAGAATGATATATATATATATATATATGCATATGTATATATGTTTGCGATGTCATTTACTGTGTCTATTAAGCTCTCCTCTTGATATTATAAATGTTGGGATAAGGATGTGGTCAAGATAAAACCATACCCATAGAGCTAGGCAAGCAAAGCTTGAGCCACAGTAGGCTCCACAATATCTGATCGATCTTATAGAACCATTTGTAGTAAGATTTTGTAATACTCGAGGAGCGAGAGGCACATCCGTTTTCGTCAGCAGTATTATTTTCTAGAGTTGCACCACCAATTGTACCAGTCATGCCTATTGAAGAGGCAATACCAATAATTTCATCATCACTGAAGAATGGTAGCAAAGGATAGCAACGACTTCAGATTTTCACAAGAGCAGTGAATATCACTTATTTGGAAAAAAATTTGTTTACTTCTTCGACAAGCAGTTAGAGCTAGTTCGATTAAAGCAGTGAGATATGCCTATAGTTAATAATGAAATCGAGGCTAGTATGATGGAATTGACAATGGCAAGAGGCCTATTGTAGGATCTAGAGAACACAGTAGCAGGTTAAGAACTTTTACCATCTGCAACAAAGACATTATAAGAAGAAAGCACAACATGATTCGATAGCGACACAACAACACAGGATTCAGGATACATGATACAATTGTAACAAGATCGGATATAGATTGAAGAATTGTCACAGTACACTAGCAGGAGACCAGCATGACAGAGGTCAGAGTCAATAGTCTTAGGGCCGCGGTTACGACCAGTATCGGAGGATAGATGTACTACCAGTTATTCCGAGGATTTAGGGGCCAATAGGCTAAAATTGTGCTATTCAGAGTATTCATCAGTGTCAGATGGACCCATGTGTTTTACCGCCAGTAACGCAGTAGGCGCCGGCCACCAGCAGAGTTTATGTAGTCACGCCACGTGATCATAGTGCAAATAGAGTTTTCGTAGTAATTTCTTGTCCATCTCGAATCTTGTTTGATTCAGGAACTTCGTATTTTTTCATATCTCATGCCTTAATGTCTTGGCTTCAGTTAGTTACACATCTCTTAGATGTTCTGTTTTCAGTTTCTACTCCTCTAGGGGAGGTGTCCTTATTAGAGAGTATATGTAGGAGGTGTGTCATCAGTATAGATGAGTTTGAGTTCATCTTTGACCTGGTCAATTTGTGGATGTCGAATTTCGACGTCATTCTTGGTATGAAATACTTATCATCCTACAATATTTGTAACGACTGTTTTGCTAAAATAGTATGCTTGTAAGCATTCATTCAGGACATACCTACGTTTTCTCCAGTGAGAGAGGTTGCTTCCCTGCATCGAGTTGCAGCAGGCACCATACCGATATTCTGAGCACCCTATCATATCATATGGCACCTGCTGAGATGAGTGAGCTACAGACTTAGCTAGATGAGTTGTTAACTCAGGATTTTATTTGTCGGAGTCATTTATTTTCATAGGAGCACGGTCCTCTTCGTGGAGAAGAAAGACAGTAGCATGCAATTATGTATAGATTATCATGAGTTGAACAAGGTCACTTCCCGGATCACGGATCCACTATTGAGGATTTATCACTTGTTCGACTATCTGCGGGGAGCGTAGCACTTCTTGAAGATTGATTTTCGTTCTGGTTATTTCCAGTTGTGATTGTGATAAATGGATATTCCTAAAACCGTATTTTCTGACTGGATATGGGTCTTTTGAGTTCTTATCATGCCGATTGGGCTGACCAATGCACCCACAGTATTCATGGATTTGATAAACCGGGTTTTTTCGTCCGTGCTAGGACCAGTTCCTAGTTGTTTTTTTAACGAGATCATTATTTTTTTTGGAGATTGGAGGCAGAGCGCGAGCGATATCCTCTATTAGCATTGCGAGTATAGCGGACAGTCAAGATTAGAGGCATCAGTGATACACCGAGTTCAACAAATACGAGTTTTGGCTATAAGAGATTATGATACCACTTACACAACTTACGAAGAATGGTAGTTTGCTTTGGGCACTGGGTGCTAGGGAGCTTTTGAGATTATTAAGGCTAGATAGACTACAATAACAATTTTGACTTTTCTGAGCAGTGATACAACATTTATTGTTTACGTATCATTAGCAGGACTACGAGGTATTTTGATGCAGACCCGGAGGGTATGACTTATTTCGCGATAGTTTAGGTCCATCGTAACAGATATACAGTGCATCCAGGCACAAGAAAAATGTACAAAGATGTTAAAAGACCATTTTAGAGGAGTTTTTAGGATTTATTCAGTACCCAATTGTGATATTCTAGTGTTGTCCACCCACAGACAGATGGACAAACGAAGAGAGTAAACCAAGTGTCGGAAAACATGTAGCAAATATGCATTATAGACTTGCAGGATAGCTGAGAGGATCATATTTTATTGATTGAGTGTGATTATAATATTATTTATCATAGACTTTTGGCATCCCACCATATGAGGCATAATATGGGAGGCATTATAGATTGCTTATTCATTGAAAAAAATTTCAAGAAAGTTTATTGCTTAGACAGGAGCTTATAAGGCAGACTACAGAAAAGGTAACAGAGATTCGGAAACTCATTTTTGCAGCGCATAGTCATCGGAAGAGTTACGTAGACCAGAGACGATGACTGTTAGAGTTCTATATTAGGGACTATATCTTATTGAAAATACCGTAGATGAGTTCAGTGACTCGGTAGACGGGGAAGGTTTACCCCGAGATATATTGGTCCGTTCATGAGAGTTGAACATTTTTGGAGCCGTTTTGTATGTGCTAGATCTTCTAGCATCAATGTCGAGTAGACACGATGTTTTTCCATGTTTTGATAATTTAGAAGTAATTGCGTGACGAGGAGTAGAAGAGGGTGATTGATGCACCAGAATTTGAGTTTCAGATAGATTTAACTACCATGGAGATCACGGGTTGTATATTTGAGTTTCAGATAGATTTAACTACCATGGAGATCACGGGTTGTATTCTTACTAGAGAGGACGAGAGACTTAGAAAGGAAGTAATACCTTAAGTTAAAGTTCAATAGAGATAGAAAAGAGATGAGGAGGCTTCTTGGCAGCGTGAGGAGGACATGCGTCGCGACTACTCACAACTGTTCGAGTGGGTAAATTGATTTGATTATAGCTTATTGATGTTTATTATTTTTGATTGTTCTATATGGTCATATTTATAATTAACACTAAAATGAGGGTATTAACACTTATCTCCTAATCATTCGGAATACATGGTGCATATATTTAGGGGGTTCCTTGTTTGGATTTTTCGCCCGACGTACTAGTTCCGTTTAGTTAGGGGTTAAGTGAGAGTATTCGCATTTTAGATTGTTAAGCATAAATATTGCTAGTGATCCATATCTGGAGATTAATGGTACGAGATGTGTACGGAAGGGTTTCCTTGTCTGGATTATTCCCTCTTAGTGCTTTTCTCATATTATTAATTTCTAAGATACGATTGAGGAATTTCGAGGACGAAATTCTTTTAAGGGGGAAGAATATAAAACCCCGTAAAATTGAATATTTTATGATAAATAATGATAAATATGTTATATGGTGAAAAATAACATATTTTGATGTTTGAGTATGATAAGAATTGATTTAAGATCAAATTAATGTATATTTGTGAAAATATGTATGCAAATACACAAAACATGCACAAAAGCCAAAAGAGTGAAAATCTGGGAATAATGACCAGTTAAGAGTTTTTATATTTTACAAACTCATATAGTTGGAATCTGGAAAAGTGTAAAAGACCAACATTGTAGGTCTCTTCAATAGCTTTCCAAAAAATCTTAGATCACCTCAATCTGATGTCGGATGATAAAGTTACAGCCAATACCGAAGGTTATTTTCCTAGTCAGACTAGGTTTCCTGGTTCGGGTTAAACATGTTTGTTTCGGGTTTACCTCTATAAATACCTGTGTTTTTCACAAAAATTCTTTTCTTTTATCATGTCTATGAACCCTAGCAGCTACCCTCTCCCCTCAAAAACCCTAGACCTTTTTCTTATGAGTTTGGAGAGCTTTGTGAAGCAAAACACCGGCATGAGGGCGAGATCATCGACGTGTAGCGAGGGAGAATATGTTGTTCATGCTCGTGGTTTGCTTGCTGATTGTTTCAGAGGCTTGCACATGAGATTAAGGCAAGATCACTTACATCCAAACTCATCCCTATAGTTAAATAACTAGCATAGAAGTTTAATTTATGTCTACATGCTTAGATCTTAATCTAATGTGAAAAAGATTAGATTTTTGTTGTTAGATCTTAAACAAATGTTAGATCTACATGTTTTTCTTACTGTTTATAATAGAAATATGATCATGATCATTAGGGTTGCTTTTAAATTCATTTTTATCTTGTTAATCATGTGCTAATCATGTTTAAACCCTAATTTGACTTTTAATTGAGTTTGCATGTGGATTAAAGATGAGAAAACCCTAGGTTTGTGATACCTAAGTGTTAAAAATATGATTTAATGAATGTATATCTTTTCTAAGTTGTTTGAAAATCATGCTTATGTTTAATATGTTAAGAGTCCATGCTTTAGATAGAAGAATTTGAGTAATTAGGTTGGAAAAACCCTAATTTGATTAACACAAGAGTTTGTTTTATGTTTTATGAAAGTTTAAGGGTTAAGCATATTTCTTGTTGCAAATATTCATGCTATATATGTGAGATTGTTTCTAGAAGTATGTATCTGCTGTTGTCATGTTTTCATGCAAGTTTCACATGTTTTAAACTAGTTTAGATCACAAAAATTGACATGAATACAACACAGTGCAGAAACCTGTACAGTCTGAAAAATCTGCCCACGGTCGACCGCGCCTAAATGACGGTCGACCGCATGCCAAGCAGCATCCTGGGAAACCCTGAAAACCTATCGCGGTCGACCGCCGCATAATTGCGGTCGACCGCCGACCTCTTTTGAGCTTGTGCATGTTTTGTTGGGTTGTTTTGGTCTTTGAGCGAGTCTCTCAACCTTGTACTGTTATATTGTAACATTTATGACTTGTTAAACACTTGGGATGATAGTGAACTTCAGATGTGGACACGCACACCGAGATATGTGCACTTGTGCTTAGTTTGTGTTGAATTAACACACTTTTGTCACAAGTTAATTTTTATAATTACACATGACTAGTATTTGATCTTTCACGTATCCGAAAATAGGAAGATAGAACCTATTACTGCAGAACGATTGAGTAAGGGTATTATAATAGTATCGTTATTACATATATCCGGAATAGGGAGATAATAAAACCTATTTTCGTAGGGTGATTGAGTAAGAAATTATAAAAGTATCGTCATTCTATGTATTCGGGATAGGGATATAAAACCTATTGCCGCAGAGCGATTGAGTAAGAATATTACAAGAGTATCGCTATTGCATAAAGAGATGCACATATATATGTATTATCAGTTATAGTTACTCCTATGTTAGATTACCCATGAGTAGGGTACATTCTTTGTTTCGTGGTATACAAGATATGACCTATGGTGATTTTTTGAGTTGGATGATTTTCTCTTATAATTGCGCCAACTACTTGAGAAGGTAGTTTGAGATTGTGACATTGGTCCTATATGGTTTAGGTTTGGAGTATTTTCTTTTGAGTGTTGTTTTCATTCATAGAGTTTGGAATTTGTATTTATGGATCTATAATTTAAGACATATGGTGTATATATGAGCATTTCCTTGTTCGGATTATTTCTCTCGACGTACTACGTCTCGTCTTGTAGGTGTCTATATATTAACTCCATTAGATACAGGAAAAATGATATAGGTAGACTATGCTTAATAGATAGAGCCTCTATTTCATCTAGCAGCCCTTCCCCTGGGGGAGGATGGAGGTGATCTTACTACAACGCTCTGACGCTCTTGTTATTGTTCTTTTGTTTAAATTGTATCTTTAAGGTAGATCAGAGTTTCAGAGAACCGCAGGATGACGGAGTTCTAGCATAATCGCCGTCGCACAGTTTTAGCTGTTGAAGCTCCACTATATAGTTATGTTCATTGTTCAGATTTTAGAGTTGTATTCATTTTATAGAGGCTGAGTGTCTTAGTGAGATTTTATTTGACTCATTGTGTTGAGATGTATTTCAGATTCAGAGATATTTTCATTCTATTTCAGTTGGGCTCATTTATTATTATACTTCTTCTGTGTATATCTGATTTTATACTACTTTTATTATTTGCCTGTTTTGTACATTCACCTATTTGTTGTTTTCACTAGAGAGATAGTGACTGTGATGGTGAAACATATCATACATGGTGTTTGGTGCTTGACAGGTTTGACAATCCGGGTTTCACCTTGGACTGCAGCCTTGTGTGAACCCTGGGGCGTCACATAGAAGCACACTAGAAATAGGATAGGGGGTACATCCACTCCATGTTAGGTAGGAAGAATAAGCGGTCGCCAATTTTTCGGAGCAATTTGTAATTCCCATCGTACATACGCTCCATGTTGATATCGATGGAGTCTCCGAACAAGAAGTCAGGTTTCTTCAAACCCCTTCTATCCACGGTCTTGAACTTAGCATTTGTGATGAGCGCTCTTAGAGTTGTTAGACCTAGCCGAATAATACTTTTTTGCTCGTTCCCTGTCTTGGCCCTGGAAGACGGGAAGTTCTCAGCATAGACCGAACATCACGTTGTGGTCTACACCCCCTCGTAGACAAAGTGATGGTGGAAGGAGAGAGGCTTGGTGGAGTAGCGCACTGCATAGAAAAAGAAAACAATTAGTAACTGAAAAGCAGATGAGTTGAAAAAGTCTAAAAGACTTAGTAAAAAACATGAGGGTCACCGCCGCGTTTCAAGAGCAAAACGCAAGGGTCACCCCCACGTGTCAAGAGAAAAATGCGAGGGTCACTCCCGCGTCTCAAGAGCAAAATACGAGGGTCACCCCCGTATTTTTAAAGCAAATACGAGAGTCACCTCCGTGTTTCAAAAGCAAGACGCGGAGTTCACCCCCTCGTTTCAAAGGCAAAACATGAGCTTCACGTTGAAGAAGAAAAACTTGTTAAACAAGTTTCTAGTTCAAAACTCACCACTAAGTAGGGGAGTTTGCAGCGGTGTTGCAGCTGCATGAGTAGTAATGCCGTCGGTGGACACGACCATCTGTGAGCTTGAAGTCGCCTCACAAGCCTTCTTAGATTTGGAAGCGCGCTTTGGGGGTGCCATTAGTTTTTCCGACAATGAATAGTTTGAAGATCACCGAAAATTGAAATGAGAGTTGTCGTTGAGAAAATAAGTTGATGAAAGAGTTGATTTGACCCTTGTTTGACCCTGGAGTTTATTTATAAGACAACCAGGATGTCAGGATTTGCATGAGATTCTAGGCAAGAATCTCACCCAAAACACGATCCTCGCTTTCACTAAGTCGGTTTGACTTTAGCGTAACGCAAGGGTCACCATCGTGTTCCAAAAGACATACGCGAGGCTCACCCTCACGTTTCTAAATTCATACACGAGGGTCACTCCCGCGTTTCTAAAATGCATACGCGAGGATCCCCCCATGTTTCTAATGCAAACGCAAGAGTCATACTCGCGTTTCAAAATTAAAAAAGTGAGGCTCACCCCCTGTTCGCGGGGAAAGTTGGTGTTTTCTTCATTATCGATTCCATTGCACTCAGTTAACAACTTTATACTTTATGCGTTACAAAGAGATCCGGTCTTTTATAAGATCCGGCTTACAAATGAAAAATCAAAATAAAACAAAGAAATCAAAATTACAACTTCTCTCTTTACGAACAAATCGACAAGATCCTGTATCCGGTCTCTTTGCTTCTGTGGGTGTTTGCCTGGCCGGGGTTGCTTACCGTGGACCACCGCGTGATCTGGATCCAAGCAGATCTACGGACGTATTACGGGTATTATCCCACCAAAGCGAGATAATAAGCGGAGGAGTCGTTTCACCAAGGAAACGACCGCTCGAATCTCGGGATCTAAGAACCAAGCTTAGATCCGGAGTGTGACGACTAGTATCTGAGGATTAGACTCTCTCGAACTCCTGCCTTTTTCGCCTCGTGCGGGTGGCTCGCTAAGAATCAAATCGGGTCTCCAAGTCTTCAAGCCTTCAGATCTTCCGAGTTGAGGGTAACAATCGGCAGAGTTTCGGCTCTCTCAGAAGTTTCAGAAGAAGTCTCTCAAATGAAACGAGTATCAGGCCTATTAATAGGCTCTCAGAACTGGTGCGTTGCACAGTTTCTGCAGCTAGATCTCTCTCTG
>NC_033798.1:28816249-28866653 GCF_001876935.1 Asparagus officinalis
CAGAGAGAGATCTAGCTGCAGAAACTGTGCAACGCACAGTTCTGAGAGCCTATAATAGGCCTGATACTCGTTTCATTTGAGAGACTTCTTCTGAAACTTCTGAGAGAGCCGAAACTCTGGCCGATTGTTACCCTCAACTCGGAGATCTGAAGGCTTGAAGACTTGAGACCCGGATTTGATTCTTAGCGAGCACACCGCACGACGAAAAAGGCAGGAGTTCGAGAGAGTCTAATCCTCAGATACTACGTCGTCACACTCCGGATCTAAGCTTGGTTCTTAGATCCCGAGATTCGAGCGGTCGTTTCCTTGGTGAAACGATCCCTCCCGGCTATTATCTCCTTGGTGGGATAATACCCGTAATACGTCGTAGATCTGCTTGGATCCAGATCACGCGGTGGTCCACGGTAAGCAACCCCGGCGCAGGCAAACACACCACAGAAGCAAAGAGACCGGATAACAGGATCTTGTGATTTGTTCGGTAAAAGAGAGAAGTTGTAATTTTGATTTCTTTGTTTTATTTTGATTTTCATTGTAAGCCGGATCTTATAAAAGACCGGATCTCTTTGTAACGCATAAAGTTCGATTTGTCGAATCATCGCGCCGAGCTGTGTCAAGGGACCTATAAGCAGTTTTATACGCCTACACCCCCACGTTTCAGAAGATAAAACGAGACGCTTACCCCACCGGATCTTGCGTAGCAAATCCCTACAACCAAATTCATGATGCCTTCGAGACGGATGTAGTGAGAAATTCCACTGTTCCAAGATAAAAACCGAGATTCAAAGTATTTCAAAAATTCATTCCAGTCAACCATGAACTTTCAAAAACCTTAGAGGGGGTTCTGTAGGCTGTCTAAAATTTTTTGTAGATAGCTAATCCTCACAAAATGCTGACGATAAAAGTTATAACCTGACAACTTTCATGAAAACAGAAGAGAGTTACAAATTGATGACTCTCATATTTCCAAGAACGAAATATAAGGATTGCAAGTTGACGATCCTTGCAAAATTCAAAAAAAGAGATTACAATTGATGATCTCATCAAGACCAAATGTGAGGGTCCACCCTCGCATTTTCAAGGCCAAATGCGAGGGTCCACCATCGCGTTCCTAATTCCAAACGCGGGGCTCACCCACATGATCCAAACTCCAAACGTAGGGCTCACCCTCACGTTCCAAACTCCAAACACAGGGCTCACTCCCGTATTTCAAAACCAAATGTACGGGTCCACCCATACGTATTGAAGTTATAACGTGAATGTTTCGTTTGACCATTTCAAATTACTTGAATGGTTATCCACTTAACGGGGCAATTAAGCCCCCATTATGGAGCGAATTAATAGGTCAGTTATAACCCTTAAACCCTATAAATACCTAGTTTTACATCTGAAAAATGGTTAGAGTTTTTTGGTTGAGCTTTTGGTTGGAGCTTTTAGATCATTTTGCTTAGCTTTTTTTAACATCTTTAGTTGAAGATCTTTGAGATCAGTTATTACAGAGGAAAGCTATTTAGCTTATTTCGGTTAAAAAGGGTTGGAATTCCTTTCTGAAATTAACTCTCCCGTAGAGTTCTAAACTTATTCAGAGTTCCCAAACTTGCTTTGCAAGTTCTCCCAAGATGTTAAGTCAAGAGGAGAAGATAAAGTTCCACGAAGTGAAGTGTTTGGATCATCAACGAGATATAAGAATCAAGCTCCCATCGCCACCAAGAAGAACCTAGTATTAAACAAAGGGAATGATCTCTGTTGATCTTTTTCTCTTTTGTAAATCGAAAACCGATAAAGAAAATTAAAATCTCTCTTTTCTAAGTCAGTTAGAGAGAAGTTACTTTAAGAAATTGTATTCATTCTTTTCCTAAGTCAGTTAGAGAGAAGTTACTTTGAGAGATTGTATTAATCGTTTTCCTAAGTCAGTTAGGGAGATTAATATAAATTTATTTCTCAATTTTCTTGCAATTTTTCTCGCAAACAATACAGGAGAAGAGGATAATCTAAACGGAGATGGAAAGGTATCGAATGAGATGAAATCACACAGAATAGCAAGAGATCAACTTTCTGATCAGGATAGACTAGACATCTGGAACCTTAGGGCGAACATCTGGTTGACCTTTGCGAACATCTAGTAGGATGTCTCATATATTTGGTTTCAATCCAGAATGATATCTAGTAATTTTTAAACTTATATTTATTTGATATTCCTTTTAATCTTTTGGCTTTAGGAAAAATGTGTCCAGGCCCCAAAAATGGAAACTTCGTGTGACTAGCCCCCTTGTACTTTTCCCCATGTGGAATAGCCCCAAAAAGTGAGCTTTAATGTTTTAAGCCCCCTCCACGTCAGCATTATACTAAAAGCAGAATGTATTTTTGAAAAAAGCTGAAACTGTCCTTCTCTTTCTTCCCCAGACGAGGCTTAGTCCCGAACAACAGAAGTCACTTCTCATTAATGCGATATGATGGAAAAAATGGAGGGAAATTTCCCCCTTTTTTTTATTCCATCATGAGCAATAACTATTTAGTTCTCCATTACTCCTCCTCAGACCAAAATTCTCGCCATTACTCTCTCCATTACTCTTCAAAATGGCTAAAAAGGACATCATCTGCATTGTCGGTTCGCGGTATAAAGCGGTATTCTTGAAGATTAATTCTTCAACCACCATCTTGGATCTCAAGTTTGATGTGGCAGAGAGGTTAGATCTTCCATACGAGTCATTAATTTTGGCATATGAAGATGAAACAGTTGGAAGCTTAAAATTTCCCATTAAGAACGATGGCGATCTGACGTCTATGGTGGAGCATTGCCACAATCTTGGACTGAAAGAGGTTCACATGCAAGCTTTTAAAGAAGGAGATGATTCTTCGAATAAACAAGAAAACGAGCAAGTCCGACAAGACATGTAGGTTAACTGTAAAATCAATTAACTTTAGTTCTAATCATCTTCTTGTTAGGTCTATGCTAGGTTTAACAGGACTTCAGTTCTAATTCGATCGTATGTTAGTTGTAATCTTGGTTCTGTTAGTTCTAATTTGATCGTATCTTATGTTAGTTGTAATCTGCCTAGTCCTGAACAACAGTTCTAATTCGATCGTATCTTATCGTTAAGCAGTTCTTTATTATGCTCCATACGTTAGTTCTAATGGTTTCTTTGTTAGTTCTAATCCCTATTTTGTTAGTTCTACTAGATTTATTGCTAGTTCTACTCTAGTTCCATACTCTGCAAGCGCTGCAAAGGTTGTTAGTTCTGATCTATGTCTTGTTAGTCCTAATAGTTATATTGTTTGTTCTAATTGTTATATTGTTAGTCCTAACTGTTATATTGTTAGTTCTAGTCTATGTCTTGTTAGTTCTAATGGTTATATTGTTAGTTCTAATAGCTATTATGTCAGTTCTAATCTATGCACTGTTAGCTCTAATGGTTTTATTGTTAGTTCTTGCTGGTTCTAATTGAATGTAACTGCAAGCAGTTATCGTTTTTTGCTTTTTAGCTTTTGGTATTATCTGTTGATACTTATACTATTTGTGTAGTTTATGATAAATTATGTTCTTAATATTTGTAGTGCTTCCAGCAGTTTGAACTCAAAAAATATAGACTGTGGCCCATCAGCGTTGTGGACCACAAGTGTTCCAGATAAGAATCCCATTGACAATCCTTCCGGAGATGATGTCATGACGATTGATGACATGATTAACAGATCAGAGAAGATTCCTGCTTGGTGGCACACAGCTTTAACCGGTGAGGGACAACGATTTGAAAGTGCGAAGGAGTTAAGATTGGCCTTGCTATACTACTCCATGGAAAAAAAATTCGAATACGAGTTTGGGAAGAATAAACCGAAGCGTATTCGAGTGTTTTGTCAGTTTAAGGAAGCCAAAAATTGTCCGTGGATGTTATTTTCCTCTCCACCGAAAAATGATAATAGACTTGAAATCAAAAGGTTTGTGGACAATCACAGTTGTGGGCAGCATGGCAATAATTCAGGTCAATCTAAAGCCTCTAGGCACTTTATTGCTACCCAATTACAACCCATGTTAAAGGTATGACCGGATATATGGCCTATTGACGTTCAAAAGGAGTTTCTAAGCTCGTATGGGATTAGGGTCGATTATAGTAAGATTTGGTGGGGGTAAAGAAAGAGCACAAGAGAAATTATATGGTGATGCCCATGAGTCCTATGATCAATTAAGATGGTAAATAGAAGATGATATCTAACAATAGACAAACTAATTTCATTTATGGGACGCTGTTTCTACTAATTTTGCAATGTTGGTACTAACGCTTAATCTTCCATTTTCTAGGTATGTAGATGTAAAACCCCAAAAATTTGAATATTTTGTGATAAATAATAATAAACATGTTATATATTTATAAATAATATATTATGATGTTTGAGTATGCTAGAAATTGGTTTGAGATCAATTCAATATATACATGTATATATATAAGAGCAAATGCGCAATTCATGCTCGATGTATAAATCTGGAAATTTATGACTAGCAAAGAGATTTTGTATTTTTCTCACAGATGTAGTTATAATTTGGAAAAACTTAAAAGATAAACGTTATAGGTATCTTCAAGAGATTTCCAAAAAG
The DNA here is from genome assembly GCF_001876935.1 of Asparagus officinalis. Lineage (NCBI taxonomy): Eukaryota > Viridiplantae > Streptophyta > Magnoliopsida > Asparagales > Asparagaceae > Asparagus > Asparagus officinalis. The sequence goes on from NC_033798.1 coordinate 28,820,835, forward strand.
TCTTAGATCACCTCATTCTGAGGTCGGACGTGAAAGTTATGGCCAAAATACCGAAGGTCATTTTCCTAGTCAAATTAGGATTCCTGGTTCGGGTCAAACGGGTTTATTTCGGGTTTACATATATATAAACATGTGTTTTCATGAAAATTAACATCCTTACATCAGAGTTTCAAACTCTAGCAGTCCTTCTTCCTCTCTCTGAATCCCTAGCCCTAAAGTTGAGAATTTTGAGAGCTTTGTGAAGCAAATATCGACACGAGGGCGAGATCATCAACGTGTAGCAAGGGGAAAACAGCTTGGTTATACTTCTTTATGGTTGCTGGTTATTTCAAAGGCTTAGAACGATGTCTAAGGTAAGATTATCTTCATCCAAAACCTTCCCCGTAGTTAAATAACTAGTTAGATGTTTAATATGTGTTTTCATGCTTGAATCTTAACATGATGTGATAAAAGTTAAAATTTTGATGTTAAAACATAAACCAATACTAGATTAGTAATTTTTTTCTTGCTGTTTATGATAGTATCATGATCATGATCATTAGGATTTTTCATAATTTTATTTATATATGAGAAATTTAAGAGATGTACTAAATAAATATTTTCTGCAGAAAACTACAGCAATTATATCATGTCCTGCAGAAAAAATGGATGCACATATATAATGTTTAACTGGAGATTTGGGATAACAAATAAATTCCAAACTAAACCAAACTTTTTTCATTTGAGAGATGTGTGAATCTAAGTTTCAAAACAGAAAACTATTCTTAAAAAGAGTTCGTATAGTGAAAGATATGTTATATTTACTAACAATATGTCCTGCAGAAAAACGGATGCACATATATAATATTTACCTTAAGATTTGGGATAACAAATGAACTGTAAACTAAACCAAACTATTGTTATTTGAGATATGTGTGAATCTAGGTTTCAAAACAGAAAACCATTCTTAAAAAGAGTTTGTATAGAGAAAGATATGTTATATTTACTAACAACATATCCTGCAGAAAAACGGATGCACATATATAATGTTTAACTGAAGATTTAGGATAACAAATAAACTCCAAACAGAACTAAACTTATGTCATTTGAAAGATGTGTGAATATAGATTTCAAAACAGAAAACCATTTGAAAAAATAGTTTTCCTAGAGAAAGATATGCTTGTTTTACTAACAGATGTGATGTCTGTTTTTCTTGCTCGCTTTGTGGAGCTATGTTGCGCCGTTTTGAGGTGCGTTCGTGGAGTTTTGAGCCGCTTGATATTATACGTATAGTCATGAATATATTATGTTATATTTTTAAGAATCCCAAGGGGATTATGATAAATTTTGATTTGATCATATTTGAATTAAATATTGTTTATATACATGTTGGATGTCGTTGATGAGCACAGCTCGGTACTATATGGGATAGTGCGTCGACATACCAGATATACATAGTTATACATGAGGTGGATATCGTTGATGAGCTCAGTTCAGTACTACATAAGGTTGTGCGTCGATATTCCACATGTACAGGCCATTGAGTCGGATTTTAGGAGGCTTGATCTAGCCGTCCGTCCCGCACTAGGGTGCGATGAGGCTTGTGAGCGTATTTCTAGGATGCCTATTTGGTAGTCCGTCCCGCACTCATGTTATGTACTAAGATCATGATGAGACTAATGAGCCGTGTACACAGTTTAGGATACCTACAGGGTAGTCCGTTACACTGAGACAATTACTTGATAGCCTAAGTATGGCAGATGCCGATTTTGAATACGACCTATCAGTGAACTATATAACTAAGATACGTTACTTCTGAAAGTATACAAAATTATGTGTTGGTATTTTATTCTATCTCTCTAGTGGTTGTGGAAGATATTATAAATACGATGTGTTGATATCTTGTTTCTTTTACTGTTTTTTTATTTCTTAGTTGGGATCAATGATTAAAGATTCAAAATTTGAGACTTATGGTATATACATGAGGGTTTCCTTGTTTGGATTATTTCGCTCGACTTACCAGTCTCGTGTTATGGATTTCTAATTGTTGGTTTTATTAGATTATCTTTTCTTAGTTCGGTATTAATGTTTAGATATCTACAATTTGAGACTTATGGTATATACATGAGGGTTTCCTTGTTTGGATTATATCGTTCGACGTACTACGTCTCGTGTTGTAGGTTTCTAAATGTTAATCCTACTTAGATACAGGGAAAATGAATCTAGGTAGACTATGCTTAATAGATAGAGCCTTCACTCCACCTATTAGCCCTTTCCCTGAGGGCGGGTGGAGGTAATCTTGCTGTAGCGCTCTGACGCTCTTGTTGTTATTTCTTTTTCTTTTAAAAATACCCTTTCAGGCAGCTCGGAGTTCCGAAGAGCCGCAGAATGACGGAGTTCTTGCATAGTCGCCGTCCCGAGAGATTTATTAGAGGTTCCACTGTAGTTTTAAATTTTATTCAGACTTAGAGTTTATTTCCATTTTGTAAAGGCAATGAACCTTAGTTCGACTTTCCGTTTGATTCATGTTGAGACATCGTATGTTATTGCAGACTCCAAATATATTTCAGTTTATTTTCAGTTGATACATGACCTTTATTTATGAGATACCATCTTCTTTATCATGTTTATTATTGTCGTTCTACTTCTTTGCCTGTTTTGTACCTACGTTTTTATTTGACCCCACTAGAGGATATTACTATGATTGGTAAAACTTGTTGTTGCACAGTGTGGGTGCATGGCAGGTTTGACATCTCTGGGTTCACCTTGGACTGCAGCCATGAGTGAAAACAATGGCGTCACAGTTGGTATCAGAGCTCTAGTTCTAGTATCCTTAGGATCATCTTGTGTCAAGTCGTAGAGCTAGGATAGAGTTTCTTAGGATTCATGTATAGAGTCCGTAAGGATTTCCTACTATGAGTGAGGAGGATATATGCGTATATCTCAAAAATAAAGAATTTATTTTTATTTTTTATGACAACTATTTTATGTTGATTGAAGGTATTTGCGTGAATACTATGTGTTATGAATTCGTATTGTGATACGTTATATATATATATATGTATTTTTGCTATCTCACTTACTGTGAAAATTAAGCTCTCCTTTTAATATTATAAATATCGAAACGAGGATTTGGTCGAGGTAAAACTCGTACTTGGAGAGCTGGGCATGCAGAGCTGAGCCACAACAGGCTTCACAGTATTTGATCGACTTTATGGCGCCGTTAGCAGTAAGATCTTACAACAATCGAGGAGCAAGAAGTGTATCCGTTTTCGTCAGCAACACCACTTGATCTTACAACAATCGAGGAGCAAGAAGTGTATCCGTTTTCGTCAGCAACACCACTTTCAAGAGATTCATTACCGGTTGTACCCGTCGTGGAAGTAAAGATGAAATACCAATGAGTACACCACCACCACAATCAGTTGTTGATAGAGCCGCAGAGCAGGAGATTTAACTCTGAAAGGATAAGAAAAATATCAGACAGTATGAGCACCAAAATTTCAAGGCACACCAGTTTCAATTGCAACCTATAAGGGAAAGAGTATATGAAAGTTTCTTGAACATCGGCTAGGAACCAAGCAGAATTCAAATATATATTCAGCATTGAGGACCATCGCTGGAGGATAGCAACAACATCCAGATTTTTGACGAGACAACAATTATCACCTATTTGGGAGAATTTAGGTCATTTCTTCATCAAACAATTAGCGTTAGTCTAAGTGAAGCAGGGAGATATACCCATTGTGAAGAAAGAAATTAAAATCCAGAATAGTGACAATGATAATGGTAAGAGAACCATTGTGGAAATCTAGAGAAACCTAACAACGGGAGAATAATTTTATCCCAGCAACAATGACAAGATAAGAAAGGAGCACAATGTAATTAGAGAGCGTCAGAGTAGCGCAGAGATTCGGAGAAACATGTTACAATCACAACAAGGTCGAACAAATAGCAAAAGACTTGTAGCAGTTCACAGTAGGAAGCTAGCATGATAAAAGTCGCAGTCGGCAATCTCAGAGTCGTAATTTCGGCCAGCAGTGAGGAAATAGAAGTACTACTTGTTAATCCAAAGATTTAGGGGCCAGCAGGCCAGATTTGCATTATCCAGAAGATTTGCACTATCCAGCAAAGTCTATTCAGCTGTACCGCATGATCAGGGTACGAGCGGAGCTTTATTCGTGATTTCATTTTTAGTTCGGATCTGGTTTGATTTATGAAATTCGTTTATCTCTTATCCTTCGTACCTTTGTTGATGGGTGTCAGCTTGTGGCATTCCTTAGATTTTCCACTGTCAGTGCTTACCCCTCTAGGGGGATGTCCCTTCCATCTGTAGGAGATGTGTCATCAAACTAGATGAGTCTGAGTTAGACATCGAGTTGATCATGTTGTCGATGTCAAATTTTTGGTACGGATTGGTTATCTTCCTACCATGATAGTATTGACTGCTTTGCGTAGACGATCAATTTGCGAGCGTCCGATGGGTCCGAGATGATTGTAGCAACCTCCCAGGGCAACCCTTTTACGGAGTCATTTCTGGCGTACATCGATGAGGTGATGCGATGGGATCAGGGTATTGATTTATTAGAGACTAGAGTTATCTCAGAGTATCAGGATGTCTTTCAAGACATACCTGGATTACCTCCTGTGTGAGAGGTTGAGTTCTGTATTGAGTTGCAGCCAGGCACAGCCCCGATATCCCGCGCACCCTATCGCATGGCACCAGGTTAGATGAGGGAGCTTCAGACCTAGTTGGACGAGTTGTTAGCTCAGAGTTTTATTCATCGGAGTCATTCTCCGTGGGGAGTGCCAGTTCTCTTCGTGAAGAAGAAGGACGGCAGTATGCGTTTGCTTATTGATTATAAAGAGTTGAATAAGGTCACTATCCAGAATAGGTACCCATTACCTAGGATTTATGACTTGTTCGATCAGCTACGCGAAGCGCATGTTTCTCGAAGGCTAGTCTTTGTTTTGGGTTATTGTAGTTGCGAGTTCGGGAGAGGGATTTTCCCAAAGCCGTGTTTTCCTGATTCGATATGAATCTTTTGAGTTTCTGGTCATACCATTTGGGTTGACCAATGCACCTGCTATATTCATGGATTTGATGAACCGGGTTTTCCGTCCCTTCTTGGATCAGTTTGTGATAGTTTTTATCGACGACATCCTCATTTATTAGAGATCGGAGGTAGAGCACGAGTAGCATCTACGGTTAGCTTTGCAGACTCTACAGGAGCATCAGTTATATGTCAAGTTCAGCGAATATGAGTTTTAACTTTCAGAAATCAGATTTCTCGGTCACGTCATCAGCAGAAAGGGCAGAGCAATAGATCCGACTAAGATTTTAGCAGTTCTTGATTTAGAATCCGCTGAAGATGGAGATAGAGATTCATAGCTTTTTGGGTTTAGCCGGCTATTATTGGAAGTTTATCTAGGACTACTTGAAGATTTCGACACCACTTACATGCCTTACGAAGAAGGGTGTATAGTTCATTTGGAGCATGGAGTACCAGAAGGCCTTTGATACCTTCAAGGCTAAATTGTCTACAGCGCCAGTTTTAACTATCATGAGCAACGACAGGACATTTGTGGTCTACACAAATACATCATTGCCAGAGTTAGGAGACGTTTTGATGCAGACTCAGAGAGTAGTAACATATGTCTCGCAGCAATTAAGAGTACATGAGCAGATCTATTTCCACTTATGACTTGGAGTTAGCAGCAGTGGTATTTGTACTGAAGTCATGGAGACTTTACTTATATAAAGTACAGTTTGAATTATTCACAGACATCAGAGTCTTAAGTATCTTTTCTCTCAGAAGGAACTCAACCAGAGACAAAGGAGGTGAATTGAGTTTATCAAGGACTACGAGTCCGCGATTTAGTATCATCTAGGGAAGGAAAATGTCGTAGCAGATGACTTGAGTAAGAAACGTCAACATCGGGTTTCGGCTTAGAGGTGCTCGTTGTATTGAGATATTCTCACATTAGCCAGTGTGATTTTAGACATGAGACTGGTAGAACCAGTGCATTGTAGGGAGCTGTGTCAGTGCAGCCAGCTTGGAGTGTCAGAGTTGTCAGAACTCAGTTAGAAAACTATTGAATTCAGATCCAAAAGGAGGAAATTTACAAAGAGCCTAAGACTGATTGGACCATTAGAGCAGATAGAAGTCTACAGATGAAGGACAGGTTGGTTATGCCAGCCAGTGCAGAGCTTAAGAGGGAGTCGCTCGATGGAGCACATCGTACTCGGTACACAGTGCATCCAGAGACCCCTAAGATGTAAAAGGACCTAAAGAGACACTCTTGGATGGAGTGATATGCGTAGGAAGATTTAAGAGTATGTAGCTAAGTATCTTACCTGTCAGTGAGTAAAGGCGGAACATCAGAGACTGACGGGAACACATCAACCTTTACCCATTTCGAAGTAGAAGTGGGCGGACATTTCTATGGACTTTATTGTAGGGTTATCGAAGTCGGATAAAGTCAGCACATTTTATTCTAGGGAGGATATTTATTCAGGAGACTATTCAACTTCGTGGAGTTCCAGATACGACAGTATTAAATTAAGACGGATTGTCAGACGGAGAGAGTAAATCAGATGTTGGAAAACAAATTGCGGGCTTGTGTTATTTGATTTTCAAGGTAGCTGGGAGGATCATATTTCATTGATAGAGTTCGTTTAGAACAATAATTATCAAGTGACAATCGGTATGACCCCGTATGAAGTATCGTACGAGAGGCATTACAGATCGCCTATATGTTGGGTAGAGCCGGAGAAGAGTTTAATACTTGAGCCAGAGCTTATGAGACAGATTACTGAGGAAGTAACATTGACCAGAGATCGGATTCTAGCCGTTTAGAGTCGGCAAAAGAGCTATGCTAATAAGAGATGAAAACCCTTGGAGTTTCAGATTGGAGATTTGGTTACGCTGAAGGTATCGCATGTGAAAGGTGTTTAGCAATTCGGGAGACAGAAAAAGCTTACGCCGAGATACATTCGCATGTGAAAGGTGTTTAGCAATTCGGGAGACAGAAAAAGCTTACGCCGAGATACATTGGACCGTATTAGATTTTGGAGAGCATTGAAGCTGTGTCATACATACTAGATCTTCCAGCATCGATGTCTAGTATACACAATGCATTTCATGTTTCTATGCTTAGGAAGCACTTTCATGATGTAGAGCAGCAGCGAATGATGAACGTACTGAAGTTTTTAGCTTTAAAATGATCTGACTACGATTGAAATCCAAGTTTGTATGCTTGCTAGGGAAGACAAGAAATTTAGAAACAAGATGTTTTTCCTTTGTGGCAATTCAGCAAAACCGGAAAAGAGTTGAGGAGGTTCTTGGGAGCGCGAGGAGATCTAGTAAATTAAATTTTTGTATGGCTTGTTTATGGCTTATGGTTGCATGTATGGCGATGTTTATACTTAACACTAAAATGAGAGTATTACCACTTATCTCCTAAGTACTTGGAACATATGGTATATATATGAGGGGTTCTTTGTTTGGATTTTTCGCTCGATGTACTTGTTCTATTTAGTTAGGTGTTAAGTGGGGGTATTTACATTTTAGATGGTTAAGTGTAGACATCGAAGATGATTTTCAGGAGCGCAAATATGTTATGTCGTGCGACTTCCTACACCTATTGAGGAAGTGGATTGATTTATGTATGCGATTATTTGTGTGGTTATATTTAGATTTAACGCTAGAATGAGGATATTTCCGCTTAATTCTTAATCTCTTGGAACAAATGGTATATATATGGGGGGTTCCTTGTTTGGATTTTTCGCCCGACGTACTAGATCCATTCGATTAAGGGTTGAGTGGGAATATAGTCATCCTGGATTGTTAAATATAAATATCCCTATATGCTTATCAAGAGTAAATATTCTGAGATGTTTATGTTTGTGGGTTAAATTAGACCATCTATGTGCTTTTCTAGTATTATTATTTGCTTGAGTATGATTTCTGAATTTCGAGGACGAAATTCTTTTAAGGGGGAAGAATGTAAAACCCCAAAAATTTGAATATTTTGTGATAAATAATAATAAATATGTTATATATTTATAAATAATATATTATGATGTTTGAGTATGCTAGGAATTAGTTTGAGATCAATTCAATGTATATATGTATATATATAAGAGCAAATGCACAATTCATGCTCGATGTATAAATCTGAAAATTTATGACTAGCAAAGAGATTTGTATTTTTCTCATATATATTTTGGAATTTGGAAAAACTTAAAAGATAAAAGTTGTAGGTATCTTCAATATATTTCCATCAAGTCTTAGATCATCTCATTCCGAGGTCGGATGTGAAAGTTATGACCAAAATACCGAAGGTTATTTTCCTAGTCAGATTAGAATTCCTGGTTCGGGTCAAACGGGTTTATTTCGGGTTTGCATATATATAAACATGTGTTTTCATGAAAATTAATATCCTTATATCAGAGTTTCAAACCCTAGCAGCCCCTCTTCCTCTCTCTGAATCCCTAGCCCCAAAGTTGAGAATTTTGAGAGCTTTGTGAAGCAAATATTGACACGAGGGCGAGATCATCAACGTGTAGCAAGGGGGAAACGGCTTGGTTGTACTTCTTTTTAGTTGCTGGTTATTTTAGAGGCTTAGAACGACGTCTAAGGGAAGATTATCTTTATCCAAACCCTTCCCCATAGTTAAATAACTAGTTAGATGTTTAATATGATGTTGAATATGTGTTTTCATGCTTGAATCTTAACATGATGTGATAAAAGCTAAATTTTTTATGTTAAAACATAAACCAATGCTAGATTAGTAATTTTTTTCTTACTGTTTATGATGGTATCATGATCATGATCATTAGGATTTCTCATAATTTTATTTATATATGAGAAATTTAAGAGATGTACTAAATAAATATTTTCTGCAGAAAACTGCCGCAATTATATCATGTTTAACTAAGATTTTGAAATAGAACCTAAACTCCAAATTTAACCAAACTAGTTCCAAGTGAAATATATATGTATCTAGTTTCTAAAACAGAAGACTAATCTTAAAAATCATTTGTATAGAGAAAGATATGATCTTTTTACTAACAACATGTCCTGCAGAAAAATGGATGCATATATATAATGTTTAACTGGATATTTGGGATAACAAATGAACTCTAAACTGAACCAAACTTTTGTCATTTGAGAGATATCTAGGTTTCAAACAGAAACATTCTTAAAAGAGTTTGTATAGGAAAGATATGTTATATTTACTAACAACATGTCCTGTAGAAAAATGGATGCATTTATATAATGTTTAACTAGAGATTTGGGATAACAAATGAACTCCAAATTGAACCAAACTTTTGTTATTTGAGAGATGTGTGAATCTAGGTTTCAAAACAGAAAACCATTCTTAAAAAGAGTTTGTATAGAGAAAGATATGTTATATTTACTAACCTTAAAAAGAGTTTGTATAGAGAAAGATATGTTATATTTACTAACAACATATCCTGCAGAAAAATGGATGCATATATATAATGTTTAACTAGAGATTTGAGATAACAAATGAACTCTAAACTGAACCAAACTATTGTTATTTGAGATATGTGTGAATCTAGGTTTTAAAATAGAAAATCATTCTTAAAAAGAGTTTGTATAGAGAAAGATATATTATATTTACTAACAACATGTCCTGTAGAAAAACAGATGCATATATATAATGTTTAACTAGAGATTTAGAATAATAAATTAACTCCAAACTAAACCAAACTTATGTCATTTGAAAGATGTATGAATCTAGTTTTCAAAACAGAAAACCATTTGAAAAAATAGTTTTCTTAGAGAAAGATATGCTTGTTTTACTAACAAATATCACGTCTGTTTTTCCTGCTCGCTTTGTAGAGCTGTGTTGCGCCGTTTTGAGGTGTGTTCGCGGAGTTTTGAGCCGCTTGATTTTATACATATAGTCATGAATATATTGTGTTATATATTTAAGAATTCCAATGGGATTATGATAAATTTTGATTTGATCATATTTGAATTAAATATCGTTTATATACTTGTTGGATGTCGTTAATGAGCACAGCTCAGTACTATATGGGATAGTGCGTCGACATACCAGATATACACAGTTATACATGAGGTGGATATCGTTGATGAGCTTAGTTCAGTACTACATGAGGTAGTGCGTCGATATTCCACATGTACAGGCGATTGAGTCGGATTTTAGGAGGCTTGATCTAGCCGTCCGTCCCGCACTAGGGTGCGATGAGGCTTGTGAGCGTATTTCTAGGATGCCTATTTGGTAGTCTGTCCCACACTCATGTTATGTACTGAGATCATGATGAGACTAATGAACCGTGTACACAGTTTAGGATACCTACAGGGTAGTCCGTTACACTGAGATAATTACTTGATAGCCTAAGTATGGCAGATGCCGATTTTGAATACGACCTATCAGTGAACTATATAACTGAGATACGTTACTTCTGAAAGTATACAAAATTATGTGTTGGTATTTTATTCTATCTCTCCAGTGATAGTGGAAGATATTATAAATACGATGTGTTGATATCTTGTTTCTTTTACTGTTTTTTTTACTTCTTAGTTGGGATCAATGATTAGAGATTCACAACTTGAGACTTATGGTATATACATGAGGGTTTCCTTGTTTGGATTATTTCGCTCGACGTACCAGTCTCGTGTTATGGATTTCTAATTATTGGTTTCATTAGATTGTCTTTTCTTAGTTCGGTATTAATGTTTAGATATCTACAATTTGAGACTTATGGTATATACATGAGGGTTTCCTTGTTTGGATTATTTCGCTCGACGTACTACGTCTCGTGTTGTTGGTTTCTAAATGTTAATCCTACTTAGATACGGGGAAAATAAATCTAGGTAGACTATGCTTAATAGATAGAGCCTTCACTCCACCTAGTAGCCCTTTCCCTGGGGGCGGATGGAGGTAATCTTGCTGTAGCGCTCTGACGTTCTTGTTGTTTTTTTTTCTTTTAAAAATACCCTTTCAGGTAGCTCGGAGTTCCGGAGAGCCGCAGGATGACGGAGTTTTTTTTCTTTTAAAAATACCCTTTCAGGTAGCTCGGAGTTCCGGAGAGCCGCAGGATGACGGAGTTCTTGTATATCGTCGTCCCGAGAGATTTATTAGAGGCTCCACTGTAGTTTTAAATTTTATTCAGACTTAGAGTTTATTTCCATTTTGTAAAGGTAATGAGCCTTAGTTCGACTTTCCGTTTGATTCATGTTGAGACATCGTATGTTATTACAGACTCCAAATGTATTTCGGTTTATTTTCAGTTGAGACATGACCTTTATTTATGAGATATCATCTTCTTTATCATGTCTATTATTGTCGTTCTACTTCTTTGCCTGTTTTGTACATACGCTTTTATTTGACCCCACTAGAGGATATTACTGTGATTGGTGAAACTTGTTGTTGCATAGTGTGAGTGCATGGAATGTTTGACATCTCTGGGTTTACCTTGGACTGTAGCCATGAGTAAAAACAGGGGCGTCACAGTAGAAGAGGTCAAGAAGACAAACCCAGGTAGCTATATTCATGTTGAACAATATGAGGGGAGGTTTACAAGTATATTCATCTGCTATGCTGCCTGTATAATTGGTTTTTTACACGGATGTAGACCACTCTTATTTTTAGATGGTACCTTTCTGAAAGATCGATTCAAAGGCATACTCCTAAGCGCCGTAGCATATGATGGAAATCAGGGGATATTTCCATTGACGTATTGTATATGTGATCAGGAAAATAACGTTAACTGGAAGTGGTTCTTACAAGGTTAGTTCTATCCCTAGCCATGTTAGTTCTATTGCAGGTTATGATAGTTCTAGCTCTTTCCTTGTTAACTCTAATTCGTGTATGGTAACCACAACTCTTTGTAGGTTTGTGGTCTATTCTCTATGAAAGGTCAGATCCATACAACCCTCCACACAAGCTAGTGATAATTTCAGATGCGGATAAGGGGATCAGAGAAGCAGTTAGAGAATTTTTTCTAGATTCTATACACTCTCAATGTGTGTTGCATCTAGTTGAGAACTTCAGGACAAAGTTGAAGGATTTGGGATTCAAATCAAAAGATACTCAGATCTTGGGTAATCTATTGCAATCTGCCTGTTATAAATATACTAGAGTAGAATAGAACGATTATATGGACGACATTAGACTGGTTGACGAAAGAGATGACAATATTGTGATGAACTACGCTCAAGAAAACTGGGCCAATGCGTTTTTCCCTGGAGTTAGGTAAGTTATAAGCTATTTCATTACTTATCTATTATAAACCGCTTGACGAATTCCCTATTATGTTTCAGATATGGTCACGTTACATCAAATGTTGCAGAGTCATTCAACAAATGGATACATGAGGCTAGGCTACTACGGATACTTCAACTGGTAGAGCACATACGTAAACAGATTATGGTTCGCATGAATGAGCGATGAGTCATGGCTGAAAGCTGGAATCAATTTCTTTGCCCCAAATCTGAACTTGCTCTTAAAGAGAACATTGGAGGTTCGTCAGTCCCACACAGGATTATTTGAGGTACAATCCCATAGATCTTGTCAAGTGGATCTAGACAATAAAACATGCACTTGTCGTGGGTTGGATGTAACCCGTGTCCCTTGCAAACATGCATGCGCATCCATTATGTTTATGAAAAGGGATGTCTACCAGTTCTGTAACTGGTTTATGATGGTTAAAGCCTTTAAAAAAAGCTACGAGCCAATCCTCTACCCTATCCCTGACTTTGAGAAGCGCATCGTGCCAAGGGATGAGATACAGATCCTACCTCCACTTATAACAAAAAAGAAAGGGAGAAATAAAACCAGGCGTATCAATAACAAAACTGTTTACACGCGGCCAGTAAAATGTTCTCGATGTCATATGGAAGGTCATAACCATAAAACATGTAATGAATCTATAGCTGACTAAGTGTTTGATATGTTGAGGTGTTTTCGTCCTAGTATGCAACAAATATTTCGTTTTTTGCCGATTGAATGTTTTTTCTTGTTAATTGGGAACTAACACTAGCTTACACTAGATAAAAGTTGTAAGTAACAAAACAACTATCATATTAGGCCTAACACGCACAAAGAATAGTACCAACATGTAATAAACTAGAACTAACAAGGCATTAACCAGAAATAACACGCTAATAAATAGAACGAACGTTCTGCACTCTAGAACTAAATCGCATAACTAGAACTGACATGAACTACGACAGAACTAATATGGTGTGGATTAGAACTAACACGCTACAGAATAGAACTAACATGGTGTAGATTAGAACTAACACGCTACAGAATAGATCTAACATGGTGTAGATTAGAACTAACACGCTACAGAATAGAACTAACATGGTATGGATTAGAACTAACAAGCTACAGAATAGAACTAACTTGGTGTAAATTAGAACTAACACGATACAAAATAGAACTAACTTGGAGTAGATTAGAACTAACACGCTACAGTATAGAACTAACTTGGTGTGGATTAGAACTAACACGATACATAATAGAACTAACTTGGTGTAGATTAGAACTAACACGATACAAAATAGAACTAACTTGGTGTCGATTAGAACTAACACGATACAGAATAGAACTAACATGGTGTAGATAAGAACTAACAAGGCATAAATAGAACTAACATATTATAATTTAGAACTTACTTGTTATAGAATAAAACTAACTTTGTATAAATTAGAACTAATATGGTATAAATTAGAACTAACTTGGTATAATTAGAACTAACTTGGTATAAATTAGATATAACGTGGTATAAAATAGAACTATAACGAGGTATAAAATAGAACTATAACGTTGTATAAAATAGAACTAACTTGGTATAAAATAGAGCTAACTCGTTATAAATTACAACTAACTTGGTATAAATTACATATAACGTGGCATAAAATAGAACTAACGTGGTATAAAATAGAACTAACTTGGTATAAATTAGAACTAACTTGGTATAAAGTAGAACTAACTTGGGATAAATTAGAACTAATGTGGTTAAAATTAGCACTAAATTGGTATAAATTAGAACTAACGTGGTATAAAATAGAACTAACGTGGTATAAAATAGAACTAACTTGGTATAAAATAGAACTATAACATGGTATAAAATAGAACTAACGTGGTATAAAACAGAACTTGGTATAAAATTAGAACTAACTTGGTATAAAATAGAACTATAATGTGGTATAAAATAGAACTATAACGTGGTATAAAATAGAACTATAACGTTGTAGGCATATAAAATTGCTTATAGGTCCTTTAGCATAGCTCGGCACAAACCGACGAACCAACGAGGCGACGAGGTTGATGAATCGCACGCAAGCAACAGAATACATCCCAAACCGACGAACCAACGAGGCGACGAGGTTGACGAACCGCACGCGAGCAACGGAATACATCCATTCGAGCGTGGAATCAAGCCAACAGTTCGGGAAATCAACGATTCATTCAAACAAGAGCGGACTCGGACGAATCACGATCGAATCAAGATCGGTTTCGGACTCGAACTCAGAAGTGGATTTACTGCCAAATCAGGATTCGGATCGACTGCCAAATCAGGTCAACAAATCGAGTCCAAATAAGTCGACCGAAAAAACGGATACAACGGACAAAACGACGGAACCCAAACACCCTGAGGGGCTCGGCCGAAACCGAGCCACCCCAGGGTGGCTCGGCATGAGCCGAGCCACCTAGGGGTGGCCGGCCACTTGTGGCCGAGCCACCTCAGCCCAGATCTGTGCCTGGGCACAGATCTGGGTGCCTATAAATAGGCCATGGGTTGTTCATTTGAAAAGGTTAGAACTTTGAGAGCCGAAACTCTGCCGAATTGAAGATCGAGCTTGGAATTTTGAAGACTTGAGGACTTGAAGATTCAGATCTGATTCTCGGCGAGCGTCCACGTCACAAAAGGCAGGAGTTCGAGAGAGGTAAAGTTCAGATCTGAGATCTACACGAAACTACACTCCGGATCAAAGCTTGGCCTTTGATCCCGAGATTTGGACGATTATTTCCTTGGTGATTCGTGGAATAATACCCGTAAAATCGTGTAGATCCGACCGGATCTAGATCGCGCGGTGGTCCACGGATTAACCCCGGCGTCGGCAAAGAACCCACACAAGCAAGAGACCGCAAAACAGGATCTTGCGATTCGTTCAAAAGGAAAGTTGTAAAAGGAAAGTTGTAATTTTTTCTTTTTTTCTTTGATTTCGTTGTAACCGGATCTAAAAAAGACCGGATCTTTTGTAACTCAAAAAGTTGTTATTCAAGATGACAATGAATTCAATGAAGGCAATTTTCACCGCGAACAAACGTGGTATAAAACGCAAACAATCTGGCGACCACAGTGGGAGCCGCCGCTCGCGCTGCCGAGATCGGAGCGTCGTAGCCACGGATCTCGATCCCGGTCATGGAGGAA
The DNA here is from genome assembly GCF_001876935.1 of Asparagus officinalis. Taxonomy (NCBI): domain Eukaryota; kingdom Viridiplantae; phylum Streptophyta; class Magnoliopsida; order Asparagales; family Asparagaceae; genus Asparagus; species Asparagus officinalis. The sequence goes on from NC_033798.1 coordinate 28,836,259, forward strand.
GTCGAATACGAGTTCGACCAGCAGAAGTTCGAGGAGTACTTGTCATCCTCGTCCGGATCAACCTCCCCCCGCAAGTCCAAGAAGTCCACGTTTGCCTCCTGCGAATTATCTAAAAGAGCAAGAAGTATAGAGACAATTAGGGAATGCACAAATCCCAAATCATTCAACTCCTTTGTGTATTGTTAATGGTAGATGTACCTGGACTCATCGAACCGGGTCCTACATCGACGGTCTCCCTAATGTCACTCACATTCTGCAGCCTTTCTACGCTGTGTGGTGAAGTCGGGCCTCACCAGAAGATGTAAGAACGTGAAAAAACAGGATCAGGAAACCATCTCGCTCAATTCCCCAGCGCTCTCCTATATATGAATGAAAAGCGTGAGTGCAAAGTTCTGAATGGTCAAGAAGGCTAGTCTATAGGGTAGAATGTTAACTCATCACTAGCAAGGATCATCGCCGCCAAATCCATACCAGATGCTCGTGAAACTACACGCCTTGCGGGCTAATCTCTTCCGCCTATGCGGCAAGGGGCAACAATCGAAGGTTCTCGTCTGGGAGAAAGACGGAACTCTTCATCCTGGTCAGCTGTGGTCCCTGAAGCATCAAAGCAACAATTGTCAGGCTTAATAATTGGAAGATAAAAAGGGAAAGAGTAAGAACCTGACCTCGTTCAGAATAGTCCTCGGTATCTTCAGGATTCTCCACTGAAGCTCATCAGCAGAATGAAAGATCTTCTTTCCTCTTGACGTCAATACCGACAGGGTCTTGTGTCCGTGCCCTTGTGACTGAGCATTTTCGCCAAAATATCAATGGGAATCACCTGAGAAGCCTCTCTCAGTCTCTTAGCTCTGCATCGCTTCACAGAATAGCTTATTGGCGCTCAACAACCACTGCAGGCTTAGGAATGTGAGGTTCAAACTGCCGCTCAGTAAACTCAGGAGAAACTGAATCTTAGGGCAGCCAGTACAGCGCCGTAACTGGTCCCAACCATGCCAGAGACGTCCACCAAAACCGCCGTGGGTCCAAGCTGCTTGACTGTGGATCGCTCGACGATAACAAGCTGATGCATTAACGCAACTGGCGAGGCCGAATCGGGAGGGTAGGTATAGGCTCTATGAAACACGTGATTCCTTCACACGTAAATCAGATAACCCGGTCTGATGTTCACACAGCCAAGTTAAAGCAGCGATGTCCAAAATGAGTCTGAGTAACCCTCGGCCTCTTCCTCATACAATCAGACACGTCGGCCGTATCGCCGAGAACTGGGCGGAAAACAAGCGGAAAACGGCCCAAACACTTGTGGACCTGTAGCTGCGTCTGACATCAGGGAATCCTCGCCACCCCCACTTGCCATTCTGCAAACAGGCTGTAGTAGGGGACGGAAAGGGGTCTGTGGCAATAAACGATATTTGACAATCAATAGTCAGAACGATGAAAGGACGACTAAGCCATCAAATAGGTGTACGGAAGCTCCACCTTAATGGTAGGAATCTGAGTCGTGGTCCACTTTCCTTTCCGTGAAAGGGCAGCTAGAAATTGTCGAAGCCTCGATGAATGTTAGCCACCATCACCGAAGAAGCGAAAGTTCTTTCTTGTAGACAAGCTGAACCGGCTTGGTAGGAGCACCATTCAGGGCTAAGATTCGCTAGAACTTATAACGGGACCACGCATTTCTTCAACCAGATAGCGAGGTAACCGGCTAGAAGGGTCATCGGTCGAATCGGCGCAGTCGCATGCCACAAGAATGATTTGAACTTGGTCCCTGTAGGAAAACCACTCTCAGGACTGCTAGTGGTATAAGAATGAGCATCAACCTTCTGTATAGGAATGAGCGTCAATCTTCTTCAGTAGACTATTAACCCCTGAAGGAGTGAGTGGTGCCAGCTCACAAATAGCCTCGCCAGAATTGCTCTCTAGATTCCTGAACAAATAAGACGCAAACTGTTTCTGGCTCACATGGGATTTAGCCCTCTTCGCTAAGGGTTCAGACTGCGCCAAAGCGATATGATAGTGACATGTGAGGTCCCATAAAGTCTCGTAGCGGTCGGGCATGCGATCCTTCAGCTGACTCAATTCTTGATTGGAGGGAAAATATTCCTGATATAGCATTTGTCCCATGGGCAAACCAGAAATCCTGTGCATCTCATGGAGGGCCAAGCCCAACTCCCCTTGCCAGGTCAGAAAAGTATTCGAATCTGGGTTATAGAGCTCACACAAAGCGAATAAATGCTTCGTGCTAACAGGCAAACCATACATGGTGGCACGAACGGCTGCATACAGACCACAAGCGTGCAACTCCTCGCTCCATCGGCTCAAGACGTACTTCGTCATGCGAGTCCACCAAAGCTTGTCCAAAGAATGGACCCAACCATAAAACCTGTGGCGTGTCACAGGCATCTCCCGTCCTAAAGCAGCAAGGTGATTCTTCAAAGTAGAAGCAGCGGCAAGGAGCTCGTTACGTGGCGGTGCATCTAACCCCAATACTCCAGGATGCAATCCAGTGATGTGACTCCTGTTCGAACCAGGAGCTGCCTGATGAGTGATGTATCCACAGTGAACGCTCTCATGCTCCTCCGTCAAGCGCCACGACATCTCCCGTGTCACAGCCTGACGCCGAAGCTCAGTCAACGAACGATGCCGAGGAATCTTCGGCAAATATATGAAACCACTGCCAGTCTTATGAAGCCACTGCTCAGCATCAATAAACACGGCATCCGGATCTCTGGCAGAATCGCCAAATAAAAAGTCGGTCTTCTTGAGAGGCTGGATCGAACTAGCATCCTTCACAAGGGGCGCATCTGTAATCAACTGGCGAAGAGCTCGATGTCAACCTTCCTTCACCACTTGGGCAACCTCTGTCGACGTGCCCGAAGCAAACCGAGAAGTGACTGGGATAGGGGAGAAATCGTTGGAAGTCGAATAATACTCGCCACGACGCCCGTACACTGCGTGAGATGAAAACGCCCCAGAAGGATATTCCACTAGAAGCAAAAATTTAAATGGTTGTTAGTCTCAATCATAAAAGGAAGTTGAACTCATCCTACGAATGGGTAAGATAGAGTCACTGCCTTATAAAGGGTGAGACGATTTGGCCACATTATGCACTTATAAGATAGGGTATATCGACTATATATATCCCTGCCTTATAAAGCACAATGCAGTGTCAAAACGCCCCCTTTATTGATTTTGAGATATGGTTTTGACCAAGAAAAACATATCTTTAAAGCGTCAATCCTCGCCAAGGAGAATCAAGGCTCTTCCCGATTGCCTCGCCAAGGAGAACAAAATGGGGTGAAAAGGACCAATTTGCAAATTTCCAAGAAAAAATGGACTAATTTGTAAAATTTCAAAAATAGTTCACCAGCATAAGAGGGAGGCGCGCCATCAGCCAACGCGGTAGAGGATTGACCCCTTGCAATACGAGACATAGAAACCTGCAAAATAAGTTAAGGAATCAGATCTAGAAAAAGTTCCTCTTTTTTGCAATTCTCCCCCCTGAAAGATGAGCTCGAGGCGCCAAATCTTAATCCTAACCCTCGCATGCGACCCCACAAATTCATAAATTGAATTAAGCATAAAAAAATGCTAAAATGGTTGAGGATTTACCTGAGGGAAAGCTCGTGGATCCAATAAAAATCAGATCTTGAAAGAGACTCAGACCACGCGCTCGAGGGGCCTGAGAGAAATTCTAAATATGGAAGCTTTGAGGGATTTCTCAGTCAAAGATCCAAAGGAAGCCCAGATCTAATGCAACTATGAAGTTTTGAGGGAGAAGGGATGCTCGAAGGAAGAGAAAAATGAAAAAAGAGAGAGAGGGGGGGCCGGCCCTAATGAGGGGAAAGAAACCCTCTTTTATAATGTTGAACCAAGACCAAATTGAACCGGACCAGACCAAGTTGAACCGGACCAGACCTGGTTTGAACCAGAATTCAAATTAAAGCTGAATCAAGCATCGAAACAACTTCAAATCGACCGAGAGTTCAGCCCTTGGTTTATTCTTGCCTCTCCCACATATTCGGAAGGATCAGGAAATTTTTTAAGCCGAATTACTGCCTTTTTTGGCTCATTATCAAGCCGGTTCAGCTCATTCGAGCACAGAAATTACTCCAATAAGGTATATGAGTATAAACTATTCCCTATTTTTGGATGAGAAGTTCGGCTCGGCCAAAGCCGAGCCACCCTGAGGTGGCCGGCCAGATCTGTGCCCGGGCACAGTAAAGGGAGCCTATAAATAGGCCCCCCTTGTTTCATTTGAAAAGGTTGGAACTTTGAGAGCCGAAACTCTGCCGAATTGAAGATCGAGCTTGGAGTTTTGAAGACTTGAGGACTTGAATATTCAGATCTGATTCTCGGCGAGCGTCCACGTCACAAAAGGCAGGAGTTCGAGAGAGGTAAAGTTCAGATCTGAGATCTACACGAAACTACACTCCGGATCAAAGCTTGGCCTTTGATCCCGAGATTTGGACGATTATTTCCTTGGTGAATTAATCCTCCCCGGCTATTATTCCCTTTGCGGAATAATACCCGTCAAATCGTGTAGATCCGACCGGATCTAGATCGCGCGGTGGTCCACGGATTAACCCCGGCGTCGGCAAAGAACCCACACAAGCAAGAGACCGCAAAACAGGATCTTGCGATTCGTTCAAAAGGAAAGTTGTAAAAGGAAAGTTGTAATTTTTTCTTTTTTTCTTTGATTTCGTTGTAACCGGATCTAAAAAAGACCGGATCTTTTGTAACTCAAAAAGTTGTTATTCAAGATGACAATGAATTCAATGAAGGCAATTTTCACCGCGAACAAACGTGGTATAAATTACAACTAACTTTGTATAAATTAGATATAACGTGGTATAAAATAGAACTAATACGTCATAAATTAGAACTAACATGGTAAAATTTAGAACTAATTTGTTATAAAATAGAACTAACTTGGTATAAATTAGAACTAACGTGGTATAATCTAGAACTGACATGAACTGCGACAAAACTAAGTCATAAATTAGAACTAACATGGTAAAATTTAGAACTAACTTGTTATAAAATAGAACTAACTTGGTATAAATTAGAACTAACGTGGTATAATCTAGAACTGACATGAACTGCGACAGAACTAACATGGTGTAGATTAGAACTAACACGCTATAGAATAGAACTAACATGGTGTAGATTAAAACTAACACGTTACAAAATAGAACTAACATGGTGTAGATTAGAACTAATACGCTACAGAATAGAACTAACATGGTGTAGATTAGAACTAACACGCTACAGAATAGAACTATTATTGTGTAGATTAGAACTAACACGCTACAGTTTAGAACTAACTTGATGTAGATTAGAACTAACACGCTACAGAATAGAACTAACTTGGTAAAAAAAAGAATTACTTGGTATAAATTACAACTAACTTGGTATAAATTACATATAACGTGGTATAAAATAGAACTAACATGGTATAAAATAGAACTAACTTGGTATAAATTAGAAATAATTTGGTACAAATTAGAACTAACTTGGTATAAATTAGAACTAACTTGGTAAAAAATAGAACTAACGTGGTATAAAATAGAAATATAACGTGGTATAAAATAAAACTATAACGTGATATAAAATAGAACTAACGTGGTATAAAATATAACTATAACGTGGTATAAAATAGAAATAACATGGTATAAAATAGAACTAACTTGGTATAAAATTAGAAATAACTTGGTCTAAAATAGAACTATAACATGGTATAAAATAGAACTATAACGTGGTATAAAATAGAACTATAACGTGGTATAAATTAATACTAACTTTGTATAAATTAGATATAACGTGGTATAAAATAGAACTAATACGTCATAATTTAGAACTAACATGGTATAATTTAGAACTAACTTGTTATAAAATAGAACTAACTTGGTATAAATTAGAACTAACGTAGTATAATTTAGAACTTATATGAACTGCGACAGAACTAACATGGTGTAGATTAGAATTAACACGCTACAGAATAGAACTAACATGGTGTAGATTAGAACTAACACGCTACAGAATAGAACTAACATGGTGTAGAGTAGAACTAACACGCTACAGAATAGAACTAACATGGTGTAGATTAGAACTAACACGCTACAGAATAGAACTAACATGGTGTAGATTAGAACTAACACGCTACAAATTAGAACTAACTTGGTGTAGATTAGAACTAACAGCTACAGAATAGAACTAACTTGGTATAAAAAAGAACTAACTTGGTATAAATTACATCTAACTTGGTATAAATTACATATAACGTGGTATAAAATAGAACTAACGTAATATAAAATAGAACTATATTGGTATAAATTAGAAATAATTTGGTAAAAATTAGAACTAACTTGGTATAAATTACAACTAACTTGGTATAAAATAGAACTAACGTGGTATAAAATGGAAATATAACGTGGTATAAAATAGAACTATAACGTGGTATAAAATAGAACTAACGTGGTATAAAATAGAACTAACTTGGTATAAATTAGAACTAACTTGGTATAAATTAGAACTAGCTTGGTATAAATTACAACCAACTTGGTATAAATTAGATATAATATGGTATAAAATAGAACTAACGTTGTATAAAATAGAAATATAACGTGGTATAAAATAGAACTATAACGTGGTATAAAATAGAACTAACTTGATATAAATTAGAACTAACTTGGTATAAATTAGAAATATTGTGTTTAAAATTAGAACTAACTTTGTTTAAATTACAACTAACTTGGTATAAATTAGATATAACGTGGTATAAAGTAGAACTAACGTTGTATAAAATAGAACTAACTTGATATAAATTAAAACCATAACATGGTATAAAATAGAACTAACTTGTACTAACTTTGTATAAATTAGATATAACATTGTATAAAATAGAACTAATACGTCATAAATTAGAACTAACATGGTAAAATTTAGAACTAACTTGTTATAAAATAGAACTAACTTGGTTTAAATTAGAACTAACGTGGTATAGATTAGAACTGACATGAACTGCGACAGAACTAACATGGTGTTGATTAGAACTAACACGCTACAGAATAGAACTAACATGGTGTAGATTAGAACTAACACGCTACAGAATAGAATTAACATGGTGTAGATTAGAACTAACTTGGTGTAGATTAGAACTAACACGCTATAGTATAGAACTAACTTGGTATAAAAAAGAACTAACTTGGTATAAATTACAACTAACTTGGTATAAATTACATATAACGTGGTATAAAATAGAACTAACGTGGTATAAAATAGAACTAACTTGGTATAAATTAGAAATAATTTGGTACAAATTAGAACTAACTTGGTATAAATTAGAACTAACTTGGTATAAAATAGAACTAACGTGGTATAAAATAGAAATATAACGTGGTATAAAATAGAACTAATGTGATATAAAATATAACGCGGTATAAAATATAACGTGGTATAAAATAGAAATAACGTGGTATAAAATAGAACTAACGTGGTATAAAATAGAATTATAACGTGGTATAAAATAGAACTAACGTGGTATAAAATAGAACTAACTTGGTATAAAATTAGAACTAACTTGGTGTAAATTACAACTAACTTTGTATAAATTAGATATAACGTGGTATAAAATAGAACTAATACGGCATAAATTAGAACTAACATGATATAGATTAGAACTAACACGCTACAAATTAGAACTAACATGGTGTAGATTTGAACTAACACGCTACAGATTAGAACTAACATGGTGTAGATTAGAACTAACACGCTACAGAATAGAACTAATATGGTGTAGATTAGAACTAACACGTTACAGAATAGAACTAACATGGTGTAGATTAGAACTAACACGCTATAGAATAGAACTAACATGGTGTAGATTAGAACTAACACGGCATAAAATAGAGCTAACATGTTACAAAATAGAACTAAAATTGTGCAGATTAGAACTAACACAACATCAGTTAAACTAATATATAAGAATAACACGGCATCTCTGTATTTGGGTTAAGATTTTTAGCAAACTATTTTCTGGATAAGTAATATTTAACAAGAACTAACTGGGCGGGGGGGTTACAACACGCAATGATGCCAGGTCCTCATTTGTTGCTACCCTCGCTGGATCGGTTTCGGTCTAAGAAACCCTTTTCGCTTTCACTCGCCTTCCGTTTTGAAGGTCCTGGCTTACTGCGCTTTGAGGAAGGAGAACTGGATTCCGCTGAGCCACTTTGGGAGTTGGCGGGGTTTAAAGGAAGAGGAACATTGCCGGTGGGGAGAGACCTCGGAGAATTGGCGCCCCCGACCCCTTGGTTACGGAGAAACAACTGCCATTGGTCTCTCTCGACCATCATGTGTTTGCCATCCCAACTAACCTCAATTAACTCGGGGTCGGTCCTAAAGGGCTGCGCACGCTGGGGCCCTAAGTTAAGTCGTGTGGATCCCTGAGTCCTCTCCAAATTGCCTCCGCATTGGACCTGCGTGATGGCGTATCCTTCTTTAATGTTACCGTCCACCGGAGAGATGTAATGGAACCCAAGCCTCTTAGGGATTTCAGATAAATCCCTTACCTTGAGTAGAACTCTGCAGTCTTCGAAGTTAGAATGTGTTATGACGTCTCTAGAGCACATGACACATTCACTGATACCAATGAGCAGAGATTGCAAAAATTCAAAATTCCAGAGGTGGTAAGGGAGATTGAATAGGTGAATCCATACTAGAAAGGGTTGAGGCAACGTTGTTAGCCTCAGATCCTCCCTCCAACGGCGTAATCTGCCCTTAAATGTGCCCATATCTATCAGACCGAGTTCAATAGCTTGGGCAAGAACTTAATCGGATAGAAACTGCACCATGAAGCTGTGCCCTGCCGCCTCCTTGATTTGATGGGGCCATGTCCTAAGATTGAAGCGGTAGGCCAGCATCTCTCGGAGCTCCTGCATAGATGGACGGCCTCTATAAAGATTGAAGATGGCGTAAGAAAAAAGATGTCGGATGGTGCTGGAGGTGTTGTCCGGGACGGTAAGCATCCTCGGAGGGGCACGAGAGGTAATTCCATGATGACAATCTCGAGAGCTATGCCCTGTCCCATGGCAGTGTACACAAAAAGGATCCCCAACCATTTTTAAGGGTATACGATGAAAATAGATGACGCTGGGTTTTCGTTTTTAGCAGGGGGAGGGGTTTGCAGAGGCGCCTAAGCTGGGGGCAGTAGAAGAACGGTAGTAGCCGTACTATCGATGGAAGTTCGTATTATTAATTAATTTATTTACCTGACTTAGGAACACGTGAATAAATGATGTGATATGTTAGAACCGTCACTTCGAAAAAAGTGAACAACTGGAGTGAGAAGATAACTTGTCAAATAAAAAAATTAGAACTGGCTATGAGATAGAACTAACGAGCATCACTAGAACTAGCTCTCAATTAGAACTAACACAACATGCCATTGTAGCTAAAACGTACTCTTTTAGAACCAACAATACATCTGATAACAATCATTTTCAATTAATTAAATATACATACATTATTATATTTGTATGAACATATCATTCATCACTGTACACTGTTTCTTCTTTATGTCTTTGTTCATAACCACCCAGTAATAATTGTGCGCCAAGTCTTGCTCGCATAGCTTCAGTGGTATCGTTCGGAGGATTAACCAGCAATGTTGATCGTCCTTCAATTATGGCTTTTATATAGAGGTAGACGAACACACCACAGTCAAAGCTGTAACATAGAAGACTAAATTAGACATTTTCATCATATCTAATACTAACACAAATTAACAAAATATAGACATTAGAACTAACCGTCCTCTTTGTTGCTCGCATTTGATGGCTTGATATCTAAATATTTTGCAAATATTTTGCTCAATAAAATCAGCATGATGGGCATCAAAGTAGTTTATGATTTTATTAACAGGCTCCATCCAAGCTTCGTGCCCTGCGGAACTGTAATGCTTGACGACTTTATCTTTTAAATCAACTTCTACAAGATGCCAATGATCATGCCTGACCAAAGGGATCAAGAGATGCTCCATACGGAATGCGGTATATTTGTCAATGAATGACAAATATAGCTCGTAATTGTTCGTATCCAAGCCATAGAGTGAGTGCTGCAAACACATCATGTTTGAGTTGAAATTAAAACTAACATGAACTACACAATAGAACTAACATCGTATCAATTAGAATTAACATGCCATCAGTTAGTACTAACAAACACGCCATAAACTAGAAGTGACATGCTACAAAACATATCTAATATTGTGCAGATTAGAACTAACACGTTATAAACTAGAACTGACATGAACTACCACAGAACTAACATGATCTCAATTAGAACTAACACTATATCAATTAGAACTAACATCGTGCTCATTAGAACTAACACGCTACAGAATAGAACTAACGCTGGAAGGGCTAGAACTAACACCGTATATATTAGAACTAACACGCTACAAGATAGAACTAACATGTTGTTGAATAGAACTAACTTGGTATAAATTAGAACTAACATTGTGTAAATTAGAACTAACTTGGTGTAATTTAGAACTAATGTGGTTAAAATTAGAACTAACTTTGTATAAATTAGAACTAACTTGGTATAAATTAGAACCAACTTGTTATAAAATAGAATTAACTTGGTATAAATTAGAACTAACTTGGTGTAAATTAGAACTAATTTGTTATAGATTAGAACTAACTTGGTGTAATTTAGAACTAATGTGGTTAAAATTAGAACTAACTTGGTATAAATTAGAACTGACTTGGTATAAATTAGAACCAACTTGTTATAAAATAGAATTAACTTGGTATAAATTAGAACTAACTTGGTGTAAATTAGAACTAATTTGTTATAAAATAGAACTAACTTCGTATAAATTAGAACTAATGTGGTTAAAATTAGAACTAACTTGTTATAAATTAGAATTAACTTGGTATAAATTAGAACTAACGTGGTATAAATTAGAACTAACGTGGTGTAGATTAGAACTAACTTGGTGTAATTTAGAACTAATGTGGTTAAAATTAGAACTAACTTGGTATAAATTAGAACTGACTTGGTATAAATTAGAACCAACTTGTTATAAAATAGAATTAACTTGGTATAAATTAGAACTAACTTGGTGTAAATTAGAACTAATTTGTTATAAAATAGAACTAACTTCGTATAAATTAGAACTAATGTGGTTAAAATTAGAACTAACTTGTTATAAATTAGAATTAACTTGGTATAAATTAGAACTAACGTAGTATAAATTAGAACTAACGTGGTATAAAATTAGAACTAACGTGGTATAAAATAGAACTAATGTGGTATAAAATAGAACTAATCTGGTATAAATTACAACTAACTTGGTATAAATTAGATATAACGTGGTATAAAATAGAACTAACTTGGTATAAATTAGAACTAATATGGTTAAAATTAGAACTAACTTGTTATAAATTAGAATTAACTTGGTATAAATTAGAACTAACGTGGTATAAATTAGAACTAACGTGGTATAAAATTAGAACTAACGTGGTATAAAATAGAACTAATGTGGTATAAAATAGAACTAACCTGGTATAAATTACAACTAACTTGGTATAAATTAGATATAATGCGGTGTAAAATAGAACTAACGTTGTATAGAATAGAACTAGCTTTGTATAAATTAGAACTAACGTGGTATAAATTAGAACTAACTTGTTATAAAAAAGAACTAACGTGGTATAAATTAGAACTAACGTGGTATAAAATAGTTCTGTGATATGGTATAATATAGAACTAACGCTGGAAGGGCTAGAACTAACACCGTATTAATTAGAACTAACACGCTACAAAATGGAATAACACCGTACAGTTTAGAACTAACACGCCATAAACTAGAACTAACATGAACTGCGACAGAACTAACATGATATAAATTAGAACTAACACCATATCAATTAGAACTAACACGCTACAGAATAGAACTAACATGGTACAGAATAGAACTAACATTGTGTAGATTAGAACTAATACGGAATAAACTAGAACTAACATTAACTGGGACAGAACTAACTTGGTGCAGATTAGAACTAACACGCCATCGGTTAGAACTGACAACGTTTAAATTAGAACTAACTGGACTTATTGTAGGTCTAAATTAACGCTAACTAGAACTAACGTGACTTATGGTAGGTCTAAATTGACGCTAACACAAGAACTAACATGCATTTCAATCAAAACTAACACGGTGAAATTAGGAATAGCATGTTCTTACAAGAAAGAACACTGATACGACTCCATATCCTTTGTCATATGCCTCTTGGTTAAGCGTGTCCAGTATTGCTTCTTCCATCTGTAATTGTTATGAAACATTAAAATTCAACTTAAACAAGACAATTTCAATTATTAAGCAAGTATAATCTAACCTTGTCGTCAAGGCGGCCACCACAAAGCAAATATAACAACTCTTCCCTGTTAATACTACTGTTGGATGTTACTATAACATTATATCTCCTGGTATAAATTAGAACCAACATGAATTAGAACTAATATGTAGAGAATTAGCATATAAATAGTCAACTGAAACTTACCTGTGAATCTACTGGGAACAAAATTTGGTTATGCTCTCAATTTGAGCTTTGTAGAGTCTGTCTGCTACTGAAGATGGTATCTTAAATTATGTACAAAAGCACATGTGCTATCTATTATGCGTAAATTAAACAATGTAGAGTCTGGAAGGTCTTTATTCAGCTCTCCCAATAGAGCTACCTCTTCATCTGTCATTGGCTTCAAACTCAACGCATCCCAAGTGGGGATTTGATTACCGGGGTAAAAATGAGTAACTTTATCAACTAGTTTTACTTTTGGTTCAGGACTTTCAAGTATATCTAGTGTAATTTTTTCCTTTTTCTTTCTTTTGCCTTCAGTATATAGGGTCCTCTTCCATTTTGATCTCCTGCTTACCCTTCTAGGCTGTGGTCTACCCTTTGCTTCCACATTGCTCGTTAGAACTTCTACAAGTTTATCCACGTCATGTTTAATATTCACAAGATCCTCTTCCCTATCCACATGTTCCTCCTCCATATATACATTATCCTCAGCCTTACTATCTACATTCGCGTCAACCGTACTATCTACATTCTCCCCTTCTCTATCAACATGCTCCTCTAACTTATCTGCATTCTCCTCCTCCTTATCTACAATATCCTCCTCCTTATCTACACCATTAACATGATCCTCATCAAAACCTTTGTTATCTACAATAAAATTTTCATGTTCAATATGCTCCTCTTCCTTACCTACACTATCCTCAGCCTTACTATCTACAGTCAGGTCAACCTTACTATATACTCCCTCCCCTAGAGAAGTAACAAGCTCCTCTTCTATTGCCTCATCGTCAGCAGGAAGCTTCACATCCTCTTCAACAATCTTATGTACATGTTCTTGCATGGTGGGCTCTTCCTTATATGAACTGCTTGTTTTTGGATTTCTATTCCTCTTGAGCTTCCCTTCGCTTCTTCCTAATTTCATTTGCAATTTTCTGTTTGATATTTGCCTTAAGCACCACCGGGTCTATAACCTCATCATGTATTCCAAAATTTTCAATTATCCTGTTTAGCCTGTTGATCTTAATCTTGAATTCTTTATAATATTTACTCTTGGTCTGCTTTGTAGCAACAAGTAGTCGCTTGAGAAATTTAGCAGAATTTCTCCAAAATGTGAGTTGCTGCTCAATGGGAAGAACATTGATCTCCTCTTCATCGTCAAAAGCAACGTTAATATGGTTTGCCATGATCTGTTATTGACACGAGATTATAATTTTAAGTAGGATTACACATAATTAGGATATTGTTTGCAGTTAGTGTGAAATGAGTACGACTTAACATAACAGGATACTTACGTAGCCTATTGAGAAGTTCTTAGTAGTTTCTTCCTGGATAGCCTTCCTCTTTGCCTGACGCTTTTGATGAAGATCTTCACCCCTCTGTACAGCGGGAACTTCACCCCTCTGTGCAGCGGGAACTTCACCCCTCTGTGAAGCGGGAAGTGCATGAACATGACCTGAAGAAGCAACCTCCGCAATAGGCCTATGGACAAAAGATATTGACGCTGACTTAGCCTTTATCGTAATTGTCCCCATCCTCATAGATGGGACTTTCGCCTCCTCTGGTGCCGAATTTGTCATTGGAGGTCTGGAGGTGTCTACGAGGGCATATTTCTTTATGTCAGTCATCTCGTAGTACCAAAGCTATAGCAAATATATTTAGCATTAACAATTAATACTAGACTAGACCAAACCAAAGACATAAATTAGAACAAACATAAACTATGTTAGAACCCCATGAGCCCAGGTAGAACTAACATGCCCTATGATAGAACTAACATGGGTGCAGATAGAACTAACATGGTATATCTTAAAACTAACACATGCAGATTAGAACTCACACGATACAAATTTGAACTAACAAAATATGCAACAGAACTAACATGTCCTATGATATAACTAACATGGGTGTAGATAGAACTAACATGGTACATCTTAAAACTAACACGTGTAGATTAGAACTCACACAATACAAATTAGAACTAACAAAATATGCAACAGAACTAACATGGTCCAGAATAGAACTAACATGGTATACATCAGAACTAACATAGAATAAGTTAGAACTAACAAGTCATAGGTACGAACTGGAATGAACCAAGATAAGTATAATATGGAACTTACACACAATAGTGTCATGCAACCTGGGACATATGTGACCCTTTGCTTCTTCTTTCCCTCCAAAGCAACTCCAATGCCCCTGATAATTTCATCATAAAAGAACTTGGCCCATGCAACAGAATTGACCCTCTGAATGCTATCCAGGTACCTGAGTAAGGGTCTAGGGATACCTTCCCCGGCTCTGGGACTCCATATCATAGATCATTGGTACAGGATTTGTAACAGAACAAAATCCTGGATATCCCGCTTTGCTGTAGATTAAACTAGCCGTTCCAGTAGCCCTTCAAGGTGTTTACGTAGGGTGGTTTCTGCTTTTTTTAACTTCTTACCCTCTTCAGAAATGAAAAGATTAGAGAAGTATTCCACCCATATTCTGCTTCATGAGTCCCGATTGTTACTTATGACTTCCCCATAAATTGGGAAATGAGTATGGTTATGGAACCATTGCAAATCAAAACTAACATTTTTGAGGCACCCACTTTTTGAATAAGGTATAGAAAATGTGTTATTATCTCTGTCAAAAAAGCTCAGCAACAGCTTAAGTGTGGGCCGATCAGGCGCAGGAGCCCTAAATAAAATATAATGCTCAAATATAGAACCGCAGTATGCATCCCTATGTCACTGACGAATCTTCGGGGCAACGCGCTTCATGAATTCCCAATAGGCCCCGATATTGGCGGTTAACCTTAGGGATTCTCCTCATGCACCTGTTAGAGCAAAATTTTCCCTGCAAATGGATTTCGAATTTGTAAGTTCAATAAGACCTATGAACTCATATTAGACCTATGAACTCATATTAGACCTAACACTAACGGGAATAAAATAGAGCTAACGCGCATGATCAATAGAACTAACATTGGACACAAACTAGAACTAACATTGGTCTCAAATTTAGAACTAACATTGGACTCAAATTAGAACTAACATTGGACTCCAACTAGAACTAACATTGGTCGCAAACTAGAACTAACAATATTGGGGTAAAACCTAGCCATTGACGTTGCCGAATACTGAATAACATAACACTTACTATTTTTTGAGGGGGGTTTGTTCGTACGACTAGCCATTGACGTTCTCCTCCTTTTCTGGGCTCGACATTGTATTGCCTCCTTTTGTATTTCGATTAGGGTTTGCGTAGCTTCCTCCGCGCTGCCAACCGCCGATGACTCATCTTTGCCCTTCGACTCGGCTCGACGAACGACCTCATAGTCGTTACTAGATCCTTCCCTGGACGAGCTGGATGACATATTTTCAGCGAAAACCCTAGAACTGTTGAAATCCGTAGAGCAATTAGGAAGATGAAGAGTTTTTGAGGCTCCAAGGTGGAAGAGAGAGAAAGAGAGGGAGTGTACCTGAAAAGGAATGGGGCGCATTAACCGCGCTCAGTCCCATCAGAGGGGCAAGACCATAACTTCCGCTGGGTTTTTTCTTAAAAAAAGACACTTCGGGGCCTCGTCACAAATACTATGCGTATTTGGGGCTTATACACATGGGGAAAAGTACAAGGGGGCTAGTCACATGAAGTTTCCATTTTTGGGGCCTGGACACATTTTTCCCTTTGGCTTTTGACCATAGTTGACTGATGTGTCTTTTTTTAGATTATTTACATATTTTTTAATGCATACTTTTACCTCAACACATTGGTATTTATTTTAGTTGTTTGTGGAGACCTTCATCTTTCCTCTTAAGGAATTGACTACCCTTATCTACCAAATGTGCGGTGAACTCTTAGGAGTTGTTTATTTTATCATATTAGTTTGTAAACTGTAAAACCCTGTAAATTTGAAAATATTATTGTGAATAATGATAACGTAGTTTTAATATGGTTGATGGTCATTATGGGATGAATGAACCTTATTGTAATCTATTTGAGATCAATTATATATATACATATAAGTATGTATTATTTTATATAACAACAGTTGTTCTTCGACCATCTTTTGGTCAGTCGATCGATATGAAGGATCGGTCGATCGATAAGGCTCCAGAAACTGGAGTTGAATTTCAGGTCAGGCTGTTTCAGTTTGGGCTGAAGCAGCAGCCATATCATCTCATACCCTAATCTTTCAAACCCTTGATTTTGGAGAAGCTTTGAGAAGCAACTAGACAAGAGGAGGGCGAGATCTTTGGCTTTAGTGTAGGAGGATCGAGTCTCTCTTGCGTTTGAGATATCAGCATAAAATTTTGAGGCGAGTTTCATCTCCCCCAAACTCATCCCTATTTTTCTTAGTTTTTATTGGATTTTAAAATCTATTTTATGTGTAAAGATCACCCCTTTAATCATTATGACGTAAAGATTTAATTTATCTGATATAAAAGTTATAAAACGAATTCCTTACTTAGGGTTGAAGTTCTGAAGTAAATCTAACATGAGATTTTAACTAATCTAATTATTTTCATAATGAATTTACAAATATAATCATGTTAGGGTTTTTAGATCCCCTCCAATTTATATTTGTGTTTTCAAATATCAGAGTAAACCATAACTACACAAAATCAAGATTTGTATAAATGGATTTCTTTAAAAAATTTCGTCTTTGGTGAATTTTACAAAAAATCTAACGTTATTGATCTGTCACCTAGTAAGTCGACTGATCAGAAGGATCAGCCAACTGAACTACTCTTTCTCAGGAACTGGGAATTTTCCCTGGTC
This sequence comes from Asparagus officinalis, assembly GCF_001876935.1. Classification (NCBI taxonomy): domain Eukaryota; kingdom Viridiplantae; phylum Streptophyta; class Magnoliopsida; order Asparagales; family Asparagaceae; genus Asparagus; species Asparagus officinalis. The sequence continues at coordinate 28,853,613 of NC_033798.1, forward strand.
GGTCGACCGATCAAAATAATCGGTTGACTGATTTGTTAGCAGGAAACTAGGATTTTTTCTCTGGCGGTCGACCGAATACAATCGACACATGCATTCGGTCAACCGATCAAGGCTGGATTGTTATGCATGTGTTGTGGATGTCATCTCTCAATTAACAGATGAGATAAATCAGTTGACTGAAGAGATAAATCGGTCAACCGGTCTAGTGCTGTTTTGTGAACGTTGACCTTCCCCTCTTGCTTTTTGATCGTGAACACGAAGCGCGAGTCGAACGTCGATACACCTGCGAGGCCATGAGAGGGAACGTACTATATTTGAGCACGCACGAGCCTATTGATATGCGTAGTCTAATGTTTTGCGTATGTCATGATAAGGAGTGACGATTATTTTGGTTTACGATATTTGTGGATGCTTGAGTGTGTTAGTCCGTGCACCACAAATGAGAATGCAGACGACTACACTTTGAGTGCGTTAGTCCGTGCATCGCAATGAGAACACGGTCGATACACTCCCTGATGCATCATTGTTTTAGTGGTTGAGTGCGCATGACCGTGTACCGCATGATATAGCAGGCGACTGCACTCCGAATGTGTTAGTCTGTGAGCCACATAATACTGCGGACGACTACACACTTCATATATCGAAATTCTAGAGCTCAGACGGGTACTATTTGTGAGCGTAGTCCAACACTTGACTTTCTTATGTGGCTGTGTATACTTTGACGAGGTTTTCATAGGATTGTACTTTTGTTTCTATGCCACTTACTCGAGGGTAGCGTGGGATATTACGATATGACTTGTCTTCGATGAGATGTTGATAGTGTATGTTCTTTATTGGTTTAATTATTTATAGGATTTGAGGTTGATATTTAGTAATCTACAATTTGAGATACATGGTATATATATATATATGAGTTTTTCTTGTTTGGATTATTTCACTCGATGTACTCATCTCGTGTTTTAGATTTCTAAATCTTTATTCCTCTTAGTTCAAGATATATGATTTATATATTTATATATATTATGATTAGTATTTTTATATACACCTAACCCTCTTCCCTCTTGGAGGCGGTGGAGATGTTCTCGCTAGCGCTTGACGCTCGGTGTTTCCATCTTTTTCAGGCAGCGAGTCAAGGATTCAGAGAGCCACAAGTTGACGGGGACTCAGTGTAGATTTTCGTCAATTATAAGTAGTTAATTAGTGCTCCATAGTAGACTAATTATGAGTTTAGTTTTCTTTTAGAGATACATTTCATTTTGGAGGCTGAGTACCTATATATTTTTCAGTTGACTCTCATGTATTAATGATTCGAAGTTCTTATTGCAGTTTACTAGATGTATTTTCTTTTCTTCTGTTAGAAATAAATTATAGTTATTATTGGATGTCTCTTCTCTATATTGTGTTCCTTGTATTGTCATCTTTGATATATCTACTTGTACCCTTACTTCTTATTTTGACATCTGATAGAGCGATATTATTGTGATGGTGAAACATGTTTTATGCATAGTGTTTGGTGCATGACAGGTTTGACATCTTTGTGTTGGACCCTAGAGGGGGGGGTGATTAGGGTCAAGAGGCTCTAATATGCAATTAAAAAACAGCACAAGCAAACCACAAAACAGAAATGCGATAAAAGTAAGAGAGATAAGGTTAGGAGTTCGTTATCCTTGACGCACGATGTGTTAACGAGGTTCGTCCCTCTGGCCTACGTCCCCGCTCCCCACTCTCGAGGAGAAATCCACTACACACCCGGTTTGGAAGCCGGAACTTCGTCTACACAGCGATCTCCATAGATCTCTCTCACTACACAGTTTGATCTCACAGATCACACTCCCTCACAGTAGATCTCCACAGATCTCACTCACACAGCAGAAGAAAGAAATGCAAGAAGCTCTCTTTACACAGCCCTTATAGCAAAGAGAAGGTATACTGAAGCTGGGAGGTGAATCACACTTGAAACAGAGAGAAAAACAGAGTTTTGAAAATTTACTCAGGAAACAGAAAAAGCTCTCTGGTTTTTCAAAACGTTAGGGCTCAGGAAGAAGAAGAGGTCTGGGGGCTTTATATAGAAAAGTTTAAATCATTTTAAAACAAAAACAAATCTTCCCAAATGAGATAATAATCTCTTCTTCAGACCCTCATCACAGACTGTGCCAATCACTAACAAGTGAAAGCACAGTGTTCGATGTAAATGACCGTTTAAAAAAGTTACGGCTGACCAGAGGTAAAAATCGGTTGACCGAAGAAAATTTCGGTCGACCGAAAAATGCCTTCGGTCGACCGACCGAAAAATTCAGTCGACCGCGAGCAGCTAAGGAAATTTGGAAAAACACGCAGAGACTCATCGGTCGACCGGCACGGTCGACCGATTAAAGATTGAAAATTCGGTCGACCGTACCGGTCGACCGACGACACTCTGGAAACATACTGAAGAAAGGTCATCGGATCGGTCGACCGGACCGGTCGACCGATTTCTGACATATTCTGAAATCAGGTTATTTGACCAAGTTGAAATATTTCCAAAATATTCATTTGACCTCTGAAAATTCTGAAACTTTGTAAAATATTTTTAATACTAAAAACAAACTGCTTGGAAAAAAGAATTTTGCAGATAGGTACTCATACTTATGAAAAATAGTATTTTGTGAAAAAAACGCTTAAAAGCACAAGTCTAAAAACGTGTGTGTGATTCCCAATAGCTTCAAGTAAACTCAGTAACTCTTTGCCTACATTCTAGCACTAGAGAGAAAAACAAAAGAAAGCTAATATCCTCATATAGAGAGCAATATACTTGAGCTTTGATATAGCTTGAATCGGATGAAGCTTTTGATTGAATTTGTCGTTCTTGAAATAACGTTGCTTCATCTCTTGGCCTCCTCCTCCTTTGGATATCTTCGTTGTAGCATATATTCCATCCATCCTCCATTTATGGCACTAACGAGCTTGACAAATGAGTTTACTATATTTACACTCAATAAGCCATTAGTATCGATAATGGTGGTTGTAAGAACATCATCAAAATATAAGGGCTAACAATCTCCCCCTTTTTGATGATGACAACCAACCATTATATAAGAGCAAAAATAAAATAGCTTATAGATAGGTGCTCCCCCTATCTATGAGCTCCCCCTAAATATATGCAACAAATGAGGAGATTTCTCTCCCCCTTTGTCACCATCAAAAATGGGGTAAAGAGAAATGCCAAATGCAAAATGCAACTAATCAAGCAAGCAATGTAGAACTTTCACATAGTGCATAAGCCCAAACCATTTCTTATGCGACAAAAATCATCCTCTCCAAGAGGCTTAGTAAATATATCCGCTAGTTGAGATTTGGTGTCAACAAATACTAGGGATACATCTTGTCTCTCTACATGATCGCGTAAGAAATGATGGCGCACGTCAATATGCTTAGTTCTAGAATGCAAAACCGAATTTTTGGAAATATTTATGGCACTTGTGTTATCACAAAAGATTTTAATATTTTGAAAATTCAAATCATAGTCAACTAAACTTTGTTTCATCCATAAAACTTGAGCACAACATAAGCCGGCGGCAATGTATTCCGCTTCCGTAGTGGACAATGCAACACAATTTTGTTTCTTGGAAGCCCAAGAAACAAGGGAATTTCCTAAGAATTGGCATGTTCCACTAGTACTCTTGCGATCTACCTTACATCCGGCAAAGTCGGCATCACAAAAACCATATAAATCAAAAGTGGTGCTTTTTGGATAAAACAAACCAAGGTTAAAAGTTCCATTAACATACTTAATGATCCTTTTAACCGCAATTAAATGAGATGCTTTTGGAGAAGCTTGAAAACGTGCACATGCACATACACTAAACATGATGTCGGGTCTACTAGCGGTGAGATAAAGAAGACTACCTATCATACCTCGGTATAGTTTTTGGTCCACATCTTCACCACTCTCATCCGCATCAAGCTTAACACTAGTACTCATGGGAGTAGGCGCATGCTTAGAATTCTCCAACTTAAATTTCTTCACCAATTCCTTCGCATACTTGCTTTGTGAAATGAAGATCCCATCCTTAGTTTGCTTGACTTGGAGCCCGAGAAAGAATGTAAGCTCTCCCATCATACTCATCTCAAAGTGATCCTGCATAACTTTAGAAAATTCCTTGCACAAGGATTCATTAGTAGCACCAAAAATAATGTCATCCACATATATTTGAACTAAAATGAAATCATTTTTCCTTTTTCTCACAAAAAGTGTGTTATCAATTGTTCCTTTTGAAAAACCATTTTCAATAAGAAAACTAGAGAGGCGAGCATACCAAGCCCTAGGAGCTTGTTTCAACCCATATAAAGCTTTTTGTACCCGGTAAACATGATTAGGAAAAGCATGATCTATAAAACCGGGGGGTTGCTCAACATACACTTCCTCTTCTATAAAACCATTTAAGAAAGCACTTTTGACATCCATTTGAAATAGTTTGAAATTTTTAAAACTAGCAAATGCCAAAAACATCCTAATAGATTCCAACCTTGCAACCGGTGCAAAGGTTTTATCATAGTCTATGCCCTCCTCTTGATTGTATCCTTGGGCAACCAAACGAGCTTTATTTCTAGTTACAATGCCATGTTCATCAAGTTTGTTTCTAAAAACCCATTTTGTACAATGCCATGTTCATCAAGTTTCCCAATAGTTACAATGCCATGTTCATCAAGTTTGGGCAACCAAACTAGCTTCCAAACTTCATTTCTTTGAAAATTATTTAATTCTTCATGCATAGCCAAAACCCAAAACTCATCATTTAAAGCATCATTAATCTTTTTAGGTTCTAGTTGAGAAAGAAATGCAACATTACCACATTCACTCAAGGCTTTTGAGCGAGTTATAACTCCTTTTGAAGGGCTCCCAATGATTTGTTCTTTTGGATGGTTTGATGTGAATTTCCAAGCTTTAGGTGGTTCAACTTGTTCTTGAGCATTGGTGCTATCTACATCCTTTTGAACTTCTATAGAGGGAGTGTCATTGATTTGCAACAAATCCAATCCTCCCTCAATATCATCATCATCATCTTTCCTAGGCAACATAACTTGAGATCCAACATTAGTCTCATCAAAAGTAACATTTATAGACTCTTCAACAACGAGGCTTCGTTTATTGAAGACCCTATAAGCCTTACTTCGAGGTGCATAACCCAAGAAAATACCAATATCAATTTTGGAATCAAATTTATCATGGTGATCTTTTGTATTTAAAATAAAACATTTGCAACCAAAGACACGAAAATAGCCAATGAAAGGAGTTTTTCCAAAATAAAGTTCATAAGGGGTTTTCTTAAGCTTTGGTCTAATCAAAACACGATTTAAAACATGGCAAGCCGTATTGACGGCTTCCGCCCAAAAGTATTTTTCTAAAAAAAACACTATTAAAAACATGGAAAGCCGTATTGACGGCTTCCGCCCAAAAATATTTTGGTAAATCAAAAGAGTTTAACATAGTGCGTGCCATCTCTTTTCTAGTTACAATGCCATGTTCATCAAGTTTGTTTCTAAAAACCCATTTTGTACCAATAACACTAGCATTGTTAGGTCTAGGAACTAACTTCCAAACTTCATTTCTTTGAAAATTGTTTAATTCTTCATGCATAGCCAAAACCCAAAACTCATCATTTAAAGCATCATTAACCTTTTTAGGTTCTAGTTGAGATAGAAATGCAACATTACCACATTCACTCAAGGCTTTTGAGCGAGTTATAACTCCTTTTGAAGGGCTCCCAATGATTTGTTCCTTTGGGTGGTTTGATGTGAATTTCCAAGCTTTAGGTTGTTCAACTTGATCTTGAGCATTTGTGCAATCTACATCCTTTTGAGCTTCTATAGAGGGAGTGTCATTGATTTGCAACAAGTCCAATCCTCCCTCAATATCATCATCATCATCTTTCCTAGGCAACACAACTTGAGAGCCAACATTAGTCTCATCAAAAGTAACGTTTATAGACTCTTCAACAACGAGGCTTCGTTTATTGAAGACCCTATAAGCCTTACTTCGAGGTGCATAACCCAAGAAAATACCAACATCAATTTTGGAATCAAATTTATCATGGTGATCTTTTGTATTTAAGATAAAACATTTGCAACCAAAAACACGAAAATAACCAATGAAAGGAGTTTTTCCATAATAAAGTTCATAAGGGGTTTTCTTAAGCTTTGGTCTAATCAAAACACGATTTAAAACATGGCAAGCCGTGTTGACGGCTTCCGCCCAAAAATATTTTGGCAAATCAAAAGAATTAAGCATAGTGCGTGCCATCTCTTGTATGGTGCGATTTTTCCGTTCAACAACACCATTTTGTTGTGGTGTTCTAGGAGCGGAAAACATATGAGTTATACCATGATGAGCACAAAAATCATAGAAAAATTCATTTTGAAATTCACCACCATGATCACTTCTTATTTTAACAACTTTCAAATCTTTTTCATTTTCAATTCTTTTAACATGATTAGCAAATTCTTCAAAACAATCATTTTTCTTTGCAAGAAATATTGTCCATGTAAAACGAGAAAAATCATCAATAATCACAAAAACATAGTGTTTGCCTCCAAGAGAGGTAACACGCATAGGACCAAATAAATCAAGATGAAGTAATTGCAAGGGTTTAGAAGTCGATACCTCATGGATGGATTTGAAAGAAGATTTTGTTTGTTTACCTTTGGCACAATCCTCACAAATTGTATCTTTTATGAAGTGCAAGCTAGGTAGCCCTTTCACAAGATTCTTCTTAGACAATTTTGATATTAACTCCATATTTGCATGTCCAAGTCTCTTGTGCCAAATCCAAGGATTTTCATCAATTGCCGCAAGACACTTCACATCTTGATTCACTAACTCATTCATCTCAAAAATGTAAACATTAGACTTGCGATTTGCAATAAAAACAATTTTTCCATCCATACTAATGATGCATTTATCCGGTTTAAAAGAAATATCAAAACCTTTATCACTTAATTGGCTAATGCTAAGAAGATTATGATTCAAGCCATTTACTAAGTAAACATCTTCTATTATGGGTGAGGGTTTCTTACCAATAGAACCGATACCAATGATTTTACCTTTCTCACCACCACCGAAGGAGACATTGCCTCCTTCAATCCTTGATAGGGTTGCAAATAACTCTTTGTTGCCCGTCATATGATGTGAGCAACCACTATCAAGGTACCACATCTCCTTACGTCGTTGCCGTGACGTTCCCTACAAAAGAAGAAGATGAAGGTGTAGTAGCTTTAGGTACCCATGTCTTGGGTCCTTGGTGGTTAGTAGTTTTGGTACCTTTGGGTACCCATATCAAACCATAAAAATCTTCATTGTCTTTAATTCTACAATGAGTAGAAATGTGTCCATGTCTCATACAATAGGTGCATACAAAATTTCTTTTGTATGTACGAATGTTAGAACCATGAAACCTATTTCTACCATGGTGATTGTAGTTGTCATAAGCATGCGTGGGTCTAGTTCTACAACCCTCAATTTCTAATTTTTCAATCTTTGATCTTAGTTGCTTATTCTCGAAATCGAGATCTCCTAGCAATTCATCTTTTAGAGCAAGAGAGGTTGTTAGTTGTTCTAGCTTAATATCACAAGAGGCATGCAATTTTTTGAAAGAAGAGTATTCTTTAGACATTCTTTTAAATTCAAAGTTCAACTCTTCTAAAGCCATAGCTATGTCACATTGCATATAGAAAGATTCACTTTCGGCCTCGGATATTACCTCATGTTCATTTGCCATGAAACAAACATTTGGGTCATGAAGAGCAAGTTTGGCTCCTTCTTCATCACTATCCGAGTCACTTGGTTCGGATTCTTCCCATCCGGCATACATAGCCTTCTTCTTCTTGTACTTCATGTACTTTTCTTTGAGCTTGGGGCAATCCTTAGCGATGTGACCCGGTTCATTGCACTCAAAACATTTACCTACACGAGAGGAAAACTTGTTGTTAGATCGAGGGTTAAATTTTTTGTTCATTTTTATAAGTCTAGAGATTCTTCTAGAGAGATGAGCCACTTCTCTAGAAAAATCGACTTCACTCTCCGACGATGAAGATGAGTTGTCACTAGCTCCTTTGAGAGCTATGGTCTTCAACTTTGGTGACGGCTCCTCAACTTCTCGTGATGGCACTTCCTCCTTCTCCTTCCCCTTGAGCTTCTTCTCATGCACTTTGAGCTTTCCGATAAGGCTATCAAGAGCTAAGGTAGTGAGGTCATGAGCTTCCTCAATGGCCGTAGCCTTGGGCTCCCATGCCGGAGTCAATGAGCGAAGTATCTTGTAGTTCATCTCTTGAATGGATAATTGCTTATCTAGACCATGTAATTCATTGATGATATTAGTAAACCGGGAAAACATAGCATCAATGGATTCATTAGGAAGCATTTTAAATAGCTCATAATCATGCATGAGTCCACTAATCTTAGATTCCTTAACTTGGGGTGTTCCTTCATGTGTGACACATAATTTTTGCCAAATTTCGTATGCGGTTGCACACGTGGAAACCCTATTGTATTCATTGGGGGAAAGACCACAGATTAAGGCGTTCATGGCCTTAGCATTGAGATTGGCAAGGTGCCTTTCATCATCGGACATGTTCTCAACTTTGGACTTCTCTACATATTTCTTTTCTATGAGCCCTAGGATGTCAAGATCAATGCAACGAAGGTAAATCCCTGTGAAGAGTGGTGGTCTAGTTGTGGATTGTCCTTCTAACATATGCATATTCAAGGAAGCCTCCATTAGATCTTTTCTCTAAGGTGATTAAACCAAAAATTAATATAGAGACCAAGCTCTGATACCAATTGTTGGACCCTAGAGGGGGGGTGATTAGGGTCAAGAGGCTCTAATATGCAATTAAAAAACAGCACAAGCAAACCACAAAACAGAAATGCGATAAAAGTAAGAGAGATAAGGTTAGGAGTTCGTTATCCTTGACGCGCGATGTGTTAACGAGGTTCGGCCCTCTGACCTACGTCCCCGCTCCCCACTCTCGAGGAGAAATCCACTACACACCCGATTTGGAAGTCGGAACTTCGTCTACACAGCGATCTCCACAGATCTCTCTCACTACACAGTTTGATCTCACAAATCACACTCCCTCACAGTAGATCTCCACAGATCTCACTCACACAGCAGAAGAAAGAAATGCAAGAAGCTCTCTTTACACAGCCCTTATAGCAAAGAGAAGGTATACTGAAGCTGGGAGGTGAATCACACTTGAAACAGAGAGAAAAACAGAGTTTTGAAAATTTACTCAGGAAACAGAAAAAGCTCTCTGGTTTTTCAAAACGTTAGGGCTTAGGAAGAAGAAGAGGTCTGGGGGCTTTATATAGAAAAGTTTAAATCATTTTAAAACAAAAACAAATTTTCCCAAATGAGATAATAATCTCTTCTTCAGACCCTCATCACAGGCTGTGCCAATCACTAACAAGTGAAAGCACAGTGTTCGATGTAAATGACCGTTTAAAAAAATCGTGGCTGACCAGAGGCAAAAATCGGTTGACCGAAGAAAATTTCGGTCGACCGAAAAATACCTTCGGTCGACCGACCGAAAAATTCGGTCGACTGCGAGCAGCTAAGGAAATTTGGAAAAACACGCAGAGACTCATCGGTCGACCGGCACGGTCGACCGATTAAAGATTGAAAATTCGGTCGACCGTACCGGTCGACCGACGACACTCTGGAAACAAACTGAAGAAAGGTCATCGGATCGGTCGACCGGACCGGTCGACCGATTTCTGATACTTTCTGAAATCTGATTTTTGACCAACTTGAAATATTTGCAAAATATTTATTTGAGCTCTGAAAATTCTGAAACTTTATAAAATGTTTTTAATACTAAAAACAAACTGCTTGGAAAAAAGAATTTTGCAGATAGGTACTCATACTTGTGAAAAATAGTATTTTGTGAAAAAAAACGCTTAAAAGCACAAGTCTAAAAACGTGTGTGTGATTCCCAATAGCTTCAAGTAAACTCAGTAACTCTTTGCCTACATTCTAGCACTAGAGAGAAAAACAAAAGAAAGCTAATATCCTCATATAGAGAGCAATATACTTGAGCTTTGATATAGCTTGAATCGGATGAAGCTTTTGATCGAATTTGTCGTTTTTGAAATAACGTTGCTTCATCTCTTGGCCTCCTCCTCCTTTGGATATATTCGTTGTAGCATATATTCCATCCATCCTCCATTTATGGCACTAACGAGCTTGACAAATGAGTTTACTACATTTACACTCAATAAGCCATTAGTACCGATAATGGTGGTTGTAAGAACATCATCAAAACATAAGGGCTAACACTTTGGATTCACTTTGGACTGCAGTCAAGTGTGAAACCAGGGGCGTCACGGTTAGTATCAGAGCTATAGTTCCAATATCTTTAGGATATCTTGTGTCAAGTCGTGGAGCTAGTATAAAGTTTCCTTGGATTCATGTATAGAGTTTGCTAGGAATTCCTAGATTGAGTGAGGCTGAAATATGCATAAATTGAAAATTTTGAGAATTTTTTTTATGATTAACTTACTTTGATTATAAAGTATTTTTGAGGATGATATGTGTTATGTTTTCCTATTGCTATGTGATATGTTATATATGCTTGTGGTCTCATATATTGTGTTTAATAAGCTCTCCTCATGAACTTATAGATATCGGGATGAGGACGTGGTCATGGTAGATCCCATACTCATAGAGCTGGGAAAGCTGAGCCAGAGCGAGGACGTGGTCATGGTAGATCCCATACTCATAGAGCTGGGAAAGCTGAGCCAGAGCCCGAGCCACAACAGGCTCCATAGTATTTGATCGACCTCATAACGCCGATTGTAGCCAAATTGGCAGTGCTCGAGGAGCGAGTGGCGAATCAGGTTCCGCCAGCTAAACCATCTTCTATGGTTCCATCACCAATTGTACCAGCTGTGCCTATTACAGAGGCATCATCAGCAGTCACACCACCACCAGCTGTTGACAGAGTCGCAGAATAGGAAGCTTGGCTCCATTTGGTAGAGAGGTATCAGAAGCTAAGGGCACCCAAGTTTCAAGGTACATCAGACTCCCTCGCAGCCCATAAGTAGAAGGAAGATGTGAGAAACATTCTAAATTTTTTTGATGTTAATTCAGTCTAGAACCAGAGGTTAGTAGCATTCAACATTAAGGGTGACGCCGGAGGGTGGTATAGACTCCAATTCACACCGGAACAACGAACGACGCTTACTTGGGAGGATTTCACCTATTTCTTTGACAAGCAATATGTAAAGAGTTAGAGTTATCCTGACTAGAGCAAGGAGACATGTATGTAGCTGATTATGAAAGCAAATTCATGGGTCTACTCAAATTTATGGGCATGTGGCATACAGGGAAGTGTCAGGCTAAGATGTTTTTATGGGACAGTAGGAGAGCAAAATCTAGTTCCTCAATAAAGATTTGTAATAATTGAATGCTTGTTACAAATCAAGGAATCCAAAAGTTACAACAGAAGCGGAGAGAAGGCTCTCCTTATTTAACATGAGTTCTTCGGTAGTGATAGGATGCCTCCCTTGAATGCTTACATCGAGTTTGCTTCCCTTGGATGATACGATCGAAGTTACGGTTAAGCTTTAGTACATAGTAGAAGCTCTTGTGTGATTGAGTTTGATTATACCCGAGCTTGATGAGTACCAAGGCCGAATGCTTAGAGAAGACTAATATGTAAGACTTTGCAAAGAGTCAAGAACCTTAAATCTAAGAGTTTAGATTGAGTCTATTTCTACAATCTAGGCAAAAAGCTAGGAAAGTTCTACCAAGCAAGCCAATGAAGACCTTTGTTCAACGAGTCTTGAAAATGCCAAGCTTCTCGATCCAATTTGTCAGTTGAACCAGCCGAACCCAACAACCCCAGCTAACCCTCCGCTAAACCTCTTTCATGTTGGCAAAGAGGTCCTATAAATAGGCAATGGATGACATGAGCCATCCCTTAATTTGTGGGATATGACCACTAATAGGAGTAAGGAGTAGCATAACCCCTATAGCTATGGGATGTGACCACTATAGGGGTGATGGGAGCCATGCCTCGTTACCCAGGACGTAGGAATGGGTAGGACCACTCCCATAAGCAAGCAACCACTTGCACTGTTCAGGCAAAGCTGATAGGCTTATAGGCGAGCTTGAGAGCTGCTTGAGCATGTGAGCTAGCATTTGTTGACAAGCTGGGTTCATGCGCACGAACACACTACAAGCGATACTGACTCGTGCTGGCAAGTCAAGTGTTCAAGTGAAGTTGAGCTCGTGCTTGTGAGTTTAGGTGAAGTTGACTCGTGCTGGCGAGGTAAGCAAACATGTGAGGTTGGTGAGGTTTAGCACATGCAGATGAGCCAAACAAACAGGCGAGCTCGGCTTGGCCTCTTTAGTGCATACGAACTTTGCTTGTGCTGGCAAGTTAAACACTGCAGGCGAGCTTTGGCTTGCAGGCGAGCTTTGGCTTGCAGGCGAGCAAAGCATGTTGGTGAGCTTTGGCTTGCAGGCGAGCCCTAACTGTGGGATAGGCGAGCTTGGCCTTTTACTTGCTTTGAGTATTCAGGCGAGCTCTCCTTGGTCTTTTGCTTGCTTTGAGCACGCAGGCGAGCCTTAATAGGCGAGGTTTGAGCTCTCTTGTGTAAAGGTAATTTTTATTGCCTACAAAACCCCCTTCAAAATTTTCAAGCCTAAATCAGGTTGTCTGTGATCTGGAACACTTTGAATGAAGAGGATCACTGCTCATTAGTTTGGGCCAATTTGAGACCCTTGGTTGAGTTGAGCTCTTCAGGCGAGCTCGACAAAGTGTAGGCAAGCTTGAGTTTTTGGGCAAGCTCAAACCATTGGTGGGTGAGCTCCAAATGTGTGGGTGACCTTTTGCTTGCAGGCGAGTTGGATCACTACATGCGAGGCTCAAGCTTGCGAGGGTGAACTTCATGTTTGTAGGTGAGTTGGAATGCTGCAGGCGAGACCCAGGCTTGTGAGGGCGAGCCATGTGTTTGCGGGCGGTTTCTTGCGCTCGCCAGCTAAGGCGATGCCTCGTTTT